>NC_143542.1:5336525-5670275 GCF_031878675.1 Megascapheus bottae | reverse complement strand
TGTAGACTGGAGACCCAGGGCTGGGAGTTATTAGGTGGTCATCACCAGAGGACCCCCGCCCCCCATCCCGAGATTGCCAGGTTGGAGTGGGGCAGCAGAGGTACCTGCTTTTAACTTAGATGGTCACTTTGAGTCCTCGGACATAGCGCCGAATCCCTCATGCTGTGCAGTCAAGTGGCCCTGGGGCTTGAGCTGACCATCTGCAGACATCACCAGCTTCCTTTCCCCTGGGACATGAAAATGCCAGGCCAGAGCTGGGAAGGGTAGGCAGTCATGAAGGGGTTAAGTCTTGGCAGACGTTCCAGAAGCTTTTTGGCTGCCTGCGATGCTTAGCCCATATGTGTGGTGAGATGGGACATCTTGATCACCTTAAGCTCACAGTCCCAGTGGGACCCGCCCTTTTTCAGGGCACACCGGCCATGATCACCCACCCTCTGTGTCGGTGGCCATCTACGAGTATGGGTTCTCAGCGCTTGGCTCCTTCTCTGTTGACTTGGCTGTGTTTGGTCCACAGATGAGAACAGCAACCAGAGCTCAGTGTCGGATGCCTACCAGCTGAAGGTGGACAGCAGCACCAACTCAAGTCCCAGCCCCCAGCCCAGCGAGTCCCTGAGCCCAGCCCACACTTCTGACTTCCGCACCGATGACTCCCAGCCCCCCACGCTGGGCCAGGAGACCATGGAGGGTGAGTTGTGGAGAGCTGGGCTTGTGGCCCTGACTCCTGTCTTTGGTTACCGGGTGCATTAGTGGGTCCAGCTGCTACTAACAGCTCAGGCCTTTATTTTTTTTATTTATATTCTTTTTGCCTGTCCTAAATCTTGAACTCTAGACCTGGGCACTGTCCCTAAGCTCCTTTCACGCAAGGATAGCACTCTACTACGTGAGCTACAGCACCCCTTCATGCTTTCTCTATGGTTAATGGGAGATAAGGGTCTCACAGAATTTCCAGCCCAGGCTGGCTTCAAATCTGGATCCTCAGATCTCAGCCTCCTGAGTAGCTAGGATTATAGGTATGAGCCACCAGTGCCTGGCTTAGCTCAGGCTATTGGATGAAATAATTGCATTTGGGGGCCAGGAGTTTGGCCTAGTGGTAGAGTGCCTGCCTAACATGCACAAAGACCCGGGTTTGATCCTTGGTACCACATACATAGAAAAAACATCCAGAAGTGGTGCTGAGGCTCAAGTGGTAGAGCTCTAGCCTTGAGAAAGTCCAAGGACAGTGCTCAGGCCCTGAGCTCAAGCCCAGGACTGGCAAAAAAAAAAAAAAAAAAAAAAAAATGCATTTGCTCCTGTCATAGAATGAACAAAAAGCCAGCAACCCAGGTGAAGATTCCATTCTGGAGGAGTCTCTCCTGGGGTAATCCAGAGACTCAGCAGGGAGCAGAAAGTCCTTGTCTGCATTGTACTCCCAAGGACATGGAGACTCAAACACTGCTGCAGCTGCTGATGCCAGCGGCCACGCCTGGTTCTTGCAGCACGGCGTGGGTCCTGTGACATTCTGTGAAGCAGGCCACCAACTAGAACTTGTCTGTCTGTGGCTGATGCAGTCGGCATTCAGCCTCACTTTGTTCCCGATTTCCATGCACTGTGCACTCCTTCCACATGTTAATTTCTCTGGTCCTTCTAGAAACCCTGGTAAGATGAGGAAACCAAGTTAGGAGGTGATGGTTAGGCTGGAGTTGGGCCAGGCAAGGGTGCCCTGGGTAGCAGGGCCTCAGGGAGGTCGGGCTCTGCAGCTGGTTCCACAGGGAGCATCCACCCGTGGTGTGTAATGTGTTTCTGGGAGGCATCTCCCCATTTCCTGTGGCCGCCCCCTCCCTGACACTCCTAGGCAAGTTCCCTCTGCCCCTGCTGCTGCCACTGCCACTGGGGCCTTTACCCCCTGACCTTGCTGCTTTTCAGAGCCCTCCCTGCCAGCCTCAGAAGTTGCGGATGAGCCTCCGACCCTCACAAAGGAAGAACCAGTCCCTCTGGAAATGCAGGTAAGGAGTCCTGGAGTGCTGGGTGAGGGGGGGCCCGGGGCTGGTGAATCAGGGTCATCTGGCATGAGGGTGCAGGTGGTGGACTGGCCAGTCTGCCATTCCTGTTCTGGCTCCTCCTAGACAGCGGAGGAAGAGGAAGACTCAGGAGCCCCACCCCTGAAGCGCTTTTGCGTGGACCAGCCCGAGGCTCAGGGCACACTGGAGAGCTAGCACCGTGTGCCCCTGCGCCTCCCGCCTGCCTCTGTTTATTGCGTCCCGGCCCTGGCCATGCCGCTACGGGGCCAGGCAAGCACTGCGGTGCGAGCCCGTATGGGCAGCCTTCTGGGAGGGCTTGGGGTTGTAGCATCATCTTCCCGTCCCTGGCACCTGTCTGCTTGCTTCTGAGAGGAGGAACCCCAGGGCCTTTTCACACCCCAAGTAGCCTGGAGCACCAGCCACCCCAAGATTCATCTCTCACCGCCAAAAGAACATACCCGGCTCCAGCCCCTGTGGACTGAGACCCCTCTGCCAGGAAGAGGAGGTGGAGGGCACCTCTGGAGCAGAGCATGCCCAGGGTCACTTGAAGGTGGAAGGAGACTTCCGGCAGGGTCAAGGCCCTGCTGCTGTTGAGGGACTGGTGGGGACCAAGGAAGTGAGGGGAGGCCCCTCATCCTTGGTGGAGGGTCCAGGCCCAGCGGATTTCCTGTGCCCGGGCCTCCTGCCCGAGCCCGGGTAACCCTGTCCCTCGGGCAGCTAGCTGCTGACTGTCTGTGCCTGCCATAACTGCCAGACTCCCCCAACACAAACGCAAACGCACTCGCATCTGACCACACCGCACACTTCATTTCAGCCCCCCCATGCTCTGCCCCAAGACGGATGGATAGGAGGTGTGACCACAGTACCTGCGTCACAGTGCTCCCTCAGCTCGTACTTTCTAGAGCTCCTTTTCTTTGAAATCTGCATGTTTAATGGAACTTGGTGATTTTATTTTTGTTTCAAAAAAAGTTTAAGAAAAAATAGAAATGGGCAACAGCGAGTGAAGACTTATTTTAGCACTGAATAGAGTATTTTTAAAATTAAACTATTTGAACTATGTTTTGTTGGTATGAGTGCTTCATTCTGAGACTGAGGGGGGGCAGGGCTGGTGGGAGACGTGATGGGCAGCCAGCCATTTGACCCTTTCCCCTGTCCTGTGCACCTGAGGGAGCTGTGAGGGAACACCACCTGTGTTTTCACTCCCAAGTCCCTCATGCTCAGAGGTCAGGAGGAATGCACCAGTTCTTTGGATGTTGTTTTTTGTGCCAGTCCTGGGGCTTGAACTTAGGCCTGGGCACTATCCTTGTGCTTCTTTTGCTCAAGGCTAGCAGTTGAGCCACACTGCCATTTCTGGCTTTTTCTGTTTATGTGATACTGAGGAATGGAACCCAGGGCTTCATGTATGCTAGCAAGCATTCTACCACTGTAAGGTCTACCAGAAGGAAACTGCACACAGTTCAGGAGCAGAGGGTTTATTGTGAGGGAAAAAGCAGCCCTCCAACCGCCCAAGATGGAGTCAGGTGATGGAGCAAGAGGCACTGTGGTAGGAGAGAGATTATATAGAGGAGAGGTGTGGCCACAGCGGAAGTGGAGGTGACCTCAGGGGATGGAGAACTACCTCAGTCTGGGGGACCACCTACTGACCCCAGACATGCCAGTCGCCAGGGTTAGGGGTGCTGGGGAGGGATTTCCAAGGTGCAGGGGGAGAGAGAGCCAAGGGAAGGGCCATTCTTCCAGGCGGACCTAACAACCACTAAGCCACATTCCCAGCCAATGAATTTTTTTTTTTTTTTTTTTGTAGGTCATGGGGCTTGAACTGGCCTGGGCACTGTCCCTGAGCTCTTCAGCTCAAGGCTACTGCCCTACCCTTGAGCCAGGCCCCACTTCCTGTTTTCTACAGGTTAACTGGAGATAAGAGTCTCAGGTCCTTTTGTGCCAGGCTGGCTTTGACCCTTATCCTCAGATCTCAGCCTCCTGAGTAGTTAGGATTACAGGCGTGAGCCACCTCATGCCAACTCCCTGAATTTCTGTTGTTGTTGTTTTGTAATTTTACCTCACAAATATGTGTCATCCTTGCAAGGGATTTTAGTATATGTACTGTTGAAGTGAGCACTGTTTCTTTTTTAAACTGCATAGATAGATCGTCAGATTGTCTTTCTTGGTACTGGGGATCATTCCCAGGATGTTGCACTTGCTAGGCAAGCATTTTGCCATTGAGCTAAGTCCCAGCCCTCGTTTCCTTTTCAAAAATTATGAAAAATATATCCATCATCTGGGCATGGTGGTACATGCCTGTAATCACAGCTCCTGGAAGGCAGAGGGAAAGGGATAGTACAGTAGCCCAATGCCAATCCTGCATGTTTGAGACCCTAGCTGAAAAACAAAAGTAAAAAGACTGAAGTGTGGCTCATGATGGAGCAAGGCCTGGATTCCATTTCCAGAACTGCTCCTCACAAACACTAATAAATGCAAAAGTGATCATTTTAAACCTGGGCACTCGTGGCTCATTCCTGTCATCCTAACTACTCAGGAGACTAAGATCTGAAAAGAATGGTTTTCAGAGAACTTTTTTGTTGTTTGCCAGTCCTGGGACTTGAACTCAGGGCCTGCACACAGTCTCTGAGCTCCTTTTTGCTCTACCACTTGAGCCCTAGTGCCACTTGCAGCTTTTTCTGTTTATATGATACTGAGGAGTTGAACCCAGGGTTTTGTGTATGTTAAACAAGCACTCTCCCACTAAGCCATATCTCCAGCCCATCAAAGTGAACATTTTAAAGAATTTATTTATTTTTTTAATTTCCTTTTTTGTTCGGTAGTGGGGCTTGAACTCTGGGGCTGGATGTTGTTCCTGAGTTCTTCAGCTCAAGGCTACTGCCCTACTCCTTAGCCACAGCACCACTTCTGGTTTTCTGTTAACTGGAGATGAGTCTCATGGACTTTAGTGCATGGTCTGGCTTTAAGCCGCCATCCTCAGATCTCAGCCTCCTGAGTAGCTAGGATTATAGGTGTGAGCCACTGTGCCCGGCCTGTCCCTGAACTTTTGTGTTCAATGCTAGTGGTCTACCACTTGAGCCACAGCTCCTTTCTCAGCTTGGTGGTGGTTAATTGGAGCTAAGAGTCTCACAGATGCCAGGCACTGGTGGCTCATGCCTGGAACCCTAGCTACAGAGGAGGAGGCTGAATTCTGAGGATCATGGTTTGAAGTCAACCTAAGCAGGAAAGGCTGTGAAACTCTTTGTCTCTAAATAACCACCTAGAAACCAGAAGTGGATCTGTGGCTCCAAGTGACAAACAGACAAGGCTAGCAGTGAGCAAACAGAGCTCAGACAGCATCCAGGCCCTCAAGTTCAAGCCCCACCACCGGAGTCTCTTCCTCTTGGGGCACTCCTCTCTTCCTTTCTGGTTTATAGAACAGCTTACTTAAATCAAGGCTTCCTAGGTCAAGTCAGCGGAGGTGTCACCACTGAAAATACTGTGGGTGGGGAATGGGAGGGCAGACCTGCTCCTTCCCCTCCTGTGGACCAGAGCGGGCACCGATCTAGAACCTTCCTTACAAGGGAAGGTATTCCCCCATCCTCCCCCCACCCCCTCCCCCATCCAGTGTTTGCACATGCGCAAGTAGCACTCTGCCGCTGAGCTCCACTCTGGCCAGCGTGACTTCCGAGGAGCCCTCTTGCGTTCTATTTCTCCTCCATAACTAACAGCCCGGGGGCCGGGACATGGCAGGTGGCGGGGGGGACGCTATTTAACGCGTTGGGATGGAGAGTACACTTAGCGCACATATTATACTTAAGACAGTCTTTCTGGCAGTAACAGGACTTGAACTCAGGGCCTTCTGGCTGCTAGGCAGCTTAACCCTCCCTTCCCCCCCACCCCCCCAAACCGGGGTGCTGTGACGCAGCCCCCCATCCTAGCGAACATGTGCTCTTCCTTTCCGGCCGCCCTCGGGTCCAGGACACCAACGCGTCCGGGTGAGCGCGGGGGCTCGGGCGGGGGTGTGGGGCGGCTTCCCGCCCCGCGCAGCCCCGGGCGTGGCCGGGCGCGGCGCCTTTAAGAAGGGGGCGGAGCGCGAGTGGAAAGACAAAGCCCCTGGCCGCGCGCTCCCCTCCCCCGCCGGCGCGCCGCGCGGACAACGGTGCCCGGATGTCGGTGTCGCCGGCGGTGACAGATGGCGCAGTGTCTGTAATCCGCGAGGGGCCTTTCGGGCCCGACCTCCCCGAGTTCTCAGACTTTCGGCCTCCCGCAGTCCCCGGTCTTTTAACTTGGCGGCCGGACGCCCGCACGCCCGTCCCCGGCGCTTACATAACGTGACCTTTCACCCCTGCCGACGGCCCTCCGCTGCGCCGCAACCCAACTACGCGGCCGGCGCGGGGGGCGGGGCCCGGCGGCGAGCGGCAGCGGCGCTCGGCCAATAGGCGGCGAGCGCTGGCCGGGGTCTCCGCCTATCGGAGCTTTCGCCCCCGGCGCCACAGGGGAGCAAGTTAGTGTGCGCGCTGGCCCGGCGGGGGGGGGAGGAGGGGAATCTCCCGCCATTTTTCAATAATTTCCTCCGGTGCCACTGAGGAGGAGTTGTGACTGGCGTCCGCGGGGGGGGGGGAGAACTCCGAGCGAACGTGGACCGGAGGGTCGCTTGCCAGGAGGCGCCGCGGGCTGCGTGGGAGCTGTGCGCCTGGGCGTTCGTCCCGATGGCTTCGGCGGAACGGCGCCGGCGGTGAGGGAGCCGGAGTTCGCGCCGCCCTCTCACCCCTCCCCTCCCCCACCTCCCCGGGAGCCAGGCGCCCGCTCCGGGCCGCGGGGCCTAGCGCTGCGCCCGGGGCCGGCGAGGAGCCGCGCGCCGCCCGCCCGCCCGCCCGCCAGGCCGCCGCCATGGCGCCGCTCCTGGGCCGCAAGCCCTTCCCGCTGGTGAAGCCGCTTCCCGGAGAGGAGCCGCTCTTCACCATCCCGCACACCCAGGAGGCCTTCCGCACCCGGGAGTATCCTTCGCCGGCCGGGCGGCCGCGGGCCGGGGTGGGCCGCGCTCGGGGCCGCTGTCAGCGCGCCGTGGGCCGCCGTGGGGCTGGGGCGGGGGACGGGGCGCTCGGGCGCGGAGCGCGATCGCGGGGTCCCGCGGAGTCCCGCGGGGGTCGGGCCTCGCCTCCCCCTCCCCCACCCCCCCCAGTCCGCGTTACTTTGTCCCCGGGCCTCGCCGGCGAGCCGCGCTGCGTCCTCCCCACTTGGCCCTAGGCCCTGCAGTGCGGGGGCTCCCTCTGCTTGCCCCCCGCGCCCCGCCGCCTCCTTTCTTCTCTTAAGAGCAAGTGCACAGTCAAGTGAAGTTTGGGGAAGGGGAGCCGCGCGGCGTCGTGATCCCGCAGGTCCCCGGCTCCCCCTGCGTGTCGGGTGTCTCTTCTCCCCGGGGGTGAAGTGACAGCACCACCAGGCGTTTTCAGACGTCGCAAGGGGACCTGATGACTTTTCTCTTTTTTCCTCTGCGCGCGCACACACAGAGGGGCGATCTTGCAAGATTGAGAAGCTGATTTTGGTATTTATGATTTGAAGGAATACCAAAAAAAAAAAAAAAAAAAATCTGGGCCATGACGCTAAATGTGTTCCGTAAGAAGCCGCTGCTTTTTCTCTTCGGTGTTTACAGTTACTTAGACTCGCATCGTCGTTTAGGTGAAAGTTGTATGGTTTTAATTTTTTTTAATGGCCGTCAGATGAATCTCTTTTTAAGGTGGAATCAAACTTTCTTGTGTTACTTCTGTACCAGCGTTGATGCGATACGTTTTTATAGAAGTTTCTATTAGCTTCCGTGTAGGAAGAAGTGTCTAGGTGATGGTTCTTTTCTCCTTGATCTTTGCTTGACTATATAGTAATTGACAAGGTAATCTTGTTAGAGGCAGGTTATGAATATTCTTGCATAAAGACACTTGGAAAATAAGCCTATGCTGTAGGAAATGGTGTGTGTTTTTAAATAAAATACACCTGTAGCATCTTACTCGCAATAGACCATAAAAGCGGTTCAGTCTTCTTGTCAAATAGATCTCAGAGACTAGAGATTGATTTGTGAAAAGGCCACAGACCCTGTGGTCTCCCTGTATAGTCTGGGTGGAACTCCACCCTCCTCTCTCAGACTCCTAAGTGCTGAGATTACAATACCTTTAGGCTTTTATTTTTTATCTTTATTTCTTTTGCTGGGGAGGGGGACCCTAGGATCAAACCCAGGACTTGACTGTCTTGAAGTATAATACTGAGCAGTATCCCAACCCCTCTCCACTGTTTTCTCCAGTGCTGAGGGTGAGCCCAGGCCTTGCATGTGCTAGGCCAATGCTTGACTGAGCTCCTTCCCCAGCTTATGGTTTGTTGAGACAGTATATTGTTTTCAAGATCAGGCTACCCTGGGACTTGCATGTTTTCTAGACAGCTTTTTTTTTTTTTTTTTTTTTTGCAGGGGTGGGGGGTAAGTCATGGGGCTTGAACTCTGGGTCTGGGCACTGTACCTGAGCTCTTCAGCTCAAGGCTACTGCCCTACTTTCTAGACAGTTCTTTAACTTAAGATCCTCCCCCTGCTTTGCCTGCTGAGTGCTGGGCTTCCTCTTTCATTTTTCCTTTAAATGTCAGTCTACTTTGTGGCTCGAGCTCTACAACTTGAGCCACAGCATCACTTCTGGCTTTTTCTGTGTATGTGGTGCCAAGGACTAGAACCCAGGGCTTCACGCATGCTAGGCATGCAGTCTGCCACTAGGCCACACTCCCAGCCCGCAGGTATTTCTAAATATTAGTGAATAAAAGTTTACTTCTGGGAATCTGACAGCCTTTTTATGTCATTGGTAGATTATTAGAGGTTGAATTTTCAAGTCTGTTCAGGAGCATGTAAGAAACATGCCACAGAGAAGAGGTACATCGCAAGTCTTTAACAGGTAGAACAATATGAAAAAAATGGTCATAACATTCAGGACGGGGACACAGGCTTCAAATGCCATTTCATTAAATCAGTGAAATAATAATCTCCTACCTCCCCAGCGGCCTCGGCAAGTGCTCTGCTGCTGATCTACAGCCTCAAGTCCTAAAGAATCTTTTTCTTCCCCCCTCCACTCCCCTCTCCTTCCTTTTCTCCCTTTTCTCTTGTCTCCTTCCTCTCTTTTCTGAAATTTTAGGGAGCATTTATTTCAGTGCAACAGACTTTAAGTAAGGAGAAATAGAGAAACATTTCCTGTTCCCAATGCAGGAAATGAGAATTGAGACTGAAGAGTTTTTCTTCTTAATGACAATCAAAATTCAAAACATTAAATGGTATCTATTCAAATAAGCATTCTTCATTCTTTTATTTCCCACACTGGTATTTAGAACTCTTTAATAAAGCAATTCTTTAAAAGCATTATATATTGAGGGCAGGGGAATTGCTCTCCTGGGAATTTATACAAGTGAAAGCACTTTGCGGATGGTTTATAAACTGTTGTACTGTTTATAAAGCTGATGGGTTGGCATATTTCTTTATTAGACTATTAATGGTTTCATAGAGAAGACCAAATACATGGTTGAGTAACAGCTGCATTTTAAGTATTATGATTCCCACTTCTCCACTTAGACCCCTGATTATATTTTTAATAGGATTTGATACCTTAATTTCCTCATAATCTGTTTTGTTTGCCTGTATACTTTAAAGCAGATCTCATTGGCGTAATGTTTTGAGTTCCTATGCTCTTGAAGTTTACATTGTACAATTTCATTAAACTTAAGAGTGCAAGCTGTAAATAATGTACATAACTTAATGACTTGTACTGTAACTTTGAGTCGTGGTACATTACCTTCTAGATTATGTGAAGGTTTTGTACTTGTTTAGGTAAGGACTAAGCCACTTGATCTTAGTTGAAGATTTTTGTTTTTGAGACACAGTCTTATGAAGTTGGGTGGCTTCCACAGCCCATTCTTAATGTGACTATTTGGCAATAGGATAACAGACTAAGTCAAGAATGGGTTTAATTTTAAATAGGAACTGAAGTTACGAAGAGCCTGTATTTGACTGATATATTGTGTTGTCTCAGCTGTTATAATTTGTAAAGTTTAGAAATTTGTGACCTTGAATATCATTATGTGAGAACTTCTATTTTATGTGGCAAGAGGAGTGGATGTTATTCCTGCAGTTAATGGGGCTCGAAGACAACTTACTTGAGTATGTTTCAGAAGGATAACAGTTATAGTACATTTACAAGTCAGAATATTATTGAATAGTTAGAATACTGAGCTCTTAGGTTATGATTTATAATTTCTTGGCGTGTGTGTTTAAAGTATATTTTGTTTTTGTTTTGTCGGTTGTGGGGCTTTTGAAGTCTGGACCTGGGCTCTGTCCCTGAGTTCTTCTGCTTAAAGCTAGCACTCTACTACTTGAGCCACAGAGCCACTTCCAGTTTTTCTAGTGGTTAATGAGATAAGAGTCTCAGAACTTCTGTACCTGGGCTGGCTTTGAACTGTGATCCTCAGATCTCAGCCTCCTGAGTAACTAAGATTATAGGCATGAGCCACCAGCATCTGACTTGTTTTTTTTTTTTTTTTTTTAGCCAGTCCTGGGCTTGAGCTCAGGGCATGAGCCCTGTCCTTAGACTTTCTCAAGGCTAGAGCTCTACCGCTTGAGCCTCAGTACCACTTCTGGCTTTTTTCTATGTATGTGGTACCGAGGAATCGAACCCGGGTCTTTGTGCATGCTAGGCAAGCACTCTACCACTAGGCCAAACTCTCGGCCTGGTTTGTTTTTTTAATTTTAATTTTTTTTTATTGTCAGGATGATGTGTAGAGGGGTAACAGTTACATTTGTAAGGTAGTGAATACATCTCTTCAACGTTACCCCTTCACGATTTATAATTTCACTTATTTAAAGTAACAAATTCTGCCTGAGTAGTTTTAATGAGAGTCTGGTCCAGAAAGAAAATAAGAGTAAAATGAAAATCTTGCCTTGATTTTATTTAATCTTTTCACATAGAATTCTTGGGCCAGAGTTAATACTTCTGGATTGGGCATGTTACTGTGGAGGCCTCAGATTGCTTGTTTGCAGCTGGTGCTCTACCATGAAGCCATGCTTCCATCCTACTTTCTAAACATTTTTTTTTTTAAACCTCTGCTTTCTGTTGGTTAAAATTGAAGATGAAGTGTCCTGGTCTTTTCTGTCTGAGCTGGCTTCAAACCCAGATCATCTGGATCCTAGCCTTCTGAGTAGCTAGTAGTGCAGGTGTGAAATGCTCAGCTAGATAATGCTTTTTGGGGTTGGGGGGGGCAGTTGTGGTTCTTGAACTCTGAGCCTGAGCACTGTCCCTGAGCTCTTCAGATCAAGGTTACTGCCCTACCCCCTGAACCACAGTGCCATTCCTGGTTTTCTGGTGGTTAATTGGAAGATGAGTCTCATGGACTTTAGTGCCCAGACTGACTTTGAACTGTGATCCTCAAATCTCAGCCTCCTGAGTAGGTAGGTAGGATTACAGGGGTACGACACCATGCCCGGCTTTGGGGCTTGTTTACTTGCTTGCTTGCTAGTCCTGGGGCTTGAACTCAGGGCCTAGGTACTGTCCTGGAGCTTCTTTTGCTCAAGGCTAACACTCTACCACTTGAGCCACAGCACCACTTCCAGCTTTTTCTGTGTATGTGGTACTGAAGAATCCAACCCAGGGCTTCTGCATGCATGCTAGTTAAGCACTGTACCTCTGAGCCACATTCCCAACCTTAAGGTAATGCTTTCTTAACCTTTATACTTTTCTGAGCCACTTCCTTTTAAATTATCAAGTACTTTATTGAAAGACAATCCTTGCAAGTCTGAAGAGAACAAAGCATATTGTGGTAATGAGGTAGTTCTTGAAGTCATGGAATATAGATGGATAAAGAGAATAGTCTACAATTTGAAAATATCTTATTTATAGTTTACACAACCTTTTGTGAATTGCTTTGATATTTTGTCTGCAATTATACATACACCAGTTGCTAATAGATAAAAATCCCAGTTGGCGTTTGCCCTGAGTGGTTGGTAACTTAAAATTTAAAGTACAGTTTAGAGGCAGCTGACTCAATAGTCTTCTCATGGGCTTTTGTCTTGTTCTTGTTTTTGCTTTCATTTTATTTTCTTTTAATGTAAGTCAAAGTAACAAGCACAGAATTACATAAAACTGAAAATATCAGTTACTGGCTGTATGAAATTTGGTTTTAGATTTTTTTTAGATAAATCTAATTCGATGAGTTGAAAAATTTAAACATGCCAGGCCCCAGTCGCTTGTACCTTTAATCCTAACTACTTAAGGCTGAGAGAGCCAGAGGATGCTGTTTTGAAGCTAGCTGGTGGGGGCCAGGGGGGGGGAGGGGAAACAAGGATGGAAGAAGAGGAGTCATACCAGCAAAAGAGATGAGAGATGTAGCTCTTTCAGTTGTCAGGCTGAGTAAGTGTGAGACCCTGAGTTCAAACCTAGTGCTGCCAGAGAAAAGGAGAAGTTTCTATTAAGAGGGCATTAGTCTTTGAGATGGGTGCCTTGGGTTTATAGTAGTCCCCAGTAGAAACATCGTATCAGCCATATGTGATTTAAGATTTTCTGTAAAGAAAAAAAATAGATGAACAAAAGGAAAAGATGTTTTTCTGCTAAGTCCATGTGGATAGGCCTCTGTAGTAGCGGAGAGAAAGCTGGTGAGGTCTCCTTGAGGAAGTGGCATTTATTACAGTGCTCACATCCACCTGCCTGCAGAGTGAGCCCAACGGTAGGGGCTGAAATGAGGAGGCGTGGGATATGCAGTCCTCTGTAGAGGCACTGTAAGCCACAAGACATGTTCGGGATGGGCAAACCTTATGGAAAGGAAGCAGGTAGTAGAAAATCAGTACAGTTTATGCTATTTGATCATTTGGGGGTATTTCCTGGGAAGAGTTATTTTTGAGATAGATAAAGGATAGATAAAGAATGAGTTTGTATTTGCTGTTTGGTACATTTATGAGAGCTTCATTTGAAGTGATTTATGGAGTTGTTTTTGTGGTGGTGCTCTGCAGCCTGAACTCTGAAGGTGACCTGGGCGCTGTTACTTGCAATACACTTTTCTTTTTTCCTTTTCTGTTAGACTGGCTTCCTTGTTCTCCTGCATTTAACATATTGGCCTTTGGAGCAGGTGGGGGATTACAGATTGTACACTGCCGTTTCTGGCTTGGCTTTTTTTTTTTTTTTCCCCAATTCTGGGGTTTGAACTCAGTACCTGGGTACTGTCTTTGAGCTTCTTTTGCTCTTTGCTCTTAGCCCTGTACCACATGAGTCACAGCACCGTTTCTGGCTTTTTCTGTGTATGTATTAATGAGGAATCAAACCAAGGAGTTCATACTTGCAAGGTAAGCACTCTATCACTAGGCCACACTTCCAGGCCTGGCTTGGTGTTTAAAATACTTGGGTTAGTTTTCCTTGGCTTCCCCTACCCCCCATCTTGGGGCTTGAATCCAGGGCCCAGGCACTGTCCTTGAACATTTTTTTTCTTTTTTCTTTTTTTTTTTTTTTTTTTGCCATTTCTGGGCTTGAACTCAGGTCCTGAACACTGTCCCTGGGTTTTTTCCTCCAAACTAGTGCTCTGCTACTTGAGCCGTGGTACTACTTCTGGCTTTTCTATATATGTGGTACCAAGGAATTGAACTCAGGTCTTTATGCATGCCAGGCAAGCATCCTACTGCTAGACTAAACTCCCAGCCCTCCTTGAACACTTTTTTTTTTCCTTTTTTTGCCAGTACTGGGCTTGAGCTCAGGGCCTGAGCACTATCCTTGGACTTTCTCAAGGCTAGAGCTCTACCCCTTTCTACCCTTGAGCTTCAGCATCACTTCTGTTTTTTTTTTTCTATGTATGTGGTACCGAGGAATTGAACCTAGGTCTTCATGCATGCTAGGCAATCACCCTAGTACCGAGGAATCAAACCTAGGTCTTCATGCATGCTAGGCAATCACCCTATCACTAGGCCAAACTCCCGGCCCTCCTTGGACACTTTTTGCCCAGGGCTAGCACCCTGCCACTTGAGCCATTGCACCACTTCCAGCTTTTTCTGAGTATGTGGTACTGACGAATCAAACCCAGGGCTTTGTGCCTGCTAGGTGAGCACTCTACCACTAGGCTACACTGCTGGCCCTTCCTTGGCTTTTTATGAAGGTCTGATTCCGTTTTGTTTAATCACCAAGCTAATTGTCCCATCCTTGGTAAGGAAAATGGGTTTTACTGCTTAGATCTTAGCAGATTTGGAGAAAGGTCTTGAGTGAATATAGGTTCTGATGGTTATAATAGCTGTTGGGATTTACTTGGGATTTTTCCCTATTGTTTGCCGTTTTACTGGGCAAACTCTGGAAGCCCAAGAATACCCATGTATTAAAAGGGGTGATATGTGGCCTAGTGGTCTAGTGATGGAGTTCTTGCCTAGCATGCATGAAGCCCTGGATTGGGTTCTTCTTTACCACATGAACAGAAAAGACTGGAAGTGACTATCTGGCTCAAGTGGTAGAGTGCTTGCCTTGAGCAAAAGAAGCTCAGAGTCATCACCCAGGGCCTGAATTTTACGTCCCAGGACTGGGGGAAAAAATAGTCACTTCTGTGCAGCTTTCTATACATGTGCTGTCAGCTTAGTTTCTTGCACAGCTTCTGTGGTCCTGTGTAACTAGTTACTTGCCACTTGAATTTTTTTTTTTCCAGTCCTGAGGCTTGAACTCAGGGCCTGAGCGCTATCCTTGGGCTTTCCTGAAGGGTGGAGCCCTACCACTTGATCCATAGCACCACGTCTAGCTTTTTCTAAGTATGTGGTACCAGGAATTGAACCCAGGGCTTTGTGCATGCTAGGCAAGCACTCTACCTCTAGGCTAAACTCCTGGCCCCTTGCCACTTGAATTTGAGTGTGGCAGCTGATAGTTGGATTGTGTGGAAATTTGCTGTAGGACATTATCTGTATTGCTCTTTCCCCTCATTTCTCACAAAGATTGAACAACTAAAAAGAGTTAAATGAACTTGAGAATGCAACATTATTAGTGACACAGAAGCACTTGATAAATACATTAAAAAATATGCTAAATGATGAGCCTGGTACAGTGGCTCACACCTGTAATCCTTACTACTCAGGAAGCTGGGATCTGAGGATCAAGGTTCAAAGCCAGCCCAGGCAGTAAAGACTGAGGGACTCATCTCCAATTAACCACTGGAAAAATGACTAGAAAACAGGAAGTGGGGCTGTGGCTCCAGGGGTACAATTAACCACTCACAACCCAGAAGTAGGGTTGTGGCTCAGTAGTAGAGTGTTAGCCTTGAACAAAAGAGTATCCAGGCCCTGAGTTCAAGCCCCACAACTGACCAGAAAAGAAGGAAAGAAAAAGGAAGCACACACAGACTTTGCTGCCCTGTCTAGCTTTGAAACATGGTCCTCCACTTTCAACCTCCTGAATAGCTAGGATTAAAGGTATGAGCCACCAAAACATGGCTACATATATACATATATATATATGTGTACATGTATATGTATATACATATATATATGTGTATGTATGTATAAAATTTAGGGCTGGGAATGTGGCTTAGTGGTAGAGTGCTTGCCTAGCATGCATGAAACCCTGTGTTCGATTCCCTAGAACCACAAAAACAGAAAAAGCTGGAAGCAGCACTGTGGCTCAAGTAGGAGAGCACTAGCCTTGAGCAAAAGAAGCTCAATGAGAGTGTCCAGGTCCTGAGGTCAAGCCCTAAAACTGGCCCCCAAAAAAGAGGGCTGAGAGCCGGACCTAGTGGTGCCTGTCTAGCATGCACAGAGCCCTGGGTTCAATTCCTTCGTGCCATGTAACACGGAAAATGCCAAGAGGAGAGGGCTAGCCTTGAGAAAACCAAAAGACCCTAAGTTTAAGCCCCAGGATTGACAAAAGAAAAGAAAAAGAAATTCAATATTGTTTATATATTATAAAGTGAAATTGAAGATTGAAAAAATTTCATTTATACTAAAGTATTAATATTTATAAAGCATGACAAACCGTTCTTTTGTTTCTTTTTTTTTTTAATTTAATTTAATTTTTTTTATTGGTCAGTCGTGTGGCTTGAATTCTGGGCCTGGGCACTGTCCCTGAGCTCTTCATCTCAAGCCTAGCACTCAACCTCTTGAACCACAGCACTACTTGCCAAACCACTGTTCTTTCTTTTTTTGGGGGGGGGTCAGTCATGGGGCTTGAACTCTGGACCTGGGTACTGTTCCTGAGCTCCTCAGCTCAATGCTACTGCCCTACTCCTTGAGCCACTCTGGATTTTCTGATGGTTAATTGGAGATAAGAGTCTCATTGTCTTTAGTGCCCAGACAGGCTTTGAACCAAGATCCTCAGATCTCACGTGAGTAGCTAGGCTCACAGGTGTGAGCCGTCATGCCAAGCACCAGCATCCCATTTTTTCTTCTCTTGCTGTACATTAAAGAAAGAACATTGTGGATCTTTTCTGTAGCTAAGCGTTTAATGAGTATGGATGGGTTCTGTTTGTTGCTCGCATATTTTCCTGAGCCATTGCTGACAGAGAGTATGAAGCCCGCTTGGAAAGGTACAGTGAGCGCATTTGGACGTGTAAGAGCACAGGAAGCAGTCAACTCACACACCAGGAGGCCTGGGAGGAAGAACAGGAAGTGGCTGAACTGTGAGTAATGGGCATTGCCCTGCAGCACTATCTTCTTCTTGTTAGGAGAGGGGAAATATCAACAGTGAAGCAGGATTTATATTTAAATGTGTGGGTGATGCTCTGAAACACATTATAGTTAGTGTGCTGTGTATGTGGGTTCCTTGGCTTACCAACCTGTGGAATATAGTAATATGAGTGTATTTACTAGGTATCTGCCAAGCCTTTGAGTGTTTTTATTTTAGTTATTCTTTAAATTTATTTATTTAATTAATTTATTTATTTATTGCCAGTCTTGGGGTTGAGCTCAGGGCTGGGCACTCACTATCCTTGAGTATTCTCAAGGCTAGCACTATACCATTTGAACCACAGCTCCACTTCCAACTTTTTCTATGTATATATTACTGAGTAATCGAACCCATGGCGTTGTGCATGCTAGGCAAGTACTCTACTACTAGGCCACACTCCTGGCCTTTAGTGTTCTTGCTGTGTATTTTTTTACTTTGTAAATGTTCTCCAAATGTAATTCTAAACAAAGAAGTTGACAGAAGCTGTCAAAACTACATGTTTTCTCTGTGTTTTTATAATCCTAAAGAGGATATACAGAAAAGTTAGAGTTTCACAAATCAGTTAATAGTATATTTCTTTTTGGAGTCACCTCTTCTTTGCTCCATAAGTTTCAGAAATCATTTTCCACATAGAAGCAAAAGCACACAGTGTTGGATCATTTTTCTAGGCTGGGAGGTTGGGTTGAATGTCTTAAAATTTGTCTCCTCAAAGCTTCAGGTAGGTTATGGGAGAAGACAGAATTTAGAAATAGATGCAAGTAGGGCATCCAGAAGCAGAGCAGGAGGATTATGAGTTCCAGGCCAGTCTGGTTACATATTGATGTAATGAGGCGCTATCGCAGAAGAACAAGACTGAAAGAATGAAGAAACGAGGGATTATAAAGCAGTACTCTTGGAATTTGGAGGAAATGCTTTTTTCTTATCAGCTTTATTATTGATAAGCGGGTAAATACTACCATCTCTATATAAGAGCAGAATTTAGTGGTCTAATACTGTTCTGTTCTTCTGCAGGGATTCTGGTAATGGCTTCATCACTGACTAGTGACTGGTCAGGGCTCAACCTGGTACCTGTTTTGTTGTTGAGTCTCTGATTAGTTTTCTTTATATTTTACATATGTTATAAATACATATATGCAAAAATAATACACATGCATCCATGAATACCCGTGTATCTGTACAAATAGGTATGTGTGTGTTTATTTGACCTGGGCCAGAGGATGTCACTAGATGTGAGTTGAGGCCCCTGCCACCCTGGCTTGTGTAATCCCTAGGCTCCCCGCATTCATTGCGAGGATCCCCGGTGTGCACCTCTGTCTGGCCTTTCTATCTGGAGGTACCTTGATCCTTCCAATCTTAGCCTTCCATGTAGCTTGGGATAAAGGCTCCCAGGGGCTGGGAGCATAGCCTAGTGGTAGAGTGCTCACCTTGCATACACAGAGCCCTGGGTTCAATTCCTTAGTACCACATACACAGAAAAAGCCAGAAGTGATGCTGTGGCTCAAGTGGCAGAGCACTAGCCTTGAGCAAAAAGTGTCAAAGGACAGTGCCCAGGCCCTGAGTTCAAGCCCAGGACTGGCAAAACAAACAACAAAAAAACCCCAAATCTTTGCTTTTCTTCCCTTTTCCATTTCTTTTCTGATATTGCTATCATAAAGGTTATATACAAGCTGGTGGCTCACACCTTAAGAGGTTGAGAGCTGAGGACAGAAGTTCAAAAGGTTAGCTATGATGACATGAAGTGATATCATGCGATCACAAACCTGAAAAACCCAGACAGTCTAGTAAAGAGCTGTTAAACGGGGCCGGGAGTTTGGCCTAGTGGTTAAAGTGCTTGCCTAGCATGCATGAAGACCCGGGTTCGATTCCTTGGTACCACATACATAGAAAAAAAAAAAGCCGGAAGTGGTGCTGAGGCTCAAGTGGTAGAGCTCTAGCCTTGAGAAAGTCCAAGGACAGTGCTCAGGCCCTGAGCTCAAGCCCAGGACTGGCAAAAAAAAAAAAAAAAAAAAAAAAAAAAAAAGAGCTGTTAAACAAGTCAGGCCAAGAGTGTGATAGAGTGCTTGCCTAGTATGCGCAAAGACCCAGGTTCGATTCCTTGGTAGCACACATAGAAAAAGCCAGCCAGGGCACAAAAGAAGCTGAGACTCTAGAAAACAGGAATTGGATCTTGGCTCCAGGGTAGGGAGGTAGCCTTGAGCTGAATTGCTCAGGGACAGTGCCCAGGCCGAGTTCAAGCCCCATGACCCATTAAGAAAGAAAGAGAGAGAGAGAGAGTGAGAAAGAATTGTGTCAAATTCAGTTGCTGTGGAGTTTGTTTTGTTCTGGTTTCGTTTCACATTGTCTTGATAACGAATAATGTATTTCTTTAGTTTAAAAGAGGAGTTTCCTATCTGGTATGAGAAACTTGTTCTGGAGATGGTTCACCATAACACTGCCTCCTTGGAGAAGTTAGTGGATAGTGCATGGCTGGAAATCATGACCAAATATGCTGTGGGAGAAGAGTGTGACTTTGAGGTAGGTGCCTACTTTCCTTCTGTGATTTGACTCACTGGGGATCAGGGTGAGAGTCTCTGGGGAGGATCATAGATAGCAACTCTGCCTGGGTGTTATAAATTGGGTTATTCCTTTTTGTTTGTTTTGTCAGTTGTAGGACTTGAATTAGGGGCCCGGGTGCTGTCCCTCAGCTCTTTTTAGCACAAGGCTTGCATTCTACCACTTTGAGCCATAGCTCCATTTTTGGTTTTCTGAAGGTTAATTGGAGATGACAGTGTCACAGCCTTTCTTGTTCAGGTTGGATTTGAACTGCGATCCTCAGAGCTCAGCCTCTTGAGTAGGATTATAGGAATGAACACCAGTGCCCAACTTAGCTGGGTTATTCTTGAAGTCTGCTTTACTTAGTGTGACATATCAGAAGGACTACCAGGGCTGGGAGCATAGCCCAGTGATAGAGTGCTCACCTAGCATGCATGAAGTTCTGGGCTTGAATCTTTGGTACCACATACACAGGAAAAGCCAAAAGTGGCACTGTGGCTCAAGTGGCAGAATGCTAGCCTTGAGCAAAAGTGTCCAAGGACAGTGCCCAGGCACTGAGTGCAAGCCCTAGGACTGGAGAAAAGAAGGAAAAGGAAGATGACAACTATGGGGCACTGGTGGCATTCTAACTACTCAAGAAGCTGAGATCTAAGAATCATGGGCAGGAAAATCTGTGAGGTGCTTATTTCCAGTTAACTGGAGCTGTGGCTCAAATGATAGAGCCTTGAGCAAAAAGGCTTAGGGACACTGCCCAGGCCTTGAATTCAAGCTCTAGGACCAGCATACACACATACAAAAAGAGAGGGGCTGGGAGTTTGGCCTAGTGGTAGAGTGCCTGCCTAGCATGCACGGAGATCCGGGTTCAATTCCTTAGTACCACATACATTATTAAAACAAACAAACAAACAAAAAAACGGAAGTGGTACTGTGGCTCAAGTGGTAGACCTCTAGCCTTGAGAGAAGCTCAAGGACACGGCTCAGGCCTTGAGTTCAGGCCCCAGGACTGGCAAAACAAAACAACCCCCCGCCCCCCCCCCCCCCAAAAAAAGATCATGTTATTAATGGGACTTTCCTTCCTTCTTCACTTTCCTTTTTTTTTTACTTCCCCACCCCTTCCACATGCTATGCAAGTAACGATTACCACTTGAAGCACACCCCCAGCCCTAGTGGGAACATTAGTGCTGTGATTTTTGCTATGCTCTGTACTAAGTGCATTTTTTTTTTTTTAATTGGCCAATCCTGGGCTTGAGCTCAGGGCCTGAGCGCTGTCCTTGGACTTTCTCAAGGCTGGAGCTCTACCACTTGAGCCTCAGCACCACTTCCGTCTTTTTTCTATGTATGTGGAACCAAGGAATCAAACCCGGGTCTTCGTGCATGCTAGGCAAACACTCTACCACTAGGCCAAACTCCTGGCCCCTAAGTGCATTTTTATTTCATCTTTTTAATCTTTGATAATTTCATTATCTTTTTTTCTTTCTTTTTTTTTTTTTTTTTTAATTTGGTCATGAGGCTTGAACTCTGGGCCTGGGCACTGTCCCTGAGCTCTTCAGCTCAAGGTTACCACTTTACCCCTTGAGCCACAGCCCCACTTCCCATTTTGTACTGACTAACTGGAGATAAGAGTCTTGGGTTCTTTAGTCTCTTTAGTGCCCGGGCTGGCTTTGAACTGTCATATTCAGATCTCAGCTCCTGAGTAGCTAAGGTTACTGGTGTGAGCCACCACGCCCTGCTTTTTTTTTTTTTTTTTTGAGATATTTTTCAAACGTGTTTAAAATACTTTCTGTTATATCAAATCTGTCTTTCTAGTAATGGTGATGCATAGTCACTCTCTAAGCCCGATTACAGATGAGATTGGAGACTTTTGTTTTCATTGCTGCATTTTCCAGCACTGAGAACCTTCTCTGGTGCTTGCCAAGTGGTGCCTGGGTCAGTCTAAATTGCCAAGATGGTGGGCCAGCCTCATCTGGGGGAATCCCACCACCTAGCTCCTTTCCTGGTGGTCCAGATCTGTTATTACTAGTGATAGATCCTTTTCTTTTTTGGCCAGTCCTGAGGCCTGGGCACTGTGCCTGAGCTTCTTTTGCTCAAGGCTAGCACTCTACCACTTGAGCCGCAGCTCTACTTCTGGCTTTTTCTGTGTATGTGGTACTTGAGGAATCAAACTCAGGGCTTCATGCATGCAAGTCAAACACTCTCCCACTAAGCCATATTCCCGGGCTGAGGCTTCCATTTTTCTTTTTCTTTTTTTGGCCAGTTCTGAGGCTTGAACTCAGGGCCTGGGCACTGTCCTTGGGCTTTCTTAAGGCTAGCGCTCTACCACTTGAGCCACAGCACCACTTCCTGCCTTTTTGTGTACGTGGTATGGAGGAATGGACCTAGGGCTTTGTGCATGCTAGGCAAACACTCTACCACTAGGTGAAACTTCTGTCCCACTCCCTTTCTTATTTACTGAATATCACTGATTTCTTCTTGTTACCTATATAGATTGGAAAAGAGAAAATGCTCAAGGTGAAGATTGTGAAGATTCATCCTTTAGAGAAAGTTGATGAAGATGCCACTGAGAAGAAATCTGATGGTGCCTGTGACTCTCCATCAAGTGACAAAGAGAATTCCACTCAGATTGCTCAGGACCACCCACAGAAGGAGGCATTAGTGAAAGAGGATGAAGGAAGACGAGAGACTATCAGTATGTATGATATTTTCTGTCTTTAGTTAGAGGAGACCCTCATTATTTTATTGAACACAGATCTTTCCACAACTAAATTTATAGGTTTATGTTGCAACACAAGATTCTGTTCATTATGATTGAAAAAGCAGCTTAAATGTCCATAGAGCAGATTAAGACTCAACTCTCCCTACCTGCTCTACCTGGGGCAAAGTCAAGTGTTATGATGGGTTTTCATGAGTGAATGGATAGAAATAAAATAATTCTTCCCCCCCCCACTACTTTTCTATTGATGTGGCTAGATGACAGAGCACGCAGGTCTCCACGGAAGCTTCCTACTTCATTAAAAAAAGGAGAAAGGAAATGGGCTCCTCCAAAGTTTTTGCCTCACAAATATGATGTGAAACTGCAAAATGAAGATAAGGTCAGTTGGTTACTTCAAGCCTCTTAGATGTTAAAGTTTTTTATAATGTATGTATGTCTGTCTGTCTTTTTTTTCTTTCTTTTCCCATGGCTAGAACTTGCGGTGTGGGCGCTGTCCTCAAGGCTAGTCCTCTAGCACTGTAGCTGGCTTTTTTCCTGTATATGTGGTACCGAGGAATCAAACCCAGGGCTTCCTGCATGCTAGGCCAGCACTCTACCACTAGGCTAGGCTCCTGGCCCCAATGTTGATTTTCTTGAAGAAAATGGGATAAAGAAAGGGAATGAAATGTCTTTATAACATAAATTCTAAATTACTTTCTGGTTATGATCTTTGATTAAATATTTTTTTCCCTAGAAGACAACATGGCTTTTCCTTCATAGGAATTATTCAGGTATAAGAAATATTTTAGAGGTCCTCATTTATTCTCAGTACCATTAACGGAGAGAGAAGGGGGGAAGGGAAGAAAAGGAAAATTAGATTTGAACTTTTTTTTTGTTGGCTTTGGGGCCTGAACTCAGGGCCCGGGGACTGTCCCTGAGCTTTTTCATTCAAAGATCGAGTTCTGCCCCATGGGCTACAGCTTTACCACTGGTTTTTGGGTGATTAACTGCAGATAAGACTCATGGATTTTCCTGCCCACATTGGTTTTGAACTGCAGTCTTAGATCTCAACCTCCTGATTAGCTAGGAGTACAGGCATGAGTGCTTGGCACATTTGAACTTTTAACTCAGTTTGCAAAATAAAAATATGTTCCCTTCCAAGACACAGTGGTTGAAGCCCACAAATCCTGCTAGGGAGGTATAGATCAGGGTGCCACAGTTTAAGGCTGGCATAAAAGTTGGTAAGATGCCATCTTAAGCAAGGGCTAGACAAGATGGTGTTTGGCTTGTCATGCCATGCTGCAGAAGAAGTATGATGCCTGATCCCAGTGGTGTGCCTCTATCATTCCAGTGGTAAAGGGAAGCACACATAGGAGGATAATAGTTTAGGAATAAAGCAAGACCTTGTCTTGAAAATAATTTAAAAGGGGCTGGCAGAATGACTTGCCTGTCTATCAAGTGTGTGTGAGGTACTGAATTCAAAATCTAGTACCTCAGAAAAACATCAAAAAGTTCTCAGTAGCTAGACTTTTTTATTTTATTTTATTTTTTTTTGCAGGTCCTGGGCTTGAGCCCAGGGCTTGAGCACTGTCCTGGGACTTTCTCAAGGCTAGAGCTCTACCACTTGAGCCTTAGCATCACTTTTGGCTTTTTTCTATGTATGTGGTACTGAGGAGTTGAACCCAGGTCTTCGGGCAAGCACTCTACCACCAGGCCAAACTCCTAGCCCAGTAATTAGACTTTTTTTTTTTTTAACTTTTCATTTGAAAACAATTTGCAATGCAAATGCACCCAGATATTGAATAACTGATAATAACCAAAGCTCACTCCTGTAATGCTAGCTACTCAGGAAGCTGAGATTTGAGGATGGCATTTCAAAACAAGCCCATGCACTAAAGACCATGAGGTTTGGTAGCTGGGAGTTGAGCCTAGTGGTAGAGTGCTTGCCCCTAGCATGCACAACTACTACTATTCCTCACTAATTTTTTTTTTTTGGATGGTAGTTGTGGGGCTTGGCCTCTGGGCGTGGCAGTGTGGGGCTCAAGCTTTGGAAACCTGGGTGTTGTCCCTGAGCTCTTGAGCTTAAGGCTAGTGCTCTACCACTTGAGCTACTTGTGCAACTTCCAGTTTCTGGTAGTTAATTGGGGATAAGAGTCATAGACATTCATGCCCAGGCTGGCATTGAACCATGATTCTCATATTTCAGCCTCTTGAGTAGTTAGGATTTCAGGTGTGAGCCACCATGCCCAGCTGGGAAGAATTTCTTAGTGGAATATAAACTATTTCATTGATCTTTTATTTGAGAATTAGATGATTTTTCTGAGGTACCTACACAGGTATGAATGAACAAAATTCACGTTTTATTGTTGGAAAGATTGAGTAGAGAACTGGGATGTGGGAGCCAGTTGCATCATGGGTTATTCATAATAATCCGTTCATGGGAGAATCAGCTGAGACCTGAGAGGTTTGAACTGTCCTTGTCAGGCTCTGAAGGTAAGTAAGTAAATGAAGATTATAACTCAGTTCATTGGCTGCTTTCTTTTTTTCCACCTCAGAATGTTGACAAAATTCATTCCATTCCATTCAGACCCATTTGATTTTTTGCTCAGTGATCCTAAAACATGTCAGGATCTCTTGAAGGTAGATGTTGTTAAATATAATAATTTCTTTCCCTCACTCAGCAGATAGTTAAAACTTGCTGCTTTTCTGACACTTGTTTTTTCTCTTTTTAAATGTTGATTGTGTGGCTTGAACTCTAGGCCTGGGCTCAAGGCTACCACCCTATCCCTTGAGCTATGGCACCATTTCCAGTTTTGTGGTGGTTAATTGGAGATAAGAGTCTCAGGGTCATTAGTGCCTGGGCTGGCTTTGAACTGAGATTTTCATATCTCATCCTCCTGAGTAGCTAAGATTACAGGGCTGAGCCACTGCGCCTGGCTTCATATGTTTTCTTTTTAGTGAGTGTGTTTTTAAGTATTGAATAGAAAATATATTAAAAATTATCTTAGCCTTACTGTGATCAAATGCTGGATTGATTCTTCAGACTCATTAAGCGAGGCTTAAATGACTATTTTTGTTGTTGTTTTGTTTTGACTTTGAATAGTCCAGCATCATAGGTGATTCTGAGGTGTGTGTCCTGTTCCAAGAGACTGTTTTCAAAAGGAAAATGTCCACTATATGTATGCATATTGATTTTTAAAATGGATCCCTTGTAGGTCATCCTTGACTTAGTAAAGTAAACCCTTCCTCTGCTATTAGTAGCTGTTGATGGTCTGGGACTATAGTTCAAGTGGTAAAGTGCCTGCCTAGCAAGCTCAAGGACCTGTTTTTGAATCCCAGTACCACCAGAAAAAAAGCGTTTGATGGTATTTTGTCCATTTACTCCTGGATAAATTCTTAACTAGAATTGCTTACTCAAAGGGGATATATGTTTTTAGTACTAGAAATCTTTTTTAATTGACATTCTCCTATTGCTGGAAATTATTCTGCCTTTTTTTCTATCTAGTTTATAACTCAATGAAATTGTGATTTTTTTTTTTTCTGGGCAGGATATTTTTTGTTTGCATGGGTTATTGCTTCCTATCTCAGTGGTAAATTTTTGTATTTGTTCACCTAGATCATTAGCAATGTGCCAGCAGACAGCTTGATTCGTACAGAACGCCCACCAAATAAGGAGATAGTCCGGTACTTTATACGGCACAACGCCTTGCGGGCTGGCACTGGAGAAAATGCACCTTGGGTGGTAGAAGATGAATTGGTGAAGAAATACTCTCTACCTAGCAAGTTCAGTGACTTTTTACTTGATCCATATAAGGTAAGGTCACTATTAATTTTTGGATACCTGGATGAAGCACTGTTAAATTTATTTTCTCTAGTGCCTTCCAACAGGGTTAGATTCATAGCAGATTTTGATAATTAAGGTTCCTGATAGGGAGCTCTATGTGAGATGTACTCAATTTATACAGGCTATGATGTGGAGTTAAAAAAAGGGGCCGGGAACGTGGTCCAGTGGTAGAGTGCTTGCCTAGCATGCACTCGCGTTCAATTCCTTGGTACCATATACATAGAAA
The DNA here is from genome assembly GCF_031878675.1 of Megascapheus bottae. NCBI lineage: Eukaryota > Metazoa > Chordata > Mammalia > Rodentia > Geomyidae > Megascapheus > Megascapheus bottae. The sequence continues at coordinate 5,644,333 of NC_143542.1, read as the reverse complement.
AGCTGGAAGTGGTGCTGTGGCTTCTGTGGCAGAGCACTAGCCTTGAGGAAAAAGCCCACGGACAGTGCTCAGGCCCTGAGTTCAAGTCCCAGATCTGGCAAAAAAAAAAAAAAGAGAGTGGTCACAGGTTTTATATTTCCTTTGATGTAATTTTTTACTAGCATAATTGGTATGATCAAATGAAGTTTGAACTCAGGGCCTCATGCTTGCAGGGAAGACACTCTTATCTTTTGAGCCATGTTTCAACCCTTTGCATAGTTGGAAAATGAAAAGTGTATACTTGTGCTTCTTTTTTGCCAGGAGTCCTTTTTTGTACATTTCTCCTCTTTTATTATTGTATTTTATTTTACTTGTTTTGTTTTGTTTTCCCTGCGGTCCTTATGCTTTTGTGCTAAAGGCTAGTACTCTTCCTCCTGAGCCATAGTTTCTTTTCTGGATTTTTGGTGATTAATTGAAGATAAAAGTCCCATAGACTTTCATGCGCCATCTGGCTTTGAACTGCAATCCTCAGATCTCAGATAGTGAAAAATTCCCCCTGTATGAACATTACCCTCAAACTCCTAACATGATGCATTTCGCGAGTGTCAGGATCAGGATATAGATCGTTGAGGCTGTTTAATTTAGGGTTTTACTGCCTGGATTATACTGCTTATTACTAAGTTCAGCATCTGATTGGGCTGCTACACAGTTTTCTTTCCTATTCTAATTGTATTTTTATCAAGAAACATGACGTGTTTGTCGTGCTCCTGGTATGTTCCAGGAGACAGGAATAAATGTAGAATTGTGTGACACATGTGGAAATATTTTTTACCTACTTGGCAATTAGGAAAGGCTTCTGTCCTTAACTTTAAATACTGCTATCCCCTAGACCAGTAGATTGATTGTGCTGAGCTGGGAGGTAGGCAGACCCTTAGCACATAAGTGGTTTTATGCTTTTTCAGATCCCCCTGAGTCCAGCCATGCCGGCTCCCATTGGCTGTGACTACCCAGCATGCTCCATGCTGAGATGACCAGGTACTGAAGGACTGCTCATGCCGGGAGCCGGCCTATTGGGAGGGGGTTGGGTGAGTTCATTTCTTTTATTTTTCAGAAAACTTAGAGGTTTTGCTGGGTAGACACACCTTAGCAATGAAGATACGTGACAACTCATTCTTGGCTTTCCCACCCATCTTAGTCATTTCTTCATTATTAGTGAGCTACTATGTGAAAAAATGTTAAAGAAACTTACTCTAAAGTTGAGTTGTTGGAAGTAGAAATAGAATCAGTACCTTAATAAATACTCCAGTTATATTGTAAAAAGATATGCATATAAAATAGTAAAAGCATTACTAAGTAAAACTTAGTCTCACATTAGTTTCCTGATAAATTTTTCTGATTTTGGCCAGTCCTGGGTCTTGAGCTCAGGGCCTGAGCACTGTCCTTGGGCTTTCTCAAGGCTAAAGCTCTACCACTTGAGCCACAGCACCACTTCCGGCTTTTTCTCTGTACGTGGTACCAAGGAATGGAACCCAGGTCTTCATGAATGCTAGGCAAGCACTCTACCACGAGGCCACACTCCCATCCCTGATAGATTTTGTTTTAAGATAAGTTTCTGGTCATTAGAAAGAAGATGGTTTTGTATGTGTCTCCTAGGCAGACTTCTAAAGCTAGTGGAAGAGGATGGTTGATTTCCTGTTTTTAGCACTGCTGGACTTTGCTATGACTTCCAGGATAGTACCTGAAATACTGTATTGTTCATGTGGAAAATAAGATCTTTTTTGTTGTTGTTGTTGGTTTTGTGGTTTTGGTGCTAATTCTGGGGTTTGAACTGAGGTTCTGTGCATTGTGTCTGAGTTTCTTTTGCTACTACCTGAGCCACACAGCTTTACTTTCTAGTACTTTTTTTGTGGGTCATAGGGCTTGAACTTGACCTGGGCACTGTCCCTGAGCTCTTCAGCTCAAGGCAACTGCTCTGCCCCTTGAGCCACAGCACCACTTCCAGTATTTTAGTGGTTAGTTGGAGGTAAGAGTCCCACAGGATTTTCATGCCTGGGCTGGCTTTGAACCGTCACCCTCAGTTCTCAACCTCCTGAGTAGTTAGGATTACAGATGTGAGCCACTGGCACCCAGCCTTTCCAGTATATATATATTTTTTAGTACCTTTTGGAGATAATAGTCATGTGGACCTTCTGCCTGGGCTAGTATTGAATGCAGTCCTCAGACCTCAGCTTTACAAATACCTAGAATTACAGCTATGAAACACTATATCCAGTGAGAGGGATTATTTTTTGGGGGGGAGGGGATGGTCATGAGACCATGAGCTCTTTAGCTTAAGGCTAATACTCTGCCATTTGAGCCGCAGTGACATTTCTGGTTTTCTGATGGTACATTGGAGATAAGGGTCTCACGGACTTTAGTGTTTGGGTTGGCTTTGAACTGCGATCCTCAGATTTCCACCTCCTGAGTAGCTAGGATTAATAGGCATGAGTCACCAGCGCCCAGCCTGAATTTTTTTTTAATTTAATTTTATTGTTTAAATGATATACAGAAGGGTTACAATTACATATGTAAGGTAATGAGTACATTTTTTGTGAAACATTGTTATCCCTCCCTTGTTTTCCTGCTTTGTTCTTTGTCTCACCATTTTGTTGTTTCCCTTCCCGAATTCAGATGAACATATATACAAGACACGGGGTACCAAAATCAAATAGGGTGACAACAGGGAATAAACCAGAGGGGGGAAAAATGAAAAAAATAAGAAATGACGTCACACAGTACATTAAAAACTGAGAAAAATCACTTTTGTTTCCATATTTTGGGAATTCATTTCACTTAGCATCTTTTTTTTTTTTTTTTTTTTTTTTTTGCCAGTCCTGGGCTTGAGCTCAGGGTCTGAGCACTGTCCTTGGACTTTCTCAAGGCTAGAGCTCTACCACTTGAGCCTCAGCACCACTTCTGGCTTTTTTCTATGTATGTGGTACCAAGGAATCGAACCCGGGTCTTCGTGCATGCTACGCAAAGCACTCTACCAGTAGGCCAAACTCCGCCCTCACTTAGCATCTTCTTATACTCATATGTACATAGGTCTTAAGCTATTGTGATCCTCCATGTCCTGAGTCCTGAGCTTCCTGATTGCTTCCTCGTGACCAGTAGGGTTACATGTGTGCTCAAATGCCTGGCTTCCAGACTGTTTCCCTCCTGCTCCCCTCCCCTCCTGCCTTCTCTCCTTCCTTTTTTTTTTTTTTTTTTTTTTTGCCAGTCCAGGGGCCTGACCTCAGGTCCTGAGCACTGTCCTTGGGTTTTCTCAAGGCTAGAGCTCTACCCCTGAGCCACAGCATCATTTCCGGCTTTTTCTGTGTATGTGGTACCAAGGAGTGGAACCCAGGGCTTTGTGCATGCTAGGAGAGCATTCTAGGACTAGGCCACGCTCCCAGCCCACCTTCCTTTTGTTAGTCATGGGGCTTTAACCCAGGGTTTGGGTACTGTCCCTTAGCGCTTTTGCTCAAGGCTAGTGCTCTTCCACTTTGAACCCTAATATCATTTCCAGGGTTTGAGTGGTTAATTAGAGATAAGAGTCTCACAGGAACTTTACTGCCCATACTGGCTTTGATTCAAGATCCTCATATCTCAGCCTCCTTAGTAGCTAGGTTTACAGATATGAGCCACTGGCAGTCAGCTTTTTATCTTTCTTTTGCAAGTTGTAGGGCTTGAACTCAGGGCTTGTGTCTGTCTCGGAGCCTCTGTGCTCACATCACCACTTTGGCTTTTGGTTAATTGGAGATAAGAGTCTCATGGGGTCTTTCTGCCCAGGCTGGCTTCAAACCGCAATCCTCAGTTCGCAGCCTTCTGAGTAGCTAGGATTATAGGTATGAGCCATCAACACCCACCTTTATTTTATATCTTGATTTTCTGAAGCCCTGTCTACTCTAGAAAGTGAAGTTTGTAGAACTTATAAGTACGTAGTTCTTTTTTGTTACTAGAAGTTCAATATTCTGGATGTTACTTGGTCTTTCTCTTACCTACAGTGATCTGCATTTTTTCATTGCTTTGTCATTTTAAGGCTGAAGTTTTTTTTGTTTTGTTTTTGTTTTTTGTGGGTTATAGGGCTTGAACTCTAGGCCTGGGAGCTGACCCTGACCTCTTCAGCTCAAGGCTACTGGCTTGAGCTCAGGGCCTGAGCACTGTCCTTGGACTTTCTCAAGGCTAGCGCTCTGCCACTTGAGCCTTAGCACCACTTCTGTTTTTTTTCTATGTATGTAGTATCGAAGATCAAACCCGGGACTTCTAGCTTTTTCTGTTTATGTGGTACTGAGGAATTGAACCCAGGGCTTCGTACATGGTAGGCAACCAGTCTACCACTAGCCCACGCTCGCGGCCCTTAACTTGCTCTTTGGATGAAGATGTGATGTGCAGTGGAGTTGAGGAATGGGGTGAAGATGTGCATGAAGGAAAGTGGAAGGAGGGAATGGATGGGTAGTGGGTGGGAGCCCTTGGGGGTGCCTGGCAGCAGGTTTAGAGTGAGACTACTATATTCTGTGTTTAAATAGAACATGTAATAGTGTCCAAAGTGAGTACAGTGAAATAAAAGACAAGGGGTTAGGTGAGAATGGGTTATGCTAATTGATTAAAGTTTTAATCAGTTACTATGGACAAGGGCCGTCCATAGTAATACATACCTGCAGTTCTAACTACATTGAAGGCTGAGTAGGTAGAATTTCTTGAGTCTATGAGTTTGAAGCCACATATGAGTTTCTCATCTCTTAAAAATGGGGGGGGGGGGAGACCAAGAAGGTGACAGTGGTGAAAATGTGTCACAATAAATGAATTTAAGAGCTGGGTGCAATGGCTCACACCTGTAATCCTTGCTACTCAGAAGGCTGAGATCTGACTATCACAGTTCAAAGCCAGCCCAGGCACTAAAGACCTTGAGACTCTTATCTCCAATTAATTACTAGAAAAGGGGAAGCGGGCTTGGCTCAAGGGGTAGGTAGGGTTGTATCCTTGAGCTGAAGAGCTCAGGGACAGCGCCCAGGCCCAGAGTTCAAACCCCATGACCCACCCCACCCCCCAAAAAAAGGAATTTAAGATCTTGTGAGTCTGAAGGATTATGGGGGGATGTTTATAACTGTATGAAATTAGTAAGAATTTTAGGAGTTCATAGTTAAATGTGCTTATAGCCCAGGTTGGCCTCAAACTTGTATTCCTCCTGCCTTCTAGCCTCCATAATGCTGGGATTATAGGCATAAACTACCAACTAAGTTCCAAGTCAGTTTTTGAGTTTTGGGTAGAGGACAAAGAGGAGTTTGTGAAACCAGCAGGGCATGGTCAAGAGGTTTCCTTACCTGTGAGCTGTATTTGTTGTTAATACACTGACAATGTCACTGACTTTTTTTTTTTTTTTTTTTTTTTGCCTGTCCTGGCGTTTAAACTCAGAGCCTGAGCACTGTCCTTGGGCTTTCTCAAATCTAAAGGTCTACCACATGAGACACAGCACCACTTCCAGCCTTTTCTGTGTATGTGGTACTAAGGAATCTAATCTCGGTCTTCGTGCATGCTAGGCAAGCCTTCTATCACTAGATCATACTCCCCAGCTCCTGTGTCACCGACTTGAGACAAAGATGTTTGAGTTTTTACCTACGGCATAGACTTCCCTGAATTAGAGCTGAAACATAATAAACAAAAATTCAGTTCTATTTTGAGAGCCCTTACTTTTTTCTTACATACCCCTTTCACCTGCTGTTGTGGAGGGATTAGAATCTGTTTGCAGTACTTGCTAGCAAGTGTTCTTCCACTGAACTAAGTCTGGATATCAAGAAGATTTTACATCCACATGGCACAGACACCAAGTAGAAGTTGTCTTTATTTTTTTCGGGGCGTCTTATGTGTGAAGAGGAATGAATCTGTATCTTTTCCTGAATAGCTGGGAGGGCCTTTTAGATACTTAGACATTGCTGCTTGAAGTGAGCTTTTCAAAGTAATTTTATTCCTGTTCTTAAATTCTAGTACATGACTCTCAACCCTTCCACTAAGAGGAAGAATACTGGATCCCCAGACAGAAAACCCTCCAAGAAATCAAAGACGGACAGTTCTCTGAGCTCGCCACTAAATCCCAAGTTATGGTGTCATGTGCACTTGAAGAAGTCACTGAATGGCTCCCCCCTCAAAGTGAAGAACTCTAAGAATGCCACGTCTCCCGAGGAGCATCTGGAAGAGGTCATGAAGATCATGTCTCCCAGCAAGCTCCAGGCGAGCTTCCACATTCCTAAGAAAGGCCCTTCTGCCAGGAAGCCAGGCAAAGCCAGTGACAAGCCTTTGAAGCCCAAGGGCAGAAACAAAGGCATCCTGAATGGACAGAAGTCCACCGTGAATTCCAAATCTCCCAAAAAGGGCTTGAAGACCCCTAAAACCAAAATGAAGCAGATGACTTTGTTAGACATGGCCAAAGGCACTCAGAAAATGACCCGAACCCCACGGAATTCTGGGAGTGCTCCTCGGTCCTCCAGTAAACCTCATAAACACCTGCCTCCTGCCGCCCTCCACCTAATTGCCTACTACAAAGAAAACAAAGACAAGGAGGACAAGAAGACAGCCCTGTCCTGCGTCATCTCCAAAACGGCTCGGCTGCTCTCTAGTGAGGACCGGGCTCGCCTCCCCGAGGAATTGCGTGTTCTTGTTCAAAAGCGCTACGAACTTCTAGAACATAAAAAGAAGTGGGCTTCTATGTCCGAAGAGCAGCGGAAAGAGTACTTGAAAAAGAGGCGTCAGGAGCTGAAAGAAAAGTTGAGGGAAAAGGCCAAACAAAGGCGAGAGAAAGAAATGCTCGAGAAGCTGGAGAAACAGAAGCGCTACGAGGACCAAGAGCTGAGTGGCAAGAGCCTGCCGGTGTTTCGCCTGGTGGACACGCCGGAGGGGCTGCCCAACACTCTGTTTGGGGACGTGGCCCTGGTGGTGGAGTTCCTCAGCTGCTACTCGGGGCTGCTCCTGCCCGATGCCCAGTATCCCATCACCGCTGTGTCCCTCATGGACGCTCTGACCTCGGACAAGGGTGGCTTTTTATACCTGAACAGGGTCTTGGTCATCCTGCTGCAGACCCTGTTACAGGACGAGATCGCTGAGGACTACGGGGAGCTGGGGATGAAGCTGTCCGAAATTCCGCTCACCCTGCATTCCGTCTCTGAACTGGTCCGCCTTTGCTTGCGCCGATCGGACGTTCAGGAGGAGAGTGAGGGCTCAGACCCTGATGACAACAAAGACTCAGCCCCATTCGAGGATAACGAGGTACAGGACGAGTTCCTTGAGAAGCTGGAGACGTCTGAGTTTTTTGAGCTCACGTCAGAGGAGAAGCTCCAGATCTTGACAGCACTGTGCCACCGGATCCTCATGACCTACTCCGTGCAAGACCACATGGAGTCCAGGCAGCAGATGTCAGCCGAGCTGTGGAAGGAACGGCTGGCCGTGCTGAAGGAGGAGAACGACAAGAAGAGAGCAGAGAAACAGAAACGGAAAGAGGCCAAAAATAAAGAGAACGGAAAAGAGGAGAATGGATTGGGCAAAACGGACAGGAAAAAAGACATTGGGAAATTTGAGCCCCAGATAGATATGGAGACTGAAGACATAGTTAGCGCAGTAAAGAGCCGGAGGCTGCTTGTCCTGCGAGCTAAGCAGGAGCGAGAAATACAGGAGAGAGAGCTGAAAGGTATACCTCCCTGCCGGGCTCAGGGGCAGCCACCGGAACAGTGGGACTGGAGTAATGGCAGGGTACCCGCATGTTACAGCCATTCACTTATTTAAAAATGTGTGATGGCTGGGAGTGTGGCCTAGTGGTAGAGTGCTTTTCTAACATCACGAAGACCAGGGTTTTGATTCCTTGGTACCACATACGAAGGAAAAAGCCAGAAGTGGTGTTGTGGCTCAAGTGGTAGAGCGCTAGCCTTGAGAAAGTCCAAGGACAGTGCCCCAGCCCTGAATTAAAGCCCAAGGACTAGCAAATAAAAAAGAAAGGAAAAGAAATTGGCACTGGCACTGACTAGGTTTGTAAGTGTAGGTAGATCTGGTAAGAAGGAAGGAAGGAGGCAATCAGGAAAGAATTAGGTGGTAGATAGGTTGATCTGTTTTCTTGCGTTCTGTCTAATCCATTTCAAGTATATATTACCATATATGTCAGTACTTTCTTCCTCTTTTTTTTGTGTGTGTGTGTTGGGGGCTCAGTTGTGGAGCTTGAACTCCAGGCCTGGGCGCTTTGAGCTACAGTACCGCTTCTGGTTTTCTGGTGGTAAATTGAGAGAAGCCTCATGGACTTTCCTGCCCAGCTGACTTTTTTGAACCACAGTCCTCAGCTCTCAGCCTCCTGATAGCTAGGATTACAGATGTGAGCCACCCATGCTGAGCTAAATACAACTTTTTTTGGTAGGATTTGAGCTTGGGGCCTCATGTTGAATGCTAGGCAAGAGCTAATAAGCCACACTTCCAATCCTGTTTTCTTTTTATGGCTGAACACTGTTTGGCTGTTGGTGACCATATTTTATTTGTTGTTCATCAGTTGGTAGGCATGTGTTTTCTATGAGCTATTATAAATGATGGTGCTATAAACACCTCGTAGAAGAGGATTTGTGTGTATTGACATAGACGTGAATTTCTTTGGGATGCCTTTTACATCCTCACCATCACTTACCTTTGTCTCTCGGGCAGTTCTCTTATCAGGCACCTATTTGGGGATTGGTTGTTTTTGTTTGTTTGTTTTTACTTTCTTGGTAGTGTCCAAAGAAACACAAGTTTTTCATTTTGATGAGGTCCAATATCTCTGGTGTTTTCCTTAGTGGCTCTTGGATTTGATGTTTTGTCTGTAAATTTATTGCTGAGTCCAAGGTTGTGGAGATGTTCTTCTGAGAACCTTAGAGTTTTTTTTAGCTCTTATGTTTAGGTAATTGGTTTTTTTTTTCTAGATAGGGTCTTGTCGGGTTTTTGTTTGTTTGTTTGTTTTTTCTCCAGAGATGGCCTCGAGCCTCAATCCTGCTGTATCTCTTTCTAGCTGTGATTATTGACATGGACCACCATGCCTGAGTCAAGAGTCTATTATATACATTTCTTTTTCCCTTCCACAAGTCCCTATAAGAGTGTGACGATCAGTGTCACCTCTTCCCATCAAGCTCCCTGTCTTCTAACTATTCTTTTGCTTGTTGCTGTCCTACTATCCTGGTATCATATGCTAGAAAAGCTATCTTTCAAATATCCATGGATATTCTTGTTCAGAATCACTACCAACAGATCTGTTTATTTTTGCCCTCTGATTGTGCTTTCTACTACTTGGATTCTTTTGTTTGTTCGCTTGTTTTTGGAGACAGAATTTCTCTATGTTGCTCAGGATAGCCTAGAACTAGCAGTCCCACCTTGATCTCTTAGATGCTAGGACCACAGGTATGGGTGCTAATTTATTGACTTAATATGACTACCTTTATACTAGTGTCCAGCTTTCTTGAATATTTTGCTTTGTAGTAGTAGTAATGGTAGTAGTAAATGTTTATTTGTTCCAGTACTGGAGCTTTTATTCAGCCTTATGCTCTTACTCAACCACTTGAGCCATGCCTCCAGTTCCAGTCTTTTTGAGAGGGAGAGTACTAGGGTTGAAATTCATAGTCTCTGCAGTCTTGCTTGTTTTTTTCACTCAAGGTTGGTGCTCTTATCACTGAACTACACCTCTATACTTCTACCTCCAGGTTTTGCTGGTTAATTGGAGATTAGAGTCTCAATCAAGCTTTTCTGCTGGAGCTGGCTTCCAGCTGTTAACCCCTCAGGTCTCATCCTGTGTAGCTGATATTGCAGGCACAAGCTGCCGGTGTTTATCTCTGGAGTAAATGGAGAAGTGTCAGTGTTCTGTCCTGCTCTTATTTTTCAAAATGGTTTTGGCTATTCTTGGTCTCTGGAATTTTAGAATCATTATTTACAGTTTCTACAAAGAAGCCATTCGGGGTTTTGGTAGGGGTTGTGTACATTTTACGAAAGAGTTTTTAGAGTAGTGCCATCTAACTTCTTCTGATGCATAAACATGCTTTCTCGATTATATAGATACTTAATTTCTTTGATGTTTTGTAGTTTGCAGAATATATTCACTTTGTATTTTTATGTCCAAAATGTTTTGCTTTGTTTGGTTGTTTTTTGCCAGGCCTGGGCTTGAGCTCAGGGCCTGAGCACTGTCCTTGGACTTGCTCAAGGCTAGAGCTCTACCACTTGAACTTCAGCACCACTTCCAGCTTTTTTCTATGTATGTGGTACTGAGGAATCGAACCCAGGTCTTCGTGCATGCTAGGCAAGCACTCTACCACTAGGCCACACTCCCGGCCCCATTTGGTTTTTTTTTTTTTTTTTTTTTTTTTTTTTGCTAGTCCTGGGCTTGAGTTCAGGGCCTGAGCACTGTCCTTGGACTTTCTCAAGGCTAGAACTCTACCACTTGAGTCTCAGCACCACTTCTGGCTTTTTTTTTTCTACATATGTGGTACCGAGGAATTGAACCCAGGTCTTTGAGCATGCTGGGCTAGCACTCCACCACTAGGACGAACTCCTGGCCAATGTTTGTTTTTTTTTGGGGGGGGGGGCAGTTGTAGGGCTTGAACTCTGGGCCTGGGCACTGTCTCTGAGCTCTTCAGCTTAAGGCTAGTGCCACTTCTGGTGTTCTGGTGGTTAATTGGAGCTAAGAGCCTCATGACTGGCTTTGAACTTTGAACCTCAGCTCTCAGCCTCTGAATAGCTAAGATTACAGGCATGAGCCACTGATGCCCAGCACTTTTTTTTTTGCCAGTCCTGGGCTTGAGCTCAGGGCCTGAGCACTGTCCTTGGACTTTCTCAAGGCTAGAGCTCTACCACTTGAGCCTCAGCACCACTTCCGGCTTTTTTCTATGTATGTGGTACCGAGGAATCGAACCCGGGTCTTCATGCATGCTAGGCAAGCACTTTAACCACTAGGCCAAACTCCCGGCCCCTGCCCAGCACTTTTTGTTCTTGACATCTGTGAGCTCTGCTGTCACATCCAACTCCATATTTGTGTCTCCTTTCATTAGAAAGCAAGCGTCTTTGAAGCAGATTTTTTTTTTAAGCTTATTATTTTCACTATGGCCTTTTAAGTCTTTTTATACTGCTTTGTTTGTTTTTGCCAGTTCTGGCACTTGAACTCAGGTCCTGGGCTCTGTCCCTGATCTTCTCTGAGCTGAAGGCTAGTGCTCCACCACTTGAGTAGTAGTAGTGCTCCATGGCACTTCTTCTGGCATTTTCTGTTTGTGTAGTACTGGGGAATTGAACCCAGGGCTTCATGCATGCTAGGTAAGTCCTCTACCACTGAGCCATATTCCCAGTCCCACTTTGGTTTCTTTGGCCAGTCCTGGGGCATGCACTCAGGACCTGTACACTGTCGCTGGGTTTTCTCAAGGCTAGAACTCTACCACTTGAACCACAGCACCAGTTCTGGCTTATGTATGTGCTACCAAAGAATCGAACTCGGGTCTTTGTACATGCTAGGCAAGCACTCTACCACTAGGACAAACTCCTGGCCCCAGCCCCACATGTTTTTGTATGTATGTATGGGGTGTGTGTGTGTGTGTGCGCGCTTCTCAGGGGTTTTTTGTTTTTCTTTTGTTTCTGTGTAATAGGGCTTAAACTTATCCTCCCAGCTGTCCCCGAGCTGTTGCTCATGGCTCACTTTGAGGGATTAAATTGGAGTTTTCTGTCTGGGCTGGCTTCCAACTGGGATTCTCAGCTCTCACCATCTAGCTAGGGTTATAGGTGTGAGCCACCGACTCATGGCCTAAGTGTTAAAGACTGGTAAAAATATATATATATGTTCCAATAAACTGATGAGAAGGCTGAAATCTGAGGATTGCAGTTCAAAGCTTGCTTAGGCAGGAAAATTCATCAGACTCTTATCTCCAATTGACCATCAAAAGTCTGTGTAAGTAGAAGGCTGGGAGTTTGGCCTAGTGGTAGAGCGCTTGCCTCGCATGCACAAAGACCCAGGTTGACTCCTTGATACCATACACATAGAAAAACGCTGGAGGTGATACTGTGGCTCAAGTGGTAGAGCTCTAGCCTTGAGAAAGCCCAAGAACAGTGCTCAGTCCCTGAGTTCAAGTCAGGACTGCCCCCCATCTTCCTTCCCTCCCCACCTCCCCACCCCCCAAAAAATCTACAAGTAGAGCTATGGTGAAGTGGTAGAGTACCAGCCTTGAATAAAAAAGCTCAAAAACAATGTCCAGGCCCTGGGTTCAAGAAGGCCAATGACCAGCACACATGTGTATGCACACATACAATACAAATTCAGCATGTAGACAAATTTTATCACTTGATCTCTGTTACATTAAAAGGTTGTCACTCCTTGAATTTCTGAAGTGTTATTTTCTGAATTATCTTAGCATAGGAGAAAGGATAAGTAGGATTTGTGATAAGGAAATCATAAAGGCAAGATTATTGGGCCTTTTTGTTGTATCCTATCTGGATAGAATAAGTGCATATAATGAATGATGAGCAATAACTTACGATCATTACAGGACAGCTTACTGAGTAATTGAAAATGATATTCAGGTCAGGCATAGTACTACACACCTGTAATAAGGGTCACTGTTGACACACAGAGTCAGGAGGATCATGAATTTGAGACCAGACCTAACTAAAATGTAACAAAACGTTTCCTCAAACAAATAAAAATACATAAAAACCTAAGCCTGGCGAATAGCTCAAGTGCTCAGTAGAGAGTTTTCCTAGCTTATTAGCATGTACTCTGGTACTTTTTTCTTTTTCTTTTTTTTTTTTTTTTTTTGCCAGTCCTAGGCTTGAGCTCAGGGCCTGAGCACTGTCCTTGGACTTTCTCAAGGCTAGAACCCTACCACTTGAACCTCAGCCCTCCTTCTGGCTTTTTTCTACGTATGTGGTACCGAGGAATCGAACCCTGGGTCTTCATGCATGCTAAGCCTTTTAAGTTATTTATCTTTATACTAAGCTGAATTATTGAGTTCTTCAGATATATTCTGCTTTTATTAATTTTATGTTATGACCCATTTGAGGAGCATCCAGCCATTAGGAGAGATGTGAAAACTCCAGGACCAGGAGAAGCGCGAGCAGGCGGATGAGTGTCTTCTACACTGTTGTTTCTCACCACATGGTGGAACTTAAGAGAAGGAAGTTAGCACTCCACCAGAGTGTAATTCGTATGGGTTTTTCGTTTTAATCTTCACAGTGAAATTGGAGCGGGAAGCTGAAGAAGAGCGGGTGCGGAAGCACAAGGCGGCTGCAGAGAAGGCCTTCCAGGAGGGCATTGCCAAGGCCAAGCTGGTGCTGCGGAGAACACCCATCGGGACTGACCGCAACCACAACAGGTCAGCCACCAGGCTTCCCTCATGTTCTCTTGGGAAACGAAAGTATTAAATACACTTTCCCTTTAATTTAGCCATTGTGTTTAGAAACAGTTATTTATCTTTGTTTCTTTCTTTTTATTTTTTTTTGGTTGACTGTGCTGCTTCAGCTCTGGGCCTGAGCTCTTCAGCTCAAGGCTACTGCCGTACACCTTGAGCCACAGTGCCACTTCTGGTTTTCTAATAGTTAATTGGAGATCAGAGTCTCACAAACATTAGTGCCCTGGCTGGCTTTGAACCTCATTCCTCAGATCTCAGCCTTCCGAGTAGCTAGGATTACAGGCGTGATCCACCTCATCCAGCTTATAGAAGCATAACTGTTATGACACTTTGACTGTACATTGACTGTGGCGCATGCTAAAGTTAGGTTTCTAGGCAGGGGGAAGCTGCATGATTGAGGGCTTGTCTTGCACATTTGAAGCCCTGGGCTCCATACCCTACAATGTGGAGGGCAAAAGGAAATGTATTTGGCTCTTGAAAATACCACAGATGTGAAACCTAGATTATAATGCTAGGTGAGTTGTAATCCAAACATAGTTCTTTTAAAATGGTAAGTGTGTATCCATGCCTGCCCGTTATGGAGCTTGAATTCAAAGCCTTGCACTCTCATTCGGCTTTCTTGCTCATAGCTGCTACTCTACCATGTCACACTGTGTCTTCAACTGTGATCTTCCAGGCCTCAGCCTCTTGAGTAACTAGGACTTCAGGGCCTGAATCGCCAGTGCCTCCCTTTTAAAAATGGCCCTATAAGCCAGCCACCAGCGGCTCACACCTGTAATCCTAGCTACTCAGGAGACTGAGATCAAAGCCAGCCAGAACACAAAAGTCCATGAGATAATTTAACTCCAATTAACCACCAGAAAAAGGGAAGTGATGTGTGACTCAAAGTGGTAGAGCAGTCACTAGCTGTGAGCTGAAGAGGTAGGGAACAGCACCCAGGCTGAGAGTTCAAGACTGACCCCCCAAAAAATTAATTAATTAAAATGGCTATATATTTTAAGTGTAGGCATTGTGTAGAACCTAAAGATAAATATTAGGAGTTGTGAAAATTAGACATTTAATTTTCAAAAAAAATTGTAATACCTTTTACTTTGCCTCTTGCAATTCTGAGCAAAGCAGCTGTCTAGAAATGTTTCCTCAGGCTCTAGTAAGTTTCTCCAGCAGTGAAGTCACCTAACAGCCCCCCTCCAGATCATGCTGTACTCTAATACGTGCTGGTGATTTGTAGATACTGGCTCTTCTCCGATGAAGTGCCTGGACTGTTCATTGAGAAAGGCTGGGTGCATGACAGCATCGACTACCGGTTCAACCATCGTCGCAGAGACCGCACAGACTCTCCCGACAAGGATTTCTGTCCTCGAAGTGAGTACGAGTGCACCTGTCCCTCCACTTGCAGTGCAGTTGTGTCTTAACCTGCCCTGAGTGTCACGAATACATTGAGAGCAGCACAGCATGCTCAAGGACCGTAGTTGTGTGGCTGTCGATTGCCCACCGTTGCAGGAGAGCATCTGCAGGCTCAGGCTGCCAGCCTGGTAGATTACACTCCAGGTGGTATTGTGTTGAGTCGTAGCATGTTCATGATAAACATTGGAAAGCTCAAAACATCTTTCTTTTCATTAGTGAATCTTATTTGTACAAGGGGAAGCTTCCTTGTGACATTTCTGCTCTTGGGTCTGGTCACTCACCCTTTTCCCACTCCCCACTTTTTTAAAACCATTTTAATGGGTTTCATTGTTCTTCTACCTTTGTTAGCCCTCCCAAAGCTGAAATACCTTAAGTCAAAACAGGTGTTTGCCTCTTTGAGCCAAGGTCTCATTTATGCAGCCCAGGTGGGCCTTAAATGCACAATCCTCATGCCTCAGGCTTTGTTGTTGTTGTTTTGATTCTGGGGCTTGAACACAGGGGCCTGAGTGCTGTCGCTGAGCACTTTTGTTCAAGGCTAGTGCTCTAACACTTGAAGCACAATTCTGCTTCCAGCTTCTTAGTGGTTAATGGCAGGTAAGAAGTTCACTGTACTGCCAGACACCAGTGGCTCACATCTGTAATCCTAGTCATTCAGAAGGCTGAGAGCCAAGGATCACAGTTCGGAGCCAGCCCGAATGTGAAAGTCGGTGAGACTCTTCTCTCCAGTGAACCACCAGAAAACCAGAAGTGGCAGAAGTGACACCGTGACTCAAGTGGTAGAGCACCAGCCTTGAGCTGAAGATCTCAGGGACAGCTCCCAGGCCCAGAGTTCAAGCCCCATCGCCAACAAACGGCAGGGGGGTAGGGGAGATTCAACAGTCCTTCTGCCTGGCTGACTTTAAACTTTGGGTCTCAGATCTCAACCTTCTCAATAGCTAGCATTAGAGATGCGAGCCACCGATGGATGCCCAGCAAACTTCATGACCGCTGTTGGAAGTCAAATCCTACATAGTTATTTAACACTGGCCCCTGAGAGCTTGGGACTTCTCAACTCCTTTACATGGAACCTCTCCTTTACTTCTAGAGCATCCAGAGGTTTGGTTTTGTTTTGACATCAGGTCTTCCTATATAACTTGGACGACCAAACTTGATATGTACCTTAGGTTCCCCTTAATTTTTTATCCTCCTGCTTTAGCCCCCTGAGCTCTGGGGCACCAGATGTACTGTTTGTGTGTTTTCTCATGTTTCTGAATGGTGATGACTCTTCAGAGTTACCTTATTATACTGAGATAATTAAACAGACTATGTGCTAATATTTCAAGGGAGTTGGTTCAAGTTAAGGGGAAGAGAATGGGGGCAGAGGGGACAATCCATTATAGTATTAGTATTAGATAAGGCCTAAACTATTATGATATCCTAAAAATAGGCTTTGATATATTGTCCTAAAGTATGTCTGTGCTAACTGGGAGTGTGGCTCCCATCTGTAATCCTAGCTACACAGGGGACTGAGCTCTGAGGATTGCGGTTCAAAGCCTGCCTGGGCACAAAAAAAAGTCTGTGAGACTCTTATCTCCAGTTAACCACCAGAAAACTGGAAGTGGCACTGTGGTTCAAGGGATAGGGTGGTAGCCTTGAGCTGAAGAGCTAAGGGACAGCGCCCAGGCCCAGAGTTCAAGTCCCACAACTGACAACAACAACAGAAAGTATGTCTGTCTGTGCTGAGGTCATGTGTTAGGACACAGGAATTGATTTACAAAATTAACTATTCCTGACCCTTCGTGTGTCCCCAGGAGTCCTCTGGAACATTTTAATTGTTCTGTTGGCTAAATTTCACCTCAGGAGCTTTCACTGTTGACATCACATGAAAGGAATAAACTCACGCGCTCTTATATGTTACTTGGTCATCTATATTCTAAGATGAAATATTCCCCAAAATTTGGCTGAGAACTAAAAAAAAAAAGATGCATTTCACTTTCTTGTGTAGTTTCTTCCTATAGACCCATTGGAGATTGATAAGCAAATGTTGAAAATGCATTAATGTGTTATGCGGTCCACATTAAAGTGGGTGTTTGGGGGAAAATAAAACTTTCAGCTATGCTTTCTACTGATGCAACCATGCGAGCCAGGTAATATACTGTTAGTGAGTGTAAGGTGAACATTTCAGAGACGTTAGCATGGACTACATGGCATGACTTTGCAGGCAGGATCTAGGTCGTTATTGGATGTGGTGTGGCATATGGCCTGTTTGAACAACAGTTAACTGATGTTTGCATTTGTCTTAGGTAAGAAAGCCAACCTAGGGAAAAATGCAACCAAGAATTCCCACCACGCACCAGCAGGGGGCACTGCTGTGGAGACCACCACACCCAAGCAAGGACAGAACCTATGGTAACGTGAGCATCATTTTGGTTGCTCTTTCTTTGACCTTACAAGTGTTAAGAAAGAGCATCGACTATAGTAACATCTATTAAGGACCTCTAGTGTTACTTTGATTATTTTATTTTATTTTTTTTTGTATGTCATAACTATTGCTTTAGGGCCAGGAGGATAGCCTAGTGGGAGATGCTTGCCTAGCAAGTACGAAGCCCTGGGTTTGATTCTTCCGTTCCATATACACAGAAAAAAAAGCCAGAAGTGGTGCTGTGGCTCAAATGGTAGAGCGCTAGCCTTGAGAAAGTCCAAGGACAGTGCCCAGGCCCTGAGTTCAAGCCCCAGGACTGGCAAACTTTTGCTTCAGTTAAACACTAACAGCTCACACATGAAATCCTAACTACTCATTAGATCTAAGAATCACAGTTCAAAGCCAGCCTGGACAGAAAAGTCCTTATGACTCCCATCTCCAAAATAACTAGCTATAAAAGTTAGACAGGAAGGGCCAGGAGTTTGGCCTAGTGGTAGAGTGCTTGCCTAGCATGCATAAAGACCCGGGTTCGATTCCTCGGCACCACATATGTTGCAAAAAGCCAGAAGTGATGCTGTGGCTCAAGTGTAGAGCCCTAGCCTTGAGAAAATCCAGGGACAGTGCTCAGGCCCTGAGCCCAAGCCCAGGACTGACAAAAAAAAAAAAAAAAAAGTTAGACAGGAAGCTTGCCTTAAATGGTAAAGGTAAAAGTCAAACAATCAAGTGGCCCCGAACCCAGATAGCAGTGAAGAAAACTCACTGCTGTAAGTGAACCCAGTGGATCCCATCTGTAATCCCATCTTCCTGGAAAGTGTTGGAGGCTCTTGGATCATTTTCCTGAATGGAATTTTATTAAAGTTTGGGAATTTAATTGATAAAGGCGACACCTGCACATCGTTTATTAGTGAACTTTCCTTAGTTGAGAGGTATGAGTTCCTGTAGCCATTGGCCTACCTGGCATGCTGCTGTTTCAAGCCAGGAATGGAGTCTGGCAGTGTCATTAGACCTCATGGAAATCGAAAAATTATTGTTCTAAGAAATTAAACCATGAGTGGGTTTGGAATTCTTTACTCCAATCTTACTACCACATGTTTATCCCTTTCCTGCTTGCTCAGAGGTGTAACACCCGTTTTTGCCCCCACAGGTTTTTGTGTGATAGTCAGAAGGAGCTGGATGAGTTGCTCAACTGCCTTCATCCTCAGGGAATAAGAGAAAGTCAGCTGAAAGACAGACTAGAAAAGAGGTAAGGCCTCACAATCTTCCCTTCAAAGTAAGTACAAATAGCTGAGTAATAGGTTTAGGTTTTGTTGATAAACTATTATATAAAAACTTAAGCCGTCTGGGCACCGTGGTTCATACCTGTAATTATAGCTGCTCAGGAGGCTGAGATCTGAAGATTACAGTTCAAAGCCAGCCTGGGCAAGAAAACTCTGATACTTTTTTTTTTTGGCCAGTTGTTGGGCTCAGGACCTGAGTTGGACATTTCTCAAGGCTAGAGCTCTACCACTTGAGCCACAGCACCCCTTCCAGCGTTTTTTCTATGTATGTGGTACCAAGGAATCGAACCCAGTCTTCGTGTATGCTAGGCAAGCACTCTACCACTAGGTCAAACTCCCGGCCCTGTGATACTCTTATCTATAATAAACTGCTCAGAAAAGCTAGAGGTAGTGTTGTGGCCCAAGTGGTCATAGAGTGCTAGCCTTGAGCACAGAGAGGCTCAGGGATAGTACACAGGCCCTGACTTCAAGCCCTAGTACCAACAAAAACCAAAAACCAAGTCTGATGCCAGTGGTTCATACATATCCTAACTACCCAGGACTCTGAGATCTGAGGATACTGTGAAACCAGCTCATGCAGTAAAGTCTGGAGATCACATCTCCAGAATGGCCAGCATAAAGAAAGCCTGGAGACATGGCTTACAGGTTATAGCATCAGCCATAGCAAAACAAAAACAAGAAAAACGGTGTGAGGACCTGAGTTCAAAGAAAAAACAAAAAGCCTGCTTTCTGGAGTTTTCCGAAGTTATTGCTGCAGGTTTATCAGAAACAGTGCTCCTCAAAGAACCCATGTTTACGAGTTGGTGCCGAGAACTAGAGCCACTTGAACTTGGCTGCTTACAGCTTTTCAGACACACACAGAGGCACAGAGGTGAACTGAGTATGAAACTCACGCCAACACCTTCAGAAGTGAAGATGAGTCCTTTGAGTAACTGCGCCCATGGGCCAAGGGCACCACTGGCTTTCCTACCAATGCTGCCAAAGCTCAGGGTCTCCGGTGGAGAAGACAGAGCTCTGTTTGCTTAGTATGAGAGATCTGCGGTGTCACCAGGCTGGTCAGCTGGCGATGGGGTGGTACACTGTGCATGACCATTCCCAGAACCGTGATCCCCAGGTCTCAGCCTCCTGAGAACAATCATGGGCATGAGTCACTGGCTTAACCTGTTTCATAATGGAGAACATCTTTAAATTTTATACAAGAAAAAGAAAACTAGTGGGGCCAGGAGATTGGCCTAGTGGTAGAGTGCTTCCCTGGCATGCACAAAGACCCAGGTTTGATTCCTCAGTAGCACATAAATAGAAAAAGCCAGAAGTAGTACTATGGTTCAAGTGGTACAGCTGTAGCCTTGAGAAATCCCAAGGACAGTGCTCAGGTCCTGAGCTCAAGCCCCAGAACTGGCAATAAACTAACTGCCAAAAGATACTGGGAGAAAATTTTAAAAAATTTCAGGCCAGGTGCCAGTGGCTCATACCTATAATTCTAGCTACTCTGAGGATCGCAGTTCAATGCCAGCCCAGATACTAAAGTTCGTCTATCTCTAATTTTAACCGCCAAAAAACCAGAAGTGGTCTGTGGCTCAAGGGTTAGGGCGCTGGTCTTGAGCTGAAGAGCTCAGGGACAGCGCCCAAGCCCAGAGTTGAAGTCCCACGACCCACCAAAAAAATAGTTTTCCCAGGCCGGGAGTATAGCCTAGTGGTAGAATGCTTGCCTAGCATGCACAAAGACCCAGGTTCAATTCCTTGGTACCACATACACAGAAAAAGCCAGAAGTGGTGCTATGACTTAAGTGTTGAGTGCTAGTTTTGAGAAAGCTCAAGGGCAGTGTTCAAGCCCCAGGACTGACAAAAAAAAAAAAAAAAAGGATTCTGTCAGTACTGGCATTTGAACTCTGGACCTTCTACTTGTTAGATAGGGGCTTTGCTATTTGAGCCATGCCCCCAGCCCCAAGTAATTGGAATTTCCTGAGCACTTTAAAAGATTTCTTCTCTTTTCTTTTGCCTCCACTCTTACAGGTACCATGATATCATTCACTCCATTCATTTGGCTCGGAAGCCAAATTTGGGTCTAAGGTCCTGTGATGGCAACCAGGAGCTTTTGAACTTCCTCAGGAGCGATCTCATTGAAGTAGCCACAAGGTTGCAAAAGGGAGGCCTTGGCTATGTGGAGGAAACATCAGAGTTTGAAGCCCGGGTAAGCACGGCACCCTGGAGACACGCTGCTGTCCCCAAACACATGTACGGGATTTTTTGTTTATATTTCTGTAATGTAGTATTTTTTAAATTGGCGTGCCTTGTGGGACTGGAGAGCAGTGTTGAAGAGCCTGGTTTTATCTGGAGGCCCTGAGTTCAGTCCTCTCCAAAGCCCACAATTCTGATGACATGCTCTAGCTGGCTCCTGACTATCTATCTGTGTATGTCCCACGGTCTCTTGCACATAGTGCGGACTCAAGTTCCTGGAGTGGATGGCAGTTTTCTGGCTTCTGCATGACCTTGCTGTGAATCCCCTCACTGGGGAGGAGGTAGTCGATGATTTTAAATGTGTCCATTCTGGAGCACGGGGACGGGGGTAAACTACATGGTGGCCCTTTGAGCCTGGCTGGAGACACTGCATTGACATCCACACATGCTTTCTTGGACTCAGTCTAATGTTGAAACCATTTCTTGTAGGTCATTTCCTTAGAGAAGCTGAAGGATTTTGGTGAGTGTGTCATTGCCCTTCAGGCAAGTGTGATAAAGAAATTTCTTCAAGGCTTCATGGCTCCTAAGCAGAAGAGAAGAAAACTCCAGAGTGAAGATTCTACAAAAACTGAGGAAGTGGATGAAGAGAAAAAAATGGTAGAAGAAGCAAAGGTATTTAGTCACTATAAGTTTACGGTGATGTAGAAAACAGTGATTTGGTTTTCAATTATTCTAACCCTATGTCTACATCTTAGCTGCTTTTGAGCACAATGCCCTGAGCCTTGAATGGAAGAGGTGTCCTGAGATTTAAACTCAGAGCCGTGCACTTGCTAGGAGGGTGCTCTAACCATGTCCTGATTTTTTTGCTTTTTTGGGGGATAGGGTTTCACTCCCTGCCCAGCTGTGCCTAGGCACAGTCACCTGTGAGAAGTTTTTATGGTTGCTAGAATAACAGGCATGCTGCTATGTCCAGCTCTGCTGCTATTGCTTTTGTTGTTGGTCATGGGGCTTTAGCTCCGGCCCTGGCTTGAGCTCTTTAGCTCAAGCCTAGTACCCTACCACTTGAGCCACAAAGCCATTTCTGGTTTTCCAGTTGTTCATTGGAGATAAGAGTCTCAGGGCCGGCTCGGCAGCTGATGCATGTAATCCTAGCTAATCGGGAGCCTGAGATCTGAGGATCGCAGTTCAAAGCCAGCCCTGGCACTAAAGTTTGTGAGACTCTAATCTCCCATTAACCACTAGAAAACTGGAAGTGGTGCTATGGCTGAAGGGGTAGGGCAGTAGCCTTGAGCTGAACTGCTCAGGGATAGTATGCCCAGGCCCAGAGTTCAAGCTCCACGACCAACAACTAAAGAGTTTCAGGGCCAGCATTTTGGCCTAGTACTTGCCTGCATGCATGAAGACCTGGGTTGGATTCCTCTGTACCACATGCATAGGAAAGCTGAAAGTGGTACTGTGGTTCATGTGGTTGAGTGCTAGCCTTGAGGACGTCCCAAGAACAGTGCTCAGGCCCTGAGTTCAAGCTGCAGTACTGGCAAAAAAAAGGGTTATAAGCTTCCATGCCTGGGCTGGCTTTGAAATATGATCCTTAGATCTCAGCCTCCTAAAGTAGCTGGCATTACAAGCATGTGCCACTGGTGCCCAACCAGCTTCTTCTTGAGAAGAAATATCTGCAGAGGCTGTCCTTGAACCCCAGTCTTCCTAATCTCAGCCTTCCAAGTAGGTAGGTAGGTTTATAAGCCGCCCCGGCTTGGTGTTTCCTTAAAGTATCATTTTGTCCTGAATAGATATTTTTGATGTTTTAAAAACTGGCTTGTAGAGCACAGCTGTCTATGTCTCTAGGAATATGGGGTTATGGTCAAAGGGCTGTGCTACCTCCCCCCACAACTCAACACATGCATACCCACCCACCCTAGAGCTTAACTGTCTTCATTTTTTGTTGTTGTCCATGGTGGTGGTAGTGGTGATGGGACTTGAAATCTGGGCCTGAGCACTGTCCCTAAGCTCTTTCGCTCAAGGCTGGCACTCTACACTTTGAGCCACAGCACCACTCTGAGCCTGATTATCTTCTGAAAAGTGATTTGAAAGTTATATGAAGTACACACGGTTCAGAATGTCCTATGATTGCTTTACCAGTTCTGTGGATTAACCGCAGTGCTGGGAGTGTAGCACGGCGTCTGTCTCTGGCGTCCTCATCTTCTCACCCAGTGCTTCACTCTCCACATTTGCAGCCACTGGTAGCCACCATGTTCTAATTGGGACTGTGCAGTTTGTGTTTCCTGTGCGCCGCTTAATGACCTGAGGGCTTATTGCGCTGTGTAGCACTTGTGAGAATTCCCTGCCAGCCACTGCTGACTCTCAATCCATCGTCTGGTGCCAGGAGCTCCTGGGGGTCAAGGTAGCCACGTGGGAGCCTGAGATTGGGAAGGTGCAGACTGGAGCCAGCCAGGCAGAAGGAAGCGTCCGTGTGTCAGGTGCAGGTCCTAGGGCGCTGCCTCCACTGGCTACATGGAGGTTTTCATAGTGCGGTCAGCATTGGACGAGGCTTCCCTGTGTGGGTGCTGGTTAGGAGCGCAGGTAGAGGAGCTCATAGAACAGGGACAGGGCGGGGGTACACGGAGCTTCCTTGACCTTTCTTGACATTGCAGCCTCCTATCACCCTACATTTCCCTCCTCAGACATCTCATAAAGGACTACTTGTGTCATGTCTGGAGGTCGTAGGGCAACATAGAACTTCCCAGACAACTGTGGGGTCATCACTGGAAGAAGGAGTCAGGCTGCTAGGTGAACTGAAGTGGGCTTTGTCTTCACTGACCCCAGTTCTGCTCGTGGGCAAGCACCCTGGGGTGCTGATACTGTTGTTCTCTGTCCATCTTCTTGAGTGGGATTCAGGAAAGATCACATGGGTTCAGAGGTAAGGCAGAGCAGAGCAGAGGAGTTCAGGAGTCCGAGGAGTTTAATTCTCACAGCCGCGCTGCTACCATCTCCCCCTTCCTGTGTCCTGAGTGACATTTTAGCATTGCTAATTTTCCAGATAATTATCTATTCTCCTTAAGTATACTGTATTTTTTTTTTTTTTCAGTCCTTTGGCTTAAACTCAGGGCCCGAGTCCTTGGGTTTTCTCAAGATTAGAGCTCTACCACTTGAAACACAGCACCACTTCTGGTTTTTTTCTATGTATGTGGTACCAAGGAATCGAAATTGAGTCTTTGTGCATGCTAGGCAAGCACTTTAACCACTAGGCCAAAGTCCCAACCCCATATTGTAGTTTTGTTAGTCAACTTTTTTCTTGAGGTATATTTTCAAGAGTTCCATCTTCTCCCACCTTTTCTTTGCCTGGAAAGTTTTCTTCTGAGAACTACTAGACTCAGGACACCCATTAACTCTTCTTCAGTACTAACCACATAACAAAGAGGCCTTGCTGAGCATTATTCTTGGTGTAGGGAGGGAGATTTGGGCCCGCTGCAGGTTTAGGCACATGGAAAAAGAACACAGCGCCTCCGGTGTCTCCAGGAACCTGGTGTTCTGTTCTCCTTGTCCCCAAGGTCAGCTCTGCCCCAGCCTGGAAATCTCCCATTGCTCTCTGCTTCCAAAGTTTCCACTTAGTAGGGGCTGCGGCTCAGCTGGCAGCAAGCTGCTTAAAGAAGCCTCTGGTTTAGCCTTTCGTTTCCTTCTTTATGAACATAGACTGCCTGCATTCATCCCCTACACCTCCATTTGTTTGTCAGTACTGGAACATGAACTCAGGGCTTAGACACAGTTGAGGCTTGTGCTCTACCATGTGAGCCATGCCTTCAACCAGCTCTTTCCTGGTTACAGATGGAGTCTCTCAAGTGTTGAGTGTGTAATGTTTTAGCCCTTAAAATTAGAAGCTATTAGAAGTCTGATTTAGTGGGTAACTGTGAATGTAACAAGATATTAATAATTACCTCTTATGTATAATGCCAACAGCATTGGCTTGGAAATCTTGACACTTGGCCCAGAGTTGCTGTGAAACCTTGAGCAGACTTCATTCCCTGTAAAGTACCAAGTGAATCTTAACACATGATCTTTTAGCAACCACAACATGGAAAAAACCCGTGTTGGCAAGAGGACAAAGAAAATACATATAACGTGTGGTGAAATTTTACTTGCAATAGGATGGGATGAGCCATTGGTACACATGCTTTTGTGAGTGAACATAAAGGGCGCTCTAAAAGAAGCCCCTGTCCACCCATGCTGCACACTATTCATAGCCTGAGGTCTCTGCAAGTTCTTAAAAATAAAAACAATAATAATGCAATTGAGTTCTAGGACGCCCACGTTTTATGATGGTGGGAAGTGAGAAGGAAGTAGAGTACATTATTATGTCCACCAGTGGCGGGCTTGGTCAGTCTCGTGTGCACTACCACAGCTGTCCACTGGAGGGCAGAAACGCTCACCTTTCATCCCTGCTTAAGGACTGTGTGCTCTTGAAAAGATCTGGGGACTGCATGACTCCAGTTGTAAAGAAGAGAAGGTGACTTTGGATCTGTAGTCCTCTGTGTTTACTGTGTAACCCTGGGAAGGCGAGTCAGGCAGCCCTGAGAACACATTGTACTCGAGTTCTGGGAGAAAAGGAAGGAAATTTTTGTGCTTGCTTCCAAAGTAGCTGTCCAGCCAGGCGGTCTGTAATCCTGGCTACGCAGGAGGCTGAAATCTAAGGATTACAGTTAAAAGCCAGCTTGGACAGGAAAGTCTATGATACTTTCGTCTCCAGTTAACCAGTAAAAGACTGGAACACTGACTGGCTCAAGAGGGTGCACACTTGCACCCTTGAACAAAAAAGGATGTAAGGCCCTGAGTTCAAATCCCAACATCGGTACACACAAGTGTTCCTGCTTTTGTTTTGTTTTAATTTTATTTACGTAATACTGTGGAATCAAACCCAGGGCCTCTTGCATGCCCCACAACTGGTTTTAAGTGATCACACTACAAACATCTGTTCCTGCTCTTTCCATTTCCTCCCTCCCCTCAGTGTTGAAATGATATTGGACAAATCATTTGTTCTTGGGAGCCACGATTATTGGCAGAACTTAGGTAGTGTCACCTCTTCCTTTGCCCTCTCCTGTTTGTTTGTTTGTTTGTTTGTTTTGTTTTTTGCCAGTCCTAGGACTTGAACTTAGTCTGGGTACTGTCCCTAAGCTTCTTTTGCTCAGGCAAGGCTAGCCAGCACTCTACCACTTGAATGACAGCACCACTTCCCACTTTTTCTGTTTATGTAGTACTGAGGAATTCTAGGCAAGCATTTTACAACTGAGCTGCATTCCTAGCCTGCTCTCCACTTTTTCCCTTCCATTCCCACAGGTTGTGTAGTTCATTTTCCTCAGTGTGCAGTGAGTGCCACAGCTGCATTTCTTCACCCTTGGCCCCTTCATTTCTGTGCACCCACTTTACTTTCCCAAAGACAGAAAGGACAATAAAAGCAACAAAAAAGCCACTTGCTCCCATATTCTGGGGTTTTAGAATTTTTTTTTTTTCCCTGCAAGAACAAAACTCAAGGCCGTGTGTGCGCGTGCCAGTCCGGGGCCTTGAACTCGGGGCCTGAGCACTGTCCTGAGTCTTTCTCAAGGCTAGAGCTCTATCACTTGAGCTACAGCACCACTTCTGGCTTTTTTCTGTGTGGTAGTGAGGAATCAAAACCAGGTCTTTGTGCATGCTAGGCAAGCACTCTACCACTAGAGCCCGAGGTATTTTTTAAGTAGAGTTTCTGTGTGTCTCAGGGCTGGCTTGCCTGGATTGTGATTTGCTATAACTAGTTGCACTAACCATATAGCTGGGATGAGGGGCACAGGCTATGCTATCTAGCTTTAATCAGATCTCACGATGAACATCCAAGCTGGCCTCAACAATCCACATGCCTTACCCTCCCTTCCCCACTCCCCAAGAAGAATGGGTGAATAAGTGACACTCTGGGATGCAGATTTGTTTATTTTCACCCCTTCCCAGTCATGTATGCCCATTGTAGTAACTGTGGCCTGCATTTCTCACTGCTTAGGTTGCATCTGCGCTGGAAAAATGGAAGACTGCAATACGTGAAGCACAGACATTTTCTCGAATGCACGTTCTACTCGGGATGCTCGATGCCTGCATCAAGTGGGACATGTCAGCGGAAAACGCAAGATGCAAAGTTTGTCGAAAGAAAGGTACATTGTGATCAGTGGTTCCTCTGAGTGTCTTACAGGGATGGAATTTTGGTCTTCAGTTATTTCCTTTCAATGGGTTGTGGGGCAGCCACTCCCTCTGAGAATCGGTCCGCTGCCAGTCCCACAGGCCCCTGTGGGGAGTAGAGGCCTTGGCTCCTCAGTGTGCAGGAGCACTGCTCCCTCCAGTCCACACTGCCTGGAGACCAAAGCTAGTGTTTGCCTCCATCTCAGCACTTCATCCATTAGGTGAGGCGATGCTCCTCCAGCAGGGGGCAGTGTTGGCGCTTGGTGGGTCTGGGCTTGGTGAGTTTCTTCTCTCTTTTTTGGTGAGTCATGGGGCTTGAACTGGCTGGACGCTGTCACTGAGCTCTTGAGTTCAAGGTTACCGCCCTACCCTTGAGCCAAGCCCCACTTCCCATTTTCTAGAGGTTGCTTGGAGATAGAGTCTCAGATCCTTTTGTGCCCGGCTGGCTTTGAACCTTGATCCTCAGATCTCAGCCTCCTGAGTAGCTGGAGCTTCTTCAGCCGTGGCTGTGATGAGGCAGCCAGGGTAGAAAAGAAGTCTGTAGAGCGGTTGCTGCATGGACATCAAGGGAAGGCTGGCGCAGGACCGGCCCACCCCCGGAAGTTTTAGCGCTTGGCGGCTCTGCATGTGGGAGCCAGGCACCCTGTGGGGCAGAGCAGGAGATGGCCACACAGTCCCCTCACTGTTCGTTGTTATCTTGTCCTAGTCCTGAGTAGATTTAGAGAATGGAAAAGTTAGGAAGCGTTCATTCTCTATCCCTGTTGTCTGGTTCATGCTACATCTCTGTACAGAAGATGGACTTTACAAAAAGGATCAGCTGCCATGGGGCGGCCCCTTTGTGGCATACTTGTCCTGTGCTCGGTGGCTGTCACCCTGCTGCCACCGGCTCACAGCTTTATCTCTTTGCAGGTGAGGATGACAAGCTGATCTTGTGTGATGAGTGTAATAAAGCCTTCCACCTGTTTTGTCTGAGGCCAGCCCTCTATGAAGTACCAGATGGTGAGTGGCAGTGCCCAGCCTGCCAGCCTTCCACTGCCAGGCGCAATTCCCGTGGCAGGTGAGACTTCCTTCTTTCCAAAATAAGTAAGCTTTGGTTACTCCAGCTAAGTGAACTCGGCAGCGCAGCGGGCTCCTTTGAAGTTCCGGGTCTGGGGATCCGAGTGCCTCATCTAATTTGGGATGAATTACTGGCATGGGTGTTGGCCACATAGCAGATCTTCTTAGCCCTACTGCCTCCCCTCTCCCTTGCCTCCAAGCTGTGGGCCTCTTCCTCCTTCATGGTTATTTTGTAACCAATCACTGTACTGGCCCCAACCCCCAGCTCAGCCTTGAACTTTGCCCTTTCCTGCAAGTTGGCAAGCCGCCTAGTGTCCTCCCTCCCACATGAGTGAGTCACCTCTCTGCTTGCCACCCTGTGCCCCTGCCCTTACCCCAGGTCCTTCGCACCTCCCTCCCGTCCACCCACCCACCCGTTCATCCTGCTGTTGTGACCGCTCAGTGTGAGGCAGAGGGCACGGATGAATTTTTCCATGGCTTGTAGAGTTTCAGGCCCTGGCTGCTTTGGCTGTGCTTGTTGCAGGCGACACTGCAGGTAAATGATGTGCAAGGCAGCCCGGAGGTACCTTGATCCCCAGGAAGGGTGATTTCTTTGATCCTGGCCCCCACTAGCAAGGTCCTGGGCTTTCTCACTCCATTACAGCTCTCTTCGGATGAGGGCTGCTGCTCTTGGGGCAGGGCCCGGCAGGGCAGCTGTTCTAGGCTGGGATTACCCTTGCTTTGATGTCTGGTCGTCTGCAAGCTGTCCCTGCGCCTGGCCCGCAGCCCTCAAGGTGGAGGAGCACCTGTCCCGCCGTGCACCTCCTGTCTCCAAACCTGAGCACACCGCGGGGCTCTCCTGGGAGGCGCAGCGTTTGTGTTTGAGATGTTTGGTGGGGGTGTAGGGTTGCAGTGTGGTCTTGATTTCTGAGAGGCCATGCTTGAAGCCTTCTTTTCATCTTGTGACCATCTGTCTGTCCTGGCATCAGCTCTGTCAAGTCTGATCAACAAGTCTTTCTGGGACCCTGTAGAACAGCAGGCCTCCCCTGGCCCTCTCTGTGCAATGTTCTGACCTGGCTTTTCCTCCACAGGAACTACACTGAGGAGTCCACATCTGAGAACAGTCAAGATGCAGAAAGCAATTCAGAGGAGGAGGAAGAGGAAGAGGAGGAAGAGGGTGAGGAAGAGGAGGAGGAGGAGGAAGAGGACTACGAGGTGGCTGGCTTGCGGCGTAAGTGTGGAGCTGTATGGTTGCCTTGCAGTGTCTAAGCTAATCAGGGCTGTCCCTTCATTGTCTTGTGTGCGTGCGCGCATGCGTGTGCTGCTCCTGGGGCTCGAACTCAGGGCCTGGGTGCCATTCTCTGAGCTTTTGTCCTTAAGGCTAGTGTTCTAACAGAATGCCACTTCTGGCTTTTGGGTAGTTTATTGGAAATAAGTCTCCTGGACTTTGCTGGCTTTGAACTGCGATCCTCGGATCTCTCTCA
The DNA here is from genome assembly GCF_031878675.1 of Megascapheus bottae. Classification (NCBI taxonomy): domain Eukaryota; kingdom Metazoa; phylum Chordata; class Mammalia; order Rodentia; family Geomyidae; genus Megascapheus; species Megascapheus bottae. The sequence continues at coordinate 5,614,995 of NC_143542.1, read as the reverse complement.
GCCTCTTAAGTAGCTAGGATTACAGATGTGAACCACTGGCACTCAGCCCCACTGTCTTTCTTCTGGGGCCGTAGGCTCAGCTGCCATGGCTCCGAAGACATTGAGGGCGCTGTTCTGAGTACCTGCCCCGCCGGGTGGCTTGTGGGCATAAGCTGGTAATCTGTGTGGAGAAATCTGTGCTCCCACCATGCCTGTCTTGGCCGTGGTGGAAGGCATGGCCGCTTTTAGAGGCTACCTTCTGCCTAGCTCATGGTCTTCCCTGAAGTGGCAGGTCTACAGCTGGCTGGGGGCGGGAGGATGTGAGGATGGGAAGGAGGCTGAGGGCCTGCCCTGTTGTGTGGGTCTTGGTGAATCCAAGCCTTGGCTTCATTTGGGTTGCTGCCTTCCCTGGGCCATGCGCATTGAGAGTCAGGAGCATGTACAGAGACAGCACTGCCGCTGCGGCTCTTCCAGCCCGCAGTGCTCTCTACCTGCATTTAGCTTTCCTCTCCAGGCTTCTCAGCACTGTGTGCAGAGGTTAGGGATATTTGGTGTGCTTCCGTGCAGTCCAGAAATAGAAGGGGGAGCCACTTGTGGTCTCCATGCTGCAACGCCAGCACCCTCTCTGCCCTCCTGTCACTCCCCACCATCCAGCCTGTTTCCGAGGAGAGCTGGTAGGAAATGGCTTCTGGAAAGCTTGAGCACACCCAGTGCTGGTGGCTCGCACCTGTAATCCTAGCTACTCAGGAGGCTAAGATCTGATGATCCCAATTCAAAGCCAGCTTGGGCATAAAAATCCATTGAGACTCTTATCTCCAAAGAGCCACCAGAAAAACCAGAAGTGATGCTGTGGTTCAAGTAGTAGAGAGCTAGACTTGAGCTGAAGAGCTTAAGGATAGCGCCCGGGCCCAGAGTTCAAGCCCCACAACCCACAAAAACAAAACTTTGAGTTCATCCTTGCACACACTGCCCAGGTCATCTGCCACCAGCACCTGGAGCAAACCTGTCTGGTCCACAGAATGCCAGAAAACACTGGAGCTGGGCCTGGCCTTACAAAAGGTTTATGCCAGCTTTTCTGTGGAAGGGCACCAGTGGCTCATGCCTCTAATCCCAGTGTCTCAGGAGGCTGAGATCTGAAAACTAAATACTAAAGTTTCAAGCAAGCCTGGGCAGGAAAGTCTATGAGATCCCTACCTCCCTAACTAGCTAGAAGTGAAGCTGTGCTTCAAGTGGCAGAGCTCAGTCCCAGCCCTAGTACTGGCAGGAAGAAAGAGAAAGGACAGAGGGGTGGGTGGGGTGGATGAGGCTCCTCTGAGCTGGGCTGGGTTCAGCAGCAGAAGTCCGGCTGCCTGCAGTAAATGCATTATAGGTGCCAGGCACCTCATGTTGTGAAGTATTTGAGCAGGGAGGCTCAGAGAAGGCCTTCAGAAAGGTATTCGGGAATAAGCAAGCATGTCCAGTCTTTATCTGCTCTGGTGACTTATTTCTATTGGCAATATTGAGGTTTGAACTCGGAGCTATAGGTTTGCTGGTTGTGTTTTCGCTGTTTATTTTTAGGACAGGGTCTTGCTTCCTTAGGGCACAGACTTAAGCCAAGAGCCGCCTATTTTAAGCAGATAGTGCCCAGCTTTCATTCCATGGAGACGGGGCTCTGAGGAGTTCTCTGCCTGGCCGCCTGCTGCCTGCCTGTGGCAGTGGGGAGCAGGGAGAGCGCCCTCCCCATGCATCCTTGTCACTGTTTCCTGTAGTGAGGCCTCGAAAGCTCATCCGGGGCCGGCAGTGTGTCATCCCCATGGCAGCTCGGCCTGGGCGGCCACCAGGCAAGAAGTCACATCCCACCAGGAGGCCACGGCCCAAGGGAGCCCCTGTCCCCACCGAGGATGCCGAGCTGGACGAGCTGGTGAGAGAGAAAGTGCCCCCACTCACCAGTGCCTGACACAACAGGTGGCTGCCCGGGGAGGAGGCCGCAGACCACTGTAGCCAGCTCCTCCCCCTCCCCTGGGGCAGTGCTGCCCACATTCCCCCACCCCACCCCAGACCCAGGCGAGCTACAGCGCTGGCTCTGCTAGTCAGGGGCCGCCTGCCTCTTGTGCAGGATTTAAAATAGTCTGCATGTGTCTGTGGTGGGCCCAGAGGGGCGGCCCCGGAATGCCTGCAATGCAGGGGCTGCAGCCCGTGCCCACAGTTGTCCGGGAGGGAGGGAGGCAGGCAGGCAGGTCCCCGCCCGCGGTGGTGTGTTTAGCAGTTCTCAGATCTCACTTTGAAGAACAGAAGCACTTGAGAACACTCTTGTTTCCCAGATCAGTTGGGATTGGGGTGTAAAGGAGGCCAGGGGATCAAAGACACCCTTCTGCACCTGGCCCTCACTCTTGTTGGAAGGCAGACCCGCCGTTCTCCTTATCCCCAAGGAGACACCAAGTGTCCCCACCCCAGCTCCAAAGTTGGCTCTGGGTCCTCCACATACCCTGCTGTGCGCAGCATGCTGGGATTCCCGGCCCCCCTCTCTCAAGGCCCCTCTCTCTCACGGGCTTCCTGCTTGGTGAAGCCGCCCCCCACCACCACATTGATGCCGCCCTGCCCCTCGCCCACACTCGCCCCTCCCACCCTAGGTGCTGCCAAGCAAGCGCAGCTCTCGGAGGCAGAGCCTGGAGCTGCAGAAGTGCGAGGAGATCCTGCAGAAGATCGTCAAGTACCGCTTCAGCTGGCCCTTCCGGTGAGCTGCCCGCCCTGCCCGGCAGTGGGCACCGGGCACCCCTTCTCCACCCCGGCCATGCACCCCATTGGCTTTTCTCCCCAGGGAGCCGGTGACGAGGGATGAGGCAGAGGACTACTACGAGGTGATCACGCAGCCCATGGACTTCCACACGATGCAGAGCAAGTGCGCGTGCGGGGGCTACGCCTCGGTGCAGGAATTCCTCGCCGACGCGAAGCAGGTGTTCACCAACGCCGAGTTGTACAATTGCCGCGGCAGCCACGTGCTCAGCTGCATGGCCAAGACGGAGCAGTGCCTGCTGGCACTCCTGCGCAAGCACCTGCCCGGGCACCCCTACGTGCGCAGGAAGCGCCGCAAGGGCCCCGAGGCCGCTGACGAGCCGGGGGACAGCGACCCGGAGCCCAGCACGCATGCCAGGGGCCGGAGGCAGAGGAAATAGAGGCCAGACCGGCCTTGGTAAGCGAGCGGAGGCGGGAGGATGGAGGACTGATGGGAGGCCACCAGAGGGGGAGGACGAGAAAAGAGGGGAGGAGGAGGAGGATTCGAAGAAGCAAAGGAGGCATCGACATGCTACACCCCCACCCCACCAAGGGCCTGGCCGTGGCTCCTGGAGCCTGGGCTCATGTGGCTGTCACGGGGTAGGGGCTCTGTGTTCCTCCCCGGGTCCTCCGCCCTTCCTCCTCCCCTCTGTGTGGGTGCCACGGTGCCACAGTGCCGTGGAGTCTATGGTCACTAGTGTCCAGGGCAGCTCGGTGGTCTTCTGCGGAGATCTTGCGGAGTAAAAGGACATTTCCTGGAGCCATTCCTCAGCACCCGTCCTTTGTGAGCCCCCATCTCCACCTCCGGAAACAAAGCTAAGGCACTTCCCCAGACTTCAGTCCTGCTTGTGATCACGCCTACCTTCCCGCCATGCAGCAGGTGCCCCAGAGAAGAGTGGAGCACCGAGCTGTTGCCAGGACTTGGCTTGTTTTGCGGCACACTGTGTGAAGAGCGCTTGTCTACCCCTCCCAGCGCGCTGCTCCCCGCCTGCCCGCCCCTCCCCAGAGGCCGCTGGGACACCAGCAAGCGGTGGGGTGCAGCAGGGACCCTGCCCTGCCCGCCTTGCTGCCCACCTGCCTCCCTGGCCCGTCCTGGCCTTGGGGCAGTACATGCCATTTGTGGGTGTCCGTGGGGGTGGAGGGCGCCTGAGCCCCACAGAGGACACATTTGTAGTCTCTCCCTTTTACTGCAGATTTTGATAAAAGTACGAGACAGGGTTTCATTTTCTTTTCTACCAACTCTGGGTTTGGAAAACGCAGGCACCTGGCCTCTTCTGTGCCTGTCCGAAGGAAAAGCAGCCTGCACAGGGATTGCCATTCGTGGGACTTGATAGAGCCCGTGGACCGGAACTTGCAGGGGTCCCCGCTGCCCCAGGTCTCCCTCCCTTCCCAGGCCTGCCGGGAGTGTAGACCCCGAGTGGCACCCAGTCCCTGCCACCGCCCACTCCCTTCACATGGCTCAGGAGCAAGGCCGGCGGGGCTGTCGTAAATTGGAATTTCAAATAAACATTATGTACTTGTGTTTCTAAAGAAGCAGCAACGCGGGCTGCGCCTCCTTTCGCTGGCTGGGTGGGAACGGGGGTCCTCCAGACTCGCCCCAAAACATCTGGCGCCAGTCATTAGCACACGCTCCAGGTCACACTGAACCTGTGGGGTCTTTCAGTTTGGGACAATTCCACAGAGACGTTCGGGAAGGCGTTCACTCCAGCACACTCGGCCTCCACCGGCACCAGCCTGTAGGCGTGAGTCTGCAGAGTGAGGGGACTGGGTGAGGGCACCGCTGGCGAGCCGTGCTGCAGGCTTTGTGCGGCTTGTGGGCACCTGCATTGGGACCGCTCTCCATGTGGCTCCAGGGTACCACAGCCAGGAGCATGGGGGTGCGCCCGCCTGAACCCCTCCCACACGGGAGTGTCTCCATGCCGTTCTGTCACGGCAATGAGGTGACATTCAGGTTCCTCGGCACATGAGGCCCAAGGGAGCCAGGGCCTCCTCGGGAAGGAGTTGAGTGGGAATGGCACACAGACAGCCCTAAGCCTTGACTGGCTCACACCCAAGACCCCGTCCTACAATATAGTGCCTCCCTCCCCTCCAGATCTGAGATCTGAGACCTGAGCCCCGGCCCAAACCCAGCCCACACTGGCCCTGTTTCTGGGGTATTTGTTCCTTTGGGGCTCAGGGAGTCCAGTTGTGGGAGGGGCACGGCTTCCACCTGCTTTGCCGAGTTCCACAAGAGACCCGTGGTAGAAATCCCCAATACTGAAGCATTGCTGGGCCTATGCCAGAGCAGAAGGAGGGATGGGCGAGAGACCGAAGCCATGTCCTGACTCGGGGCCAGCACCCACCCCTGCTGGCTGAGACCTCCCCTTGGCTGGCTCTCCTCCGAGCCAGCCATCCTGACCGAGTGGAGCCCGAGCCCTGAACTGTCTGCATCACGTTCCCAGACCCTCGCCACCTTGAAGGCCACACCCAGCAACCAGCACCCCACCTGTCCTTGGCAAGGAAAAGAGGGTGCACCTGGGTCCTCGGAGGCTCAGCCTCGCACCTCTTGCCTCCACATCTGCTCCCATAAGACTCTGGGGTGGGGTGAGCCAGGTCTCTGCCACCAGGACATTCAATCTGGGCCACAGGCCCTGACCGAGTGCGCAGCCCAGGAAGATGAGGCCACGTCTCTGCAGCCGGTGGGGGTTCCTGGTGGCTGGAGGGAAGTGGACTCCCAGCATGAGCGCTTCCTCCTAGGTTGACCGACATGACTCAAGTCCGATCCCGCTTAGGAAGACGGAGGCGGCTAATAAGAGCTCCATCTCAAACAACAGACTAGGCACGGCAGTGCGAGTTTCGTAAGTACAGGGCCCAGGAAATGCCAGAGCTGCCAGAACGTAAGCCAGGCTCTGGTGGCTCACACCTGTCATCCTAGCTACTCGAGAGGCTCAGATCTGAGCATCATGATTTGAAGCCAGGCTGGCCAGGAAAGTCTGAACTCTCAGCTCCCATTAACCACCAAAACGCCAGAAGTGGAGCTGTGGCTCCAGTGCCAGCCTTGAATGAAAATGCTCTGGGATAGTGCTCAGGCCCTGAGTTCAAGTCCCAGGACCATTACAATAAAAAATAACTTCCCTGCCTGGAGTCCTCGACTGGCTCTTAAGTGAGGCTGAAAGCAGGGCTGCATCGTCTCCAGTCAGGCCCAGTGAGGACCCTCTAGACAGATGCCACGATCACACCCTGAGCTCTGACCGCCTCACCGGACACCTGACACCCCAGCCCCATGGCTCCCACCATGCAAGTGCTTCTTCTGCATTCCCAAGGTCCCCAACCTTACCTTCCACCCCGAGAGGTGAGGGCCTGCCAGCCCTGACAAGCACCCTAGGGTCTCCCCTCATCTCCTGGCTGGGCAACACTGCTCCAGCACCTGAGCTGGGGCTGCGATTATGAGTGCCCTGGTTTACTGAGATGGGGTCTGATGCTGCAAACTGTCCTTGGCAGTTGAGATCACAGAGGGGAGCCCTGGTGCCCGGCCGGCACCAGCAATCCGTCTAGGACAGTACTCCAGCTCCAGGCCTGGTCCCCAGAGAGGGGACCCGAGACAAGCTGGAGACAGGATGGCGCCCTCATTTTCTACACAACCGAGGAGAGCAAAGTGTGAGAAAGGAAAAACTTACCCTTGGTCCAGACAGGCCAGACACCCCAAGGCCACGGTGGCCCTGAAACCCCGGTATCTCCCCCACCCATGCTTCCTGGCAGCCATCCCACTCGCACTTCAGAGCGAGGGGCGACACGCATGCCATCTGGGTGCACACACGGCTGAGCCCAGGGTTCATCCTGACTGCTGGGTCCAGGCGGGGGCAGGGGATATGCCTGCCCCCCCCAGATTGGCTTAGAGGGCGGGGAGACCCGGCAGGCCCGTCCCCACGTCCCCTTCCCCAGCCCAGAGTGGACTCGGCAGTGCCACACGGGGTTTATTCCAGTCACAGCTTGCAGGGAAACGCAACAATAAATTACATCATTAAATAAACGCCTTGGTGGACCATGCCCTCCTCTGTCCCCTCTTCCAACCCTTTGGGGGTGACAGCCAGGCTCTCCCCCTCCCCCCGCCAGGTAGTTAGGGAGGATAGGGATGTGAGTCTCACCAGGTCCCCACCCGGGTCCTCAGCCCCTTCTCCTGTGCATGACCTCGACAGCTGAGCGCTGCCAGTCAGCTGTCTCTTGGGGGTGGGGGGGAGGCACAGCCGGGATCTGGGGAGCAGGGTCCATGTCTAGAGGTGCGTGGGGTTCTCCAGGGAGGGGTCCGTCTTCGTCATGTGCAAGACCACCGTGGGGGCCTTATACTGGCAGTGGATGCCCCGACCATAGCCCCCGGGGGCCCTGCAGGCCTTGGCTCTGGCCCCGCCGGCTGCCATCTTGCGGTGGCACAGGCTGTGCCAGGTCTGGAAGGTCTTGGAGCTCCAAACCCAGACCCCACTGGTGATGCCCACCACCAGCGACATGAAGATTTTGAGCATGAAGACGGCCACGGTGGGCACGGAGCCCCCGGGCAGGGAGCAGTCCCTGCGGCCGCCGGGCGCGGGGGCCCCAGTGCAGGGCTGCTCGGCCGCCCGGAGTCGCCAGAAGTCCAGGTTGAGGCGCTCGTAGGCGTAGCACACGATGACGCAGGTGGCGGGCACGGTGTAGAGGATGGAGAAGACGCCGATCTTCACCATGAGCTTCTCCAGCTTCTCCGTGTTGGTGCCTCCGGTCTTCATGATCTTGCGGATGTGGAAGAGGGCCACGAAGCCCGTGAGCAGGAAGCTGGTGCCCAGCACCAGGTAGCCGGCCAGGGGCACCAGCACGAAGCCCGTGAGCGCCGCCGCGTCCATGCTGGCCACGTAGCAGAGGCCGGTGAGCTCGTCGCCGGCCACCTTGCGCAGGGTCAGCACCACGATGGTCTTGAGCGCCGGCAGCCCCCAGGCCGCCATGTGGAAGTAGCTGCCGTGGGCCTCGATGGCCTCGTGGCCCCACTTCTTGCCGGCCGCCAGGAACCAGGTGAGCGTGAGCACCACCCACCAGAGCGAGCTGGCCATGCCGAAGTAGTAGAGCAGGAGGAAGACGAGCGTGCAGCCCGTGCTCTCCAGCCCCTCCTGGATCACGTACAGCGCGCCCGCCTCGCGGTCGCAGGCCACGCTCTGCGCGCCCGCCACGGCGCGGATGAGGAAGGCCAGCGAGTAGACGTTGTAGCACATGGAGAGGAAGATGATGGGCCGCTCGGGGTACTGGAAGCGGTGCGGCTCCAGCAGGAAGGTGAGCACGGTGAAGGCGGTGGAGAAGAAGCACAGCGCCGACCACACGGCCATCCAGACCAGCGCGAAGTCCTTGTCGCGCCGGGACCACAGCACCTCGACGCCGGGCCCGCAGCGCGGCGCGCACGCGCGGCTCTTCTCCACGTACTGGAACTTCTCCGGGTTCGGGCAGGAGCCGGGGCCCGGGCCGGGGCCGGCGGGGCCCGGGGCCGGCGCGGGGGGCCGCGGCGCCACGGGCAGCATGCCCAGGCCGCGGTGCGGCTCAGCGGGGCCGGCCGTGGCGTTCTCGGGCGCCTCCATGCACAGCGCGTGCGGGTCGTTGCGCGTGGGCAGCCGGCCGCAGTCGAGCGCGTCGGGCCAGCCGAAGTGGAAGCGCTCCATGACGGGCGCGCAGCGCAGGCGCGCCTGCTCGCACATGGGGCGGCAGGCGGGGATGGGCGCCGACACCTGGTGCGTGCACATGGGCGCGTACAGCGAGCACAGCACGAAGCGCAGGTGCCCGTGGCAGCCGTACTGCACGAGCGGCGCGAACTCGGCCAGCTCGGCCGCCGCCTCGCCCTGCGACGTGTGGCCCAGCAGGTTGGGCATGCGGGTCAGATTGTAGCCGATGCCGTGGCACATGGGGATCTCCACCGCCTGGCACGGCGCCGGCCCGCGCCCGCGCTCGGGATCGAAGCGCCCGATCTCCAGCGTCGCGACGCCCGCCGCCAGCAGCGGCCACAGCAACGGCAGCGGCAGCGGCGGCGCCCGGCGCGGCGGCGCCTCGGCCATCGCGGGCGACTCACTCGGGCCGCGCCGCCCCGCGCTGCCCTGCCTGCCCGCCGCGGCGCGGGGCGCGGGCCATCGCCGGGACGCCCGCGTGCGTGCGGGAGGCCGCGCGAGGGACGAGAGGCGCCGAGCCGGCCGCGAGGCTGCTGCCGCCGCCGACTAGAAGCTCCCGGAGCCCGAGCGGAGCCGGAGCGGAGCCCGCGGCGCTGCGCCCGCGCCGCCGCTCCAAGCCCGGGGGCGGGGCTCCGGGGCCCACCCGGGGGCGGGGCCTCGCGGGGCCACGCCCTCGCCGGGGCTTAAAGGCGCCGCGTCCCGGAGGCGCTCGGGCCGTCCCGCGGGCGGGGGCGCTTGGGACGGCGCCTCTTCCCGTCCGTCCCACCCCTTCCCCGCGACGGCGCACAGTCCGCAGTCCCTCCGAGTCGCTCATCCCGGGTGACATACCCCAGGGCACAGGGCCCTCCTGTCACCGTGGCCCCTGCACGGAGGCCCACGCCGAGCCTGACGTCGCTTCTGATCTGGAGGAGGGCGGGGCTGGCATGGCGGCGCGGGGCCGCGTGGGCTGCGGGTCCCACGCACGCCCGTCGCTCGGCGCCCTCCCAGCCGGACAAAGGCCGGCAGATGCCGCCCTGGCGCGCGCCCAGCCCTGGTCTGGGAGGGGAGGCCGGGAGGGGCGGCAGCCGGGCGGGGCCTTCCCGAGGGAGGGCAGGGCGCGGTGGGCCCCCCTCCAGCTACACAACCCAGCCCGGAGGGAGCCTGGGCGGTGGGGACGCGGCCATCGAACGCAGCCCGGCAGTTCCTCAGCGAGAAGGCCAGGAGCGAGGATGAGACGCGAGTGGAAGAGCAGGGAAAAGGCAATGGGCAGACAGTGCGGGACTGAAGAGCGCTCACGCGCGAGCATGTACACACGCACACACACACAGGCACACACGCACACACGCGCGCACACGCACACACACAAGCGTGCATGTACACACATATACGCACACCCATGCACACACACGCACGCACACACAGGCACACACGCACACGCACACACAAGCGTGCATGTACACACGCACACGGGCACACACACGGGCACACACACACGGGCACGCACACACGGGCACGCACACACGCGCGCACACACACAGGTACACGCACGCACACAGGCGCACACGCACACGCACACCCATGCACACACGCTCACACGCGCACACAGGCACACACGCACACACACACACAGGCACACACGCTCACACACACGCGCACACAGGCACACACGCACACCAGTTTTGAGTACAGGTTTCCAAGTATCACCTGCAGCCTGATCGCCAGGCCTGGCTCAGCAGCCCCCACCCTCTCCTCTGAGACCTCAGGCTGGGGGGCCTGCTGGCTCCTCTCTCCATGCCCCTCACAGTCTCAGGAGAGGCCTGGGACTTGTGCAGCGCTGGACAAGGCTGCAGCTCTGCTTGGGGGCCCAGGGACTTTGCTTTCCCCAGGTCCACCCACCCATCCGTCCAACCATCCATCCATCCCTCCCTCCGTCCATCCATCCATCCCTCCCTCCATCCATCCCTCCATCCCTCCATCCATCCATCCTTCCTCCCTTCCTTTCTTCCTGATTCTAGCAGCTGCTCGCTGATGGCCATGGACTCTGGCTGGAGCAGCATGGATGACAGCGAGACCCAGCCCGCCTTCCCATGCCCCCATCCCACCAGCCATCGGGACATCTGGTGACAGGGAGGCTCTGCTGCCAGGATGTCCCTCGAGGACTGGCCCAGTAGCCAGGATTTGTGGGCTCCTGCCTCCCTCCGGGGTGAGGAGGAGCAGGGGACTCTGTGTAGCAGCATGGAGGGGAGGGCGCCCCCAGGCCATGGGATGCCAGCCCGTTGCTATGGCAACAGCTGGCTCCTTCGAAGCTGGAGCCTGAGGGGCAGCCCCGCCCCGCGGAGAAGAGGCCTCTTGGGCTCCCTGCGCACCCATCGGGCTTTGTCACTGCATCTCTGCTTTATAAAGGCCAACAATGCCCTGGGCTCTGGCTGAAAGGGACACTGGGAGGACCGGGACGGAGGAGGTCCCATCAATGCCCACCCCCACCAGGAGGCTGGCTCCTCCTTCCTGTGAGCTGCCAGCTTTTCCTGGGGACAATGGTGGGGGGACACCTTTTCTGCCTGCGTTCCTCCTGTCCTCCCTCCCCCCTCCCTCCTTAGCCCCACCCCTCAAGGGTAGTTGTGCCCCCCTCCTGCTGGGCCAGGCGGGCAGGGTCTGCGCCAGGCCTGCCTCTGCGCCAGGCTCCTGGCACGGGGTTGGCATAGGTTGCCATAACTGCCTGCAGTGTGGAAAGAATGCCGACATTCGGAATGGGGGACCCGAGACCCTCCTGGCTCCCCACCCCGAGCCCTTTTGTTGGTATTTTCCTTCTCTTGCTGACGGCCTCGGCTGGCCTGGAATTTGAATTTGGCCTCCTGCGTAGCTGGGCAAACAGGAGTTCTCAACCCACCTTGGCTTCAGTGGTCTGGGTGAGTTCTAAATTGTTCAGCTTCTCCCCTGGGGACAGGCCCCTCAGTCAGCATCAGACTGGGGGGACACTCACCCTTGGGGGGTGGGCTAAGAAGGGAGGCTGGGGAAGGGGGGCCCACAGACCCCGCCGTGTGTGCATCTTCATCCAAGGTGCACTGGCTGCCGCCATGCCAACTCTGACCCAGGGGCTGCTGCTTGTTGCAAATAAAGTTTTATTGGAACACAGCGGTGTTCACACCCTTTGCTTTATAGTCCACAGTACGTCAGTCTCCCGGCTGCAGCAGCGGAGCTGAGCCATTGCTGTGAAGACCACAGAGCCTGGGGAGCTGTGAGAATCTGCTCTCCGGACAGCATGGCTCCCCCCACCGGAGTCGAGAGTCCCACACGAGCCTGTGCTATTATTGTTTGGTTGTTGTTCTGACTGAGGAGCAATATGGAGGCAACACTCGAGCGTGCTTTGCCAGCCCGCCCTGCTTGAGCCATGCGTGCCCCCAGCCTTTCTCCTGATGGCGATTCCACCCAGGGTCTTGGGTGTGCCTGGGGCTGGCACAGCTGGTACCACAGGTGTCATCCAGGGCGGATGGCGCCCACGTGCTGCCCCTGCACTTGTTCACTCAAGCCTGGCACTCTACACTTGAGCCACAGCCCTCCCGGACTTTGGTGCCCAGGCTGGCTTTTTACCATGATCCTCAGAATCCATTCTCCTGCGTGGCTAGGATGGCAGGTGTGAGCTGCTGGTGCATGGCTTGTTTTCTCTCGTTTGTTTAAACAAGAGTCTTGCTGCAGGGAGCGGGCACGGTGGCTCACACCCGTCCTCCTAGCTACTCAGGAGGCTGAGATCTGAGGATCCAGGTTCAAAGCCAGCCGGGGCACAAAAGGACCTGAGACTCTTCTCTCCAATGAACCTCCAGAAAGCCAGAAGTGGCGCTGTGGCTCCAGGGTAGGGCGGTAGCCTTGAGCTGAAGAGCTCGGGGACAGCGCCCAGGCCCAGAGTTCAAGCCCCATGACCAACAACAAGGAAGTCTTGCTAACTTTCTTTCCTGAGCTGCACCTCTCCCGTATTTCCCTGAACACAGCTGGCCTCCCTGGCTTCATGTTTAACTGAGCCCCTCCTGGGTGAGGGTCTGCTGTGAGGGAGCCAGGGAGGAGAGGGGAAGGGGGGTTGAGATCCCCCCAAGGGAGGAGAGGGGAGGAAGAGGGGAGGGGGGATGAGAGGGGAGGGGAGATGAGCGGGGAGGGGGGATGAGCGGGGAGGATGAAAGGAGAGGATGAGAGGGGAGGGGGAGAGGGGAGGAGGAGAGAGAAGGGGTTGGACCCCCACACCCTTGCTCAGGTACTGGAGACAGAGCCGGCTGGGGTTTCCTCAGCAGCCACTGTTGTACCCGAATTTCTAGAACCCCAAAAAGACCACCAGAGACCACAGCCAAAGCTAAAAAGCAGGGGTTCGTTTATTTTCGAGTCCGGACTCGGGCCTCCGTGTACCAACAGCCGGTAACGCTGAAAGGCCTTGAGCAAGAACTTTACACCGCTTTTAAAGGAGAATCACAATTAACCACTGGTGGAATTAGAACTCAGGTGTCTAACGGCTGAGCACCAAGCTGTTACCACCTGGGGTTCAAGTACATGGGACCTAAACAAGGGGGGGGGTCATTCCCAGAACTTGGAACAATCTTGGCACAACACCACCAGGCTAAGGTTAAAGGGCGTTGGGAGCCTGGCAGGGGAGCCGGACTGAAGTGGGGCCGAGTGGGGCAGGACGCACGTGGGGCAGGTCCAGGCGTGGGGCAGGTCCAGGGCATGGGGCGGGGCAGATCCAAGGCGCGGGGCAGGTCCAGGCGAGGGGCAGGTCCAGGTGCGGGGCAGGTCACACGTGGGGCCCGCGGATGCACCGCTTTTGTGTGGTGAGGGCAGCCGTGTTCCGCTTCATTATCCTTGGACCCGCTGCCACGAGGAGCGGGGAGGCGCGCAGGGCCCCAGCCCACTCCGCCTGACCCTCCCCGCGCGGCCTGGCCTCTGGCTCTGGCCTCCTGCAGCCCGCAGGGTCTGAGGCCGGTCAGGGCCGGTGACCTCTCCCTGGGCCTGGTGGGCCGCCCAGGCCGCCGACGGGATGCAGGCTCCAGAGTTGGAGCCTGAAACACCTCCATCCGTGATTAATCAAAACTGCACCGTGCCCCAGAACTGCACCCCAGAGCTGCACCATGCCCCAGAACTGCACCCCAGAACTGTACCCCAGATCTGCACCATGCCCCAGAACTGCACCCTGTCTCCAGAACTGCACCCCAGAACTGCACCATACCTGAGAAGTGCACCCCAGAAATGTACCATGTTCCCAGAACTTCACCCCAGAACTGCACCATGCCCCAGAACTGTACCCCAGAACTGCACCCTAGAACTGTACCCCAGATCTGCACCCTAGAACTGTACCCCAGATCTGCACCATGCCCCAGAACTGCACCCCAGAACTGCACCCCAGAACTGCACCCTGTCCCCAGAACTGCACCGTACCTGAGAAGTGCACCCCAGAACTGTACCATGTTCCCAGAACTTCACCCCAGAACTGCACCATGTTCTGGGCACAGCCCCACCTACTCAGAAGGCTGAGCTGGAGAATCTCCATTCTAGGCCTCTGTGTGGAGAAAGGTGGCAAGATGGCATCTCAGAAACCAGCGGGGTGTGTGGTGCACAGCTGTAACCTCAGCTCTTCAGGAGATCTGAAGATTCTGGTTCAAAGCCAGACAGGGCAGGAAAGTCTGTGGGACATTTCCCCCAGTCCTGGTCTTGAACTTGTCCTTGGGCTTCCTCGAGGTAGAGCTCCATCCCTCGAGCCACAGCAGCACTTTCCTCCTTTTCTGTGTGCGTGGCACCGAGGAATTCATTGAACTTGCTGGGCAAGCACTCTACCACCAGGCCACACTCCCGGCCTGTGAGACTCACGGCCGCTTAACTACCAAAAAGCTGGAAGTGGAGCTGTGGTTCAAGTGGCAGAGCAAAAATGCTCAGAGAGTGCCTTAGCCCTGAGTTCAGACTCCAGGACTGGCACCAAAGGAGGAAGGAGGGAAGGAGGGGAGGGAGGGAAGGAGGGAGGGAGGGAGGGAATAGGGAGGAGGAGGGAGACCCTCCCACCTTAGCTTCCCAACTGCTGGGATTACAGTCATGATCAACATTCTTCCCCCCTCCCCTCTCTCTTTCTCTCCCTCCCTCCCTTCCTTCTCTCCTTCCTCTCTCCCCTCCCTCTTTGGCAGTACTGAGGTTTGAACTCATGGTCTTGCACTTGCTAGGCTGGCCCTATACAATGTGAGCCATTCCTCTAGCCTTCTCTTGCTTTTTTTTTTGTCAGTCCTGGGACTTGAACTCAGGGCCTGAGCACTGTCCTTGGGCTTCTTTTGCTCAAGGCTAGAGCTCTGCCACTTAAGCCTCAGCACCACCTCTGGCTTTTTCTATGTATGTGGTACTGAGGAATCGAACCCAGGGCTTCATGCATGCTAAGCACGCACTCTACCACTAGGCCGCGCTCCTAGCCCCTTTCTCTTGCATTTTTGGGGGACAAGGTCCCATTAATTTGCCCAGGCTGGCCTGGAACTCATCACCACCTCCTCCCACCCCACCCCCGTCTCTACAATCCATGGGACAGCCAGGCCACTGAAGGATGAGTGGCACCCTAAGACCCCCTGAGTGCTGACGGGAACCGCCCCTTCCCCTCCCCCACCGCACCCCCAAAGCTGCTCAGGTAGAGGGAGAAGGCTAGGGCGCTGCATGGCTGTACCCAGAAAGTGGCAGGCAGTGTCTGGAAGCCTTAGAAATACAGGTGACATCATCAGAGTGGCACTGAGTCCTCTGTGTGGCCAGTGAAGGGCATGGGAGGGGACTGTGGTCTGCCATCAGCGAGGCTGGGCTGAGCAACGACTCGTGGTGACCCTGAGGGAATGCACGCATGGCCAGCCTGTCTGGGCACTGCCTGTTGGCAAGGCCAGCCGTGCCCAGGCTGTCCCTCAGTGACACCAAGTTCCCAGGTCCCGGCCAGTACCACGTACCAGGTCCTGGCCCTCGCACACCACCACCACAGCCCCCGGGCCGGGAAGCCGGAGGTGGGCTTGCCAGGCTGGGCCTGGGAACAGGCTCTGGGCCAGACACGAGGGGTCGTAGGCGGGCTGGGGTCCAGGGAGCCTCAACCACACCCGGGGTCTCCCTCCGGCTGCCTGACCCCACACAGAAGCCCTTTCACTGGCAGGCTGGCCTGGACGGGCACCGCCACCCCTCTGCCTGCGCCTCCTTCCTGCCGGGCCGGGCAGCTCCCCCTCCGGGCCCTGCGGCAGGCCCAGGGTGGGGAGGCAGCATAATGCGGTGCCTTGTTCCCGCTGGCCTCTGGAATTGGCCCATTTCCTGGCTGGGCTGCGGGCCTTTTCCAAGGTAAATAAACAAATACGGAGAAGTGGAGGCCTGGGGCTGAGAGAGGAGCACTGGGGGTTCCTTCCCTGCACCCCACCCATAGCCTCTCTGCAGCCATGGGGGCACTCCACGCCCCCCCCTCCGCGGAAGCCCGGGAGCCCCAACCAGGCAGGAATTCCTGAGCCGGGAGGGGGCACAGCTGCCGACAGGCTTCCAGTGGGGGCAGGGGGAGGGGCAGGAGGCAGGGCCCAGCTGTGCCACTTTGGAAAACTGTGACTTCAGGAAGGAAATGATGGCCTTCCAGCCGGGGACTCCAGCTCTCCACAGCCTCCCCTCCAGCTGGGACTTAGAGCACTTGCTCACCCCATGGCCTGGATGTCTGCAGCCTCAGACTGGAGGCTCTGAGGGTGGAGGCGCCGCCCTCGAGGGTCCTCAAGGCCCCGGTGAATTTGGGAATGGGAGACCATTTTGCAGCAGAGAAAGTCTGGAAGCCTGGAACACGTGTGTGCGTGTGTGTGTGTGTGTGTGTGTGTGTGTGTGTGTTCCGGGTCTTGAACTTCTGAGCTCCTAAGCACTACCCCTTAGCTTTTTTACCTGAAGCTGTAGCTCTCTGACCGTAGCCAAAGCTCCACTCCCAGCTTTTTGGTGGTTAACTGGAGAGATGTCTCATGGACTTCAAACTTGGAGCCTCAGCTCTTAGCCTCGTGAGTGACAGGGACCACAGGTGTGAGCTGTGACCAGTCCAGCTAAGACTTCTGGTTCCTTCAGAGTTCAGGCGTGCACTGAGGCTCCCCCAGACCCCCGCTCCCTCCAGCTGTGGCCGAGCTGTCCTGGATTGCTGTTGTGGAAGGGGCATGGAAGGGGAGTGTGGATAGACAAAATGTGTCCTCCTCTCCTCCTTCTCCCCAGCTTCCCATCGTCCGCTGCTCCTGTAGAGACCCAGCCATGCATCATCTGTCATCCACCTGTCATCTCACCCACCCATTCCCACCTACCATCCAGCATCCACGCGTCCTCCACCCTCATCACTGTCACCCATTGTTTACCCACTGTCTTTCATAGCCATCGTCCAGTCGTCATCATCCACCATCCATTCCGCACCCGTCCCTACCATCTATGGTCTTTCTTCTCTTATCCTTCTGCCACGGTCAGCTGTCACCCATCCACTCCCCGTCCAGCACTGTCCATTGTCCGCTTTCCACTTATCCTCCCGCTTGCCCCTGCCTGTAGGCTCTTCGTGGCCCACCGTGCTGTCTCCACCGCCCCATGCAGCAGCCCCTTCTTCATCTGTCAACTCGAGCTTGCTTTGTCCCGGACTGTGTGCACAGACCCGGGCCCGTCTTGGGGAGGAAGGGGAGAGGTGGCTGTGTGATGGCCAAAGGAGGGGCTGCTGATGCGTTTGAGGACATCTCCAAATTTCTTAGAAATTGAAATACTTGTTCTGGATTTCAGAGATAATGATTTGTGGGTTTGTTTTTGCCTTTGAGGTAGAATATCCGGGTGTATTCCAGGCTGGCCCTGCCTCCGGCTCCCGGCGACGGCATGGCAGGCAACATTTTTAAGGACCATGTAGTTGTCCCAGGCAATGACAATATGCCTCTACGACAATAGCCTTGGCCATGGGACCCAGTTTGGTCAAGGGGATGTGGGCAGAGCTTGGTCCTGAGGCTCACTGGTCCAGCCCACCTGGGGCTTCCCTTTGGCCAAGGGAGGTGCTTGCCCCAGACCAGGGCTGGCTGGTGGAGACAAAGAGGAAATGAACGCTTGATGTAAGCTGCTGGGTTTTTGAGGGTTTCGTGGTTCTGTGTCCTCCGCCACTCGCTGGCAGCTACAATCAGATGAGCTCTGAGGCCTCTGGTTAGTTCTAAGCGTGTGGGAGGGACCTGTGCTCGTTCTGGGGCATTTGCACGTCTACCCGCATAGCGGTGACCTGGTCCCTGTCGCTCATGACGAAGGGGGCCAGTGACCCCAAGCTGGTGGATTAGTGGCACATTCACGATCCCCGGCCTCAGCAGTGGGCAGAGCACAGGCGGGCGGCTGCAGTTCCTGGCTGTGCCCTCACAGGATGCGGGAGCAGGATGTATCACAAGAAGTCATTGGAAGGGCTGAATGGAGTTCCACCCACGGGGACACAGATGTAGATTGTGGTTCGAAGCCAACCTGAGCAGAAAGCTAGCAAGATCCTGTCTTGCCCAGCCAGCAGATGTGGTGGTTCTGCCCTGCAGCCCCAGGCCCTCTGCAGGTAGAAGGAGGAAGATCACAGCCTGAGGGCAAACCAAGCAGAAGGCGAAAAGTAAGGGAAGCCCAGAAGGCTGGGAGCGAGGCCCCAAGGATAGAGTGCCTGCCAGGCAATCGCAAGGCCCTGAGTTCTAATCCCAGTACTACGGGAGAGAAAAGCCTGTTACCTTCTTCCCCCTGCTGGCTATTTCCAAGTAGGGTCTGCAGGAAGGCAGGTGCACCACGGGAAAGACGCAACTTGTTCCCAGCCTGCCAGCTCTACCTCCTGCCCACCCCCCCTCCTGCTGCCCTGCCCCATCCCTTGAAGGACATGTGGCCCAAACTTCAAAGCAGGGCCAGCGCAGCCTCCACACAACCCTGACTCCTAAGGTCTGGATGGCTGAGTCACGCAGAGCTGGCTCAGGTGAGCAGGGACACTGTGTGGAGGGCAGCGATGGGGGGGGAGGACCACGCAGGACAGGGCGGGCACGAGAGAGCAGGGGGGCCAGATATATTTATAACCCAGCCCTCTCCCATAAATCACCCCGCTTCCTGGCCGGGTAAAAATAGCCTGGAGTCCTGCGTCACCATGCGGCATGGATGGAGTCTGCTGCCCCCAGCCCCACCTCCTATCCCAACCGCCACCCTGCTCTCCTCCCCGGCCTTCCGTCTCCCAAGTGGGGGTGGGGGACAAGAACAGACACTGGGGTCTGCCAGGATGGGGGCCAGGGGCAGGAGACTGGGTGACAGTGCCAGCTGCAGCCAGTGAGCAGCGAATGGGCTTGTGCGTCCTGGCGTCAGAGGAGCCACTGCAGGGAAACTGAGGCAAAGGGGGCGTGGAGGCTGGGACTGCGCCAAGCCAGGATTCAGATAGGAGAAGTCCAGAGCCTGGGCCCCTAGAAAAGCAATTGGAGTCTGTGGCAGGTCATTTCAGGGAGAACTTTATAATGAGGGCTCTAGGATCCACTCAGGGCCCGTGCGTGTGTGTGTGCGCGAGTGTGTGTCGTGCATCAGGGTCTGTGTACCCAGGCTGGCCTCACAGGGGACCCTCCTGCCTCCGCCCCCCAGGGCTGGGATTACCCGGTGCATTACCACACCTGGCGTGGAGCTGTGATTGAAAGCAGCAGCTCTGGGAGCCTCAGTCATGGCCTCAAGGCCAGGCTCCCCCATTCCTCTCTGGTGCATGTCCACTCCGAGCCTGGGGGGCAGGGTGCCGGTCGCTTCATCTGCCCTCCATCCTCTCCCCTGGGACAGGCCAATTTTCCATCTGTCACTGGGTCAGTGGCTGTGGGAAAAAGTGAGCAGCTAGAAAAGCCACCGCCACCCCCTCGCACCCCCTTGCCTCTCTCTGGGGTCAGGACAAGGCCCTGGGGCCAGGTCCTGGAGGTGGCCCAGAGGAGAATCTGCTCTCTGGCGTGTTCCCTGCATTCTCACGCCGGGCTGGGAAGCCACGTGGTCCAATCGCAGTGGAAAACCCTGACTTCTCCTCAGGGCCCAGGCTGGCATTGCCACTGAGCTGCCTGCCGCCCTGCTGGGCGAGGGCAGGATGTGGGCATCCGGCCACGCTCAGCCCAGGGGCCAGGCCCGCTCCCCACCCTCCCTCCGGCCAGCCGCCCTGCCTGGCGGAGCCTCCCGTGGCCATGCCAGGGCTCCCACCCCACCCAGGGGCCTCCGAGCCTCTTTGGGGGACCCCACTGGTCTCCCTGCATCAGCTCTGGGATTCCTTCACTTTACAAAGGGCAGAGGGGCAGGGAAAGACAGGCCTGGCCCGAGGCCTTGGGCAAGGCCCGCAGCCTCCCCCGAACCCCTTGCTTTCTTTAGTTTTAAGCTGGTACACGGTTGACCTAACCTGAGTTCCTTCAATTGATGTCTTGTTGGTACTGAGCTAGATCTGGCTTTTGCAGCCCAGGCTGGCCTGGAACTCGTGGTACTTCTGTCTTCAAACTGCCAGCATCACAGCTATGAACCACCACATCCAGTCATCCAGTGGAGGATAAGGGGGTGAGGCGGACTCACTCACCCACTCCTCACTGTCCCCAGGTCTGCTCCCCTCCACTGCAGTGTCCCTGCATGCTGGATGGCAGTGTGAATTCTGAGCTGACACTTGGGAGCTGGAAGCAGGACTGCAAATTCAGGGCCAGTTTGGACTGCAGAGTGAGACCCCAAAAGAAAAAACAAATAACAAATGACAGAAAGCAAAAAGGGGACTTTGTGCCCCCTCTGGCCCCACCTTTGGAAACAGCTCCAGGGTAGAGAAAGAGGTGAACAAACATTTATTCAAGAGAATCCACTGAAGCGAGAGGGAGGAGGGGGAGGGGTCCCATGGTTTCTGAACTGTGCCACAGACAGAAGTTCCCCCCCAGAACCGCCCCCCCCCAAGAATACCGTGCTCCCGTCCCTCCTCTCCCTCCTCTTCCCTCATCCTGCTCAGAGGGACAGGAAACCAGAATTTCTCATTCTGCCCCAGCCACGGATTTCATGCCGGTTTCCCGGCATACATGTCGCCAGCTGGCCCCTACTCTACCCTGCGTACCCCACCACTGAGAACATGGCGTTCCCTTGCACACAAGGGAAGAAAAGATTCAAACCTGACTTCCCCAAGCTCTGAGCTTCTAGACAGATAGCAGGGTGGACTGGGCCAGCCTGGCTCCACAGCTAGGGCACAGATTTTGCCCAGAAACTCAGACACGCCAGAATGCAAAGAGCCCAGACACTTGCACGGTATCAACATCATTTGCAATGAAGCGTGGTGGGTGAGGGGTGAGATGTGGGGGGGCTGCCTACGTCCCCCAGCACAGGAGTCTGGGGTGGCCTACGGTGAAGCCAGGACAGCCTGGGTACAGAGACTGGGTCTGGTCCTGTGCTTGAACTCAGGGCCTGGGCGCTGTCCCCGCCCCTGGTGAGCTGGCGGCGCAGTGTGGTGGGGCAGGGCAGACAGAGAGCCCTTTCATTGCCGCGGCCGTGTGCCCTGCGCTGCTGCCAACACAAACGCAGGAGGAACCGAACCCGCAGAGCACAGGCTGAGGCCCCAGGCTGGCGCCTAGCCCTGTTTCCGCTCTGCTGACTCTGGAATTACAGCGGGGGCTGCGGGGGGGGGGGTGAAGGTGGTGGGGCAGGAATCCCCTGCCCACAGGCTCTAATCCCACTGGACACACGGCCCCTCTCCTGGGGAGCTTCTCAGGCTGTCCCTGGCCAGACGCTGTGCCTCCCTCATGGCCCAGCTAGGCTCCTGCCCCCTATCCAGTGCCTGACACTGGGGAGCCCCCTCCACCCCAGAGCTGGGACAGGAAACGGACCTGGCTCTGCCCAGCCCTGCGGCTCAGGCCAGCTCCCCTTGGAAAGGCCCTTCTGAGACCAGCTCCCTACCTACCTCATTTGGGGAATTACTTTTTCCATTTCTGCGTGTGTGTGTGTGTGTGTGTGTGTGTGTGTTTCACTGTTTGTTCCAGGTTGGCCTCAACCTCCTTCTGCCTCAGCCTCCTGAGTGCAGGGATGGCAGGGAGGGGGCATCACTGGGAAATCTCAGAGCTGGCCAGGGCACACAGTGGAGGGAATCACTTCTCTAGTCCTGTCTCCAGCCTGACAGGGTGTATCTGCCTGTTCTCTGTTGCTATGACAGTACCGGCGCTAGTTATTTTTTGGTGGTACTAGGGATTGAACTCAGAACTTTGTGCTTATTTCCACCTCCCCCCTCCCCCAGTTCTGGGCCTTGAGCTCAGGGCCTGAGCACTGTCCTTGGGCTTTCTCAAGGTGAGCATTCTACCACTTGAGCCACAGCACCACTTTCAGGTTTTTCTGTATATGGGGTACCAAGGAATTGAACCCAGGGCTTCGTGCATGCTAGGCAAGCACTCTACCACTCAGCCGCAGTCCCCAGGGGACTTGTGCTTTCCAGGCAGGCACTCCACCACTTTAGCCACGTCCTGTCCCTTTACTTTTTTAATTTTTTAGATGTTAGTCTTTGGTCTTTTTTTTTTTTTTTGCCAGTCCTGGGCTTGAGCTCAGGGCCTGAGCACTGTCCTTGGACTTTCTCAAGGCTAGAGCTCTACCACTTGAGCCTCAGCACCACTTCTGGCTTTTTCTATGTATGTGGTACCAAGGATTTGAACCCGGGTCTTCGTGCATGCTAGGCAAGCACTCTACCACTAGGTCAAACTCCTGACCCCGTCTTTGGTCTTTTTAGTCACTTATTAACCAGGATCCCAGGAGAACTACATTGATCTCTCCCTGTGGCGTTCCCTCTCTTAGTGGGCATAGCCTCAGGTGCGGCTGGTGGCACCTCCTCCATCCAGCAGGTCAGAAAAAAAAAAAGGAGGCAAGCACCAGTGGCTCAGCCTAGCCACTCAGAAGGCTGAGATCTGAGGATGACAGTTCAAAGCCAGCCTACACAGCAAAGTCTGTGAGACTCTTATCTGCAGTGAACCAGCAACAGGCTGGAAGTAGAGCGGTGCTCACATGGTAGAGACCTAGTCTTGAGTGAAAAAGCTAAGGGTCAGTGCCTGTGGCCTGAGAGTTCAAGTCCCAGGTCTGACGCACATGTATGCACACACACACACACACACACACACCCCATCCTAAAACTTATGGAGAAACATGAGAAACAGGAACTATATTTTCAAGAAGTAAATGAATAGAACAAAATAGAGACAGGACAAATGGGACCTCAGGGAGGCCGCCGGCATCCGGCACCCGGAAGAACTGATCTGAAAGAAGCAGAGGTGAAGGAAGTGATTGGGAGGATTGGAGAATGGCCTTGCTGGCCCCTGGGGGAAGGAAGGCTCATGGGGCTCCCCGGGCCTGCCTGGGACCTAGGTCAGGCAGGCCAAGGCTGGGCTGGGCTAAGGAGCCCATGACACAAGTACACATTGGGGTGGAACACATTTAGTGGCCAGTCCCTCCCAGTGTGGGGCTCCCCTCCTACGGCCCCGGGGAGCAGCCCCCCAGCTTTTGAGTAGGGTACAAGGCCCAGCAGACATGCTGGTGTGACGCAGCAGGGGAGGACTGGCCCTTGTGGGTGACTGTTAATGGCTTTGAGTGTGCCCCACTCCTGGTGTTGAACTCAGGCGTGGGCACTGCCCCCCGAGCTTCTTTGCACCATGCTGGTGCTCTGGCACTTGAGCCGTGGCACCACTTGTGGCATTTTTGGAGTGGCTAATTGGCTAGGAGTGTCAGGGAGTTCCCTGCCTGGCCAGGCTGGCTTCCGTCGGCCATCCGCCCCTCTCAGCCTCCTGGATGGCAGAGGTTAAGGCGGGAAGCTTTGTTGCTGTGGCCAGTGAGACTCAACACCCACTCATGTCTAGCCACAGGCAGGGCACACCTGGGGACGCCATTGGCTTTCACTGTGAAGGCCAGCTGCTGGGCCATGTGTCACAGGTGGAGAGACAAGTCACAGAACTGGACTTCTCATCCTGTGCCCTGGGCACTTCCTGGAGCTGGAGACTGCTCCCTGCCACTGCCTCCCGCTGGGAATGAACACACTCAGCCCCACTCAGCAGGCCGTTGACCTTCATCTCCTTGGCGCAGGGCATGCTGGGGACCTGTCCGGCCAGCTGCCTGTGAAGAGGCGTGTGAACCAGGTGCCAACCCAGGGCTTTGTCTTCACGCACTGGGTTCAGATTCGACGGGAATCCCGAGCACCAGTGTGGGCCTCCCTGCCTGTGGCTCCTCCTTTCCACCCATTCCACCTGACCCCTGGCCATCTCCTGGGGCTGCTCTTGACTCCCGAGGACCTCCATGCCCCCCTGCTGTTTCAGGGGTGAAGTCCTGGGTCTGATGCAGTTCAGATGTGCACACGTGGGGAGACGGCGGCAGTGGTTGCTCTCAAGAGCTTCCCTGCCCAAGCTGCCCTGAATCTGCAAAGACGTAAACTAAGAAGGCCACACGGTGGGCTGGCGAGGTGGCCCAGCATGCATGAGGCCCTGGGTTTGCTTTTCAGGACCACAGACACAGAAAAAGCCAGAAGAGGTGCTGTAGCTCAAGAGGTAGAGCGCTAGCCTTGAGCACAGAGACTCGGGGACAGAGCTCAACCCCCTCCCCACGCCCCAAAAAATAACCACCATGCCTGTAATCCTGCTCAGGATGCTGAGAGTTGCGATTTGAGAGTCATCGTTCAAAGCCAGAGCAGGCAGGGGTCTATGAAACTCATCTCCAATGAACCGGCAAAAAGCCCGAGCTTTTTGGAGCTGTGGTAGAGTACCAGGTTTGTTGTTGTTGTTGTTTTTCTCCAGTTCTGGGGCTTGAACACTGTTTTTGGGCCTTTTCAAGGCTAGAACTCGGCCACTTGGGCAGAACACCACCTCCTCCTTTCCAGTCCGGTAGAAACACCTGAGGTGAGCCGTGCTGGCAGCTCTGCCTGTCTCCATCTACCGGGAGGCTGAGATCTGAGGATCATGCCAGGCCAGGCGGAGAAGTCCCTGGACTTTTATCTCCAGTGACCCACTAAAAAACCAGAACTGGGGCTGTGGGTCAAGTGGTAGAGCACTAGCCTTGAGCTGAGGAGCTCAGGGACAGTGTCCAGACCCCAGAGTTCAAGCTCTATGATTGAACCTCTCCCTCCCCAACCCCCCCAAAAAAATCTGAGGTCTGAAAAGAACAGGGCCAAGCAATGCAAAGCAGAAGAGCCCACAGGGCTGGTGGGAAAACGAGACAAGGCCTGTGCCGCCCAGGGAAAAAGAGACACGAGTGTGTGGGTGCACGAGAGAGGGGGCCCCAGCCCCACCCCTCCTCAACACGGCCGGGTGGCCCTCCCACCAGGCCATTCCAACTGCCACTCCATCCCACTCCTGCCCGGGCAGCTAAGTAAGTGCCGGCGCCAAGGGGAGGGGGTTGGTGTGCCCTGGGCCCCAGGCGGGCAGAGCTTGAAGTGGGTTGTGGCGCCACCTACTGCCCGGTGTGCTCCGCTGGAGCCAAAGGGCTCTGCCCGCCAGGACAAGGGGTGTCCTTGGAAGCTGGCTGTCCCCTTCTTCTCCTTGTTCTACCTCAGCAGTGCCAGCCACTGGGGAAACCCCACCACAGTGCGCCCTCCCGGTCCATCCACAGGTGCCGAGGATTCTGACTGCTCCAGAGTGCTGGTGTGGGGTAGGTTTTCAGGATTTGCCCATTGCCATGGCTGGTGACACCAGGCTCTGCCCAGAGAAAGCCGGGCCTGGACGGAGGGCAGGTGCCAGGGCGGGCTCCACACACAGGCAGCGAAGGCGGCGGGTGGGGCCAGGGCTGCAGGAGCAGGCGCTGACACAGACCGTCCAGTACTGTGGCCCAGAGCCACTTGGAAGCTGAGGAGGGAGGGTCACTTGAGCCCAGGAATTTGAGGCCAGCTGGGCAACCAAGCCAGACCCCACGCCAAATGGAAGCACTGGGGTGTCAGGAGGGATGGAGGACGACTTCGGGTACGGAGCTGGGTCTTCAGAAGGTGGGGAGCTCAGCGTGCTCTGGGCCAGGAGGAGGAGTCCCTGGGTGGCCTCAGAAGGCCCTGGCCCCTTTGCCAGCCAGCCAGCGGCTGGTGAGGACACAGCTCGATGGCAACTGGTTCCGGCACCTGGGCAGCAGGGGTGATGATGAGGGGGCTCGGGTGGGGCTCCTCCGTCCCGGCATGTGGGAGTCCTCACGGGAAGCTTGGCGGTTGGGGGCTGTGTTCACAGGCTGGAGGAAGTGTGGGGAGCCGGTCAGGTCCTGGCAGGACCAGGGCCTGCTGTCTGCGTTGCCCAGCCAGCCATGGAGAAATGGTGGAGAATCTCAGGGTGGAGAAGACTCTGGAAGAAGGGTGCCGAGAGAGGGGCGGGGCTGGCGGGGAGCCAGGGGAGCAGCTGGGAGGGGGAGCCCAGGATGGGCACAGCACCCCAGCCTAAGAGGAGATGGCAGAGACACGGAGAGCAGCACTGGAGGAGCCCCTGCTCAGTGAGTGGTCTGAAGGGGCAGGGAGCCTCCTCGGTCCAGGAACGGGAAGATCTCCCACTTTCTAATGGGCTTTGGGGTACACGGCAGGAGCCCCCAGTCCAAACACACTTTTTATTGTTCCCCTGACCAAGCCTGAGTCCCACCCTGCCAGGTCTCAAAGGGAGTCTCTCCACATCACCTACGGCAGTCAGCTGACCTCACATTGATCCCAACAGCTCTTCCTGGAACAAGGAAGTGTTTTATTTACAACAAAAACATTTGTAACCGAATTCTCCCTTCAAAACATAGAACCCAACAAAACACACAAAGCAATCTCTATCTGCATTTAGCAGGGACAGCTCAGCGGAAGGGGGCTAGGGCTGGGACAAGTGCCAAGGGCCGACTCCATTTGCAAAAACAAGAAACCACTTTTTCAAAAGCCCACTTTCCTCCTTTTCATAGCTGCCTTTGCTGTTCCACAGGGAACACCTGGCAGCAGGGTGGGTACGGGGTGGGGGCGGGCAGGGGTGCGTGGTGAAGGTGAAAGGTACTGGATGCCTCTGTGCCTGGAGGCTCCGTCCATCCCATCCGCTGCTCTGCTTGAGGTTGGTGGGAGAACCTAAGGTCAAACATCAAACAGAACAGTAAAGATACACGGCAGACCCCGAGGGGCCCGGAGACCAGCTGACCGTGGTGTGAGGGGAGCCAGGCTCAGGGCGCTGCCCACCTGGGAGGGGCCTGGTCAATGGCAGACAAGGAGGAGCAGGTGTGGCCTGCTGTCCCCAGTGCTTCAGGAGATGGCTGCCAGTGGGCAGGACGACTCCAAAACTCATCACAGAACCCAATCTCAGAAAACCAGTCAAGACAGGCGATGGCTCACGCCTGTCACCCTGGCTACTCGGGAGGCTGCGATCTGAAGATCGTGGCTCCAAGCCAGCCTGGTGGGAAAGTTCCTGAGACTCTCCAATGGACCACCAGAAAACTGGAAGTGGAGCCTGGCTCAAAGTAGGAGAGTATTAGCCTTAAGAACCAGTGCTCAGGGACAGTGTCCAGACCCAAGCTCCAGTCCCACAACCAATGATGAAAAGTAAGAAAACCAGGGTCAAGAAGAGCCCAAGGCATCCTCGGGGCTTTCAGACAAGGCTAACTTCGGGTCAGGCAGGACGTGCATCCACTACGTTACCCCATCTGCTCCTGGAGAAAAGCCAGGTCAGCTGCTCTCCAGGGAGACCCCGAGTCCAGGGTGCCAGGCCCCTGGGGAATGAAGTGTAGACGCACTTATACTCACCCTGTAGTTGCTCTCCTCCCTCCCACTGGCTTCGTTTGTGCCTCGTGGAAAGTCCACGCAGGCCAAGCTCGCTAACCTAGGAGCTGATCTAGAATTCAACCTGGCTTTTGTGCTTGCCCCAATCTTCCTGCTGCACGGTCCCTGTCCACTGTGCACGGCAGGAGCTGGGCTGTGGGGAGAGCCCTGCTCTCACGCCTGCAGCTGGATCCTCCCCACGCTGCCCTGCACCGGGGCTGTGGTGAGCAAACTCTGAGCCTCAGGCTCTGTGCACCTGTACACAGCAGTGTGGTGGGCCTTTTCAAGCCAGGTTCCGCTGACATGACGCTGCCACAAACTCCCAGCCACCTGCCTGGAACGCCTGCTTGGCTGCTTCCTGCCCGACTCATCTGAGCCAGGCCACTTGAGGATCCATGTCCTCACCAGCCTTGGCCCCACTCTCCTTGCCCGTGGACATGGGGAATGGCTGGGGCGACAGTATCTGAGCTGAGGAATCTGAGCTGAGTGTCCTGTAGACACTGCGGCCATGGCCCTAAGAGCAAGACGGGGTAGGAGACAGCAACCTGGCCAGCCAAAAGCCTGCTTATCAGCAGCCAGGAGTCAGAGGCTGATGAGGAGCAGGGTCACAGAAGGGCGTGGTGGATCTGGAATCGTGCACGTGCAGGTGCGCGCGCACGCACACACGCACGCACACGCACGCACGCACACACACACACACACACACACACACACACACACACACACACACACACACACACACACACACACACACACACACACACACACACACACACACACACACACACACACACACACACACACACACACACACACGGGATTCAGACGCCAGAAGTGTCATCTCTCTCCAGTTTGGCCAGGACAAGGGACAGCAACTACACTGTCTTCTCCCAATGTGTTAAAGATATCCATCTGGGATGGGCCGGGAGTTTGGCCTAGTGGTTGAGTGCTTGCCTAGCACGCTCAAGACCTGAGTTCGATTCCTCGGTACCACAGACATAGAAGAAAGCCAGAAGTGGTGCTGAGGCTCCAGTGGTAGAGCTCTAGCCTTGAGAAAGTCCAAGGACAGTGCTCAGGCCCTGAGCTCAAGCCCAGGACTGGCAAAAAAAAAAAAAAAAAAAGAACTAATCTAGGGCTGGGAGTGTGGTCTAGTGGTAGGAGTGCTTTCCTAGCATGCATGAAGCCCTGAGTTCAATTTCTCAGTACCACATAATCAGAAAAAGCAGGAAGTGGCACTGTGGCACAAGTGGTAAAGTGTTAGCCTTGAGCAAAAGAAACTCAAGGACAGTGCCCAGGCCCACAGTTCAAGTCCCACAACCAAAAAAAAAAAAAAAAAAAATCTAGTTCAAGCCCCAGGACTGGCAAAAAAGAAAACTAAAACTAAAACTAATCTAGCCAGGAAGAGTCTGAGATCTGAGGATGGCAGTTCAAAGCAAGCCCACTTTTTTTTTAAATGTGTGTCACAGGGCCTGAACTTGGCCTGGGCGCTGTCCCCTGAGCTCTTCAGCTCAAGGCTACTGCCCTACTTCCCGTTTTCTAGAGGTTAATTTGAGATGAGAGTCTCAGGTCCTTTTGTGCTCAGGCTGGCTTTGAACCTTGATCCTCGGATCTCAGCCTCCTGAATAGTTAGGATTACAGGCGTGAACCACTGAGACCAGTATGAGACTCTTATTTCCAATCAAGTACCAGAAAACTGGAAGTGGCATTTTGGCTCAAGTGGCAGAGCAATAGCCTGGAGCTGAAGAGCTCAGGGACAGTGCCCAGGCCCAGAGTTCAGGTTCCACAACCAACCGAAAAACAAAACAAAACAAATATAGCAAGCATATGGCCTTGAGTTCAGTTCCTAGTACCACCAAAATAAAACTAATACAAATAAAGCCGAGCTCAGGGATAGTGCCCAGGCCCTGCATTCAAGCCCCGTAGCCAACCAAAACCAAAACCAAACCAAACAATAAATAAATAGAAATAAACACACAAAACCCCAAAAGCACATCAAGGATAGCTACTTCCCATGAGGGGTGTCAGCTGTGCAGAGTGAGTTGGGGCTGGGGACATACTGCTCTTTGTTGTTTGGTTTAAACTGCTCTTTGTTGGTATAAATGTGTGGCACTTGTATGACTTAAAGAAGAATGGGAAGTGGGGCTTGGCTCAAGGGTAGGGCAGTAGTCTTGAGCTGAAGAGCTCAGGGACAGTGCCCAGGCCAAATTCAAACCCATGACTCACCAAAAAAAAAAAAAAAGAGAGAGAGGAGAAGAAGAAAAAGGAGAAGGAGAAAAAGAAGGAGAAGGAGAAGTAAGAGAAGAAGGGGGAGGAGGAGGAGGAGGAGGAGAACAGCAGCAGAAATTTAGTATCTGTCAAACCAGGTCCTGATAAGTGGTAGGTCTCTACCTCTGGAGGGCTTTCTTGTTTTTTGCCAGTCCTGGGCTTGAGTTCAGGGCCTGAGCACTGTCTTTGGACTTTCTCAAGGCTAGAGCTCTCCCACTCAAGCCTCAGCACCACTTCCGGCTTTTTCTATGTATGTAGTACCGAGGAATCGAACCCGGGTCTTTAAACATGCTAGGCAAGCACTCTACCACTAGGCCAAACTCTCTGGACAGGTTTGCAAATGTTCACCGTAAGGCTTCGTGACAACCAAGTGAAAACAGCAAAGTCCTTTCAGTATGGCACGTGCCCCATGAAGTGATTTCAAAACCAGCCTTGAGCCCATCTACGCAGAACACACTGCGAAGGCACGGGCGGGAGCACGAGCGCTGCTGCCCACACCGCTCTTACAGGGCTGAATTACAAACCGGGGCCAGTAAGAGCTCATGCCTTAAGCATGAAAGAAATACACAAAAACAGAAAAGCTCACATTTCAATTTGAAAGCTGGCAGAAATGCAAAGCAAGAAAAGGCTGGTGTATCTGTGGCTGGAGGAAAGATAAGCCCAAAGACGGCAAAGACAATGGCAGTCCCACAGAGAAGACTAACAAGCTGCTTCCCACGGCCTCCGGAAAGGGCTCGGAGCATGTGGAATCCACACCGAGCAGGTGACACCGGCATCCGCGGTAATGGAAGAAGAGTGTGAGAATGCAATGGAGGGCACGGAGGGTGATGTCACCCCGGAACCAGGAGCCCAGGACGCTGAGGGGTGGGGCGGGAGCCCTCCCTCCACGACCCCGCCTAGGGCTCCTCTTCACAGTGACACTGGAGTTGATCAAAAGAAGGCTGGGCCACCACTCATTCCCATGGGGCCCGTGTCCGCCTCCCCAGTGAGGCGCACCTCACCCTAACACCACTGCGTCCAGCCGGCCTCGGGGCCACAGCCCTCCGCAGCTCAGGATCAGCTTAATGTCACAGGCTGTCCTAGGGGGCCCATGTGGGACACAGTCCAGTGGACATCCACTGCTCCCTTTCCTCTTGAGCCCCACCCCACCACTGGGCACATCTGGGACCACTGGTGGCTAACCGGCCCTGGAAGCATCTCTGCGCCATTCCTAGTCCCGCTGCACTGTTTCTGGCAAAGCAGCAGGAAACTGGCCTGGCAGGTGTTGTTCAAATCACATCCAGTCCATCAACAAGGTGATGCCCTGGGTTGTCAGGTGTGAACAAGTCCTGCCTGGAAGGCGGCTCCTCTCCCGCTGCCTCTGCTGCTCTTGACAGCTGTGGCTCCTCTCGCTCTTTGGTCTTCAGACAGGACTGGCGTCCATGACAGACAGAACTTGTGCGCACAGGTCCTTCTCCACTACATGTGAACCCCCTCTGCCATGCTGAGCTCACCGGTTCCTCTCTGCTCCTTGCTGGTCTGTGGGCTGGAGGGTAGGGGTGCAGGGAGAGCACAGGGCTGGCACGTGCTCCACTGGGAAGGGCTTGCCTCGGGCTAATCCCCAGCACCTCCATAAAACAAAGCGGGCCTGGCCTAGCCTGTAACTCCAGCTACCTGGGAGGTGAGAGTGTAAGGGTCACAGCCTGAGATAAACCAAGGCAAAACCAATAAACAGAGCTCAGTGGCAGTTCAAGCCTGTCGCTCAGGGAGGCAGATACAGAACTGCAAAAGGCTGGCATGAGCAAGAACACAAGTTCCTACCTGGAAACTAAAGTCAGAAAACAATCCAAAAGAGCATGGCTCAAGTGGAAGTCTGGGAAGCTGAGTTCAAATCCTAGTACTGCCTTTTTTCCTTGAAAGTTACGTGGGTAACGGCTAAATCAGAAGAGCTCAGTCCATGCCCCTAAGGAGTGAGAGGGAGGCAGCCAGCAAACAAGGTGGGGACAGGCCTCAAGCACCTGGTGTTAATTCCCCGTTTCTCAGCTTCACTGCTCTCACTGTTTGGCTGGGTGGCAGGACCCCTGCTTGGATGCAGAGCTTATAGAGGTAAGAGTGGACCCAAGAAACTTAAACCAGGCCACGCCAACAGCTGATGGACTGGGGAGCACAACCTAAAGATACATGTGTGACCTTGACTATGACAGATGCTGAGACGAGGCCCAGGGAGCTGCAGAGACAGTCACAGCCAGAGCGAGGCTGGAAGCCTCCCACGAGGACTCGTGGAGGGTGGGTGCCTCCTGAGGCTGGCCTGGAGACCAGGAAGGGAAGCCAGCTCTTTGTGCCCTGAAGCACCAGGGATGGCCCCATTGCTGCTCCCTCACCCACTGGGGCAGGTCTCGGTGGGACGCAGGCTTCGGGGAGTTACAGCTGCAAGAGCAGATGTGACCAAGTGAAAGGCCAGAGAAACTCACAAGGAAGCCTGGTAGGAAGGGGCGCCCCAAAAGGAACAAGCTAAGGGAAGCGTTTATGGTCAGACAACAGAGGGTGGCTTCAGACACAGCTCCTGTGAGGGGAGGGGAGGCACCTCACCGCCGGGCCCACACCACGAGCCTGAGTCTGTGTTGTCTGCAGGTTTAGAAGGGCTTGCCCTCACTGGCCACATGCGACGCTGCCCCAGTGATCTGCAGAAAATGCAACGCTGGCTTCCCAGAAAAATCACCATGGGGAGGGGGCCGGAAGGGAAATGAACCTCATACCAAATTGCAGACATGCCTTTACACAAATGGTGCTATTTGCTCAGGCAGCCGATGAATCCAGTAGCTTGCACAGACCCAGCATTAGATCACAGGCTTCCTGTCTTAATCTCTTTAGGAACAAGCAGATCAAACAGATTCCCAGTCCAATCCAGGCACATTATGTGAGAGAAGATGATTTCCTGGCAACCGGCCAGGAGCCTGGACATGGGATGGCCATTCTGGATCAAGGGAGCCCTGTGGAGGACTCCACCGGCCCCAGAACTCGCCCCAGACCATGAGAGACTGCCGTTCCTATGTGCACACTTGCCAGACCAAGATTCCAGGTCCGTAGCTTCTGGGACCTCTACAGTTGGTTTTATTTCCACCAGGGCTTCCTGGGAGCTGCTCTAACTTCCCAAGAGATATAGTTTTTTTTTTTTTTTTGCCAGTCCTGGGGCTTAAACTCAGGACCTGAGCACTGTCCTTGGGTTTTCTCAAGGCTAGAGCTCTACCACTTGAGCCACAGCACCATTTCCAGCTTTTTCTATGCATGTGGTACCGAAAAAACAAACCCAGTTCTTTGTGCATGCTAGGCAAGCACTTTACCACTACTCCAAACTCCTGGCCCAAGACATAGCTTTTAAAGGGCCAATTGGGTAAATTCTCCATCATCGTCTTCCTCCCCCAGAGGCCTCAGCTTCCGTAAGTATGGGAAGCATGGAGGAAGGATGTTCCCATCAGTGGTGTCAGAACAGAGGCCCGATCTGTTGACAGCTGTCCTGCATTTGACGTGCGATGAAGGGGGTTGGTGCACGCCCATGCAGACACCACTGGAGAAGGTCTGTGTCCCTCCCTCCCTTGCACGTCAGAAGTCACAGAAGGCCCTGGAGGCTGGCTGGCTCAGGAAGAGCTGGGGGGAGGGGGAGGGGTTTCTCGCTGGGGCTCCTGCCCCACTCCCTCTGGTGCGGCCATCTATACCCCATCCTGGCACTGCAGAGGCACGGTGATGGGCCAGACCACATGAACAGAAACCACCAGGTACTGGGGGAGGACTCCTGAGCTGACGCCCTCACACACAGAGGCCTGCCAGTGACAGACAAGACCACAGGAGAAGCAGGGGCAGGGGTCCTCAGTGAACAGCCTGAACAGGGCCAGGAGCGTAGCCTAGTGGCAGAGTGCTTGCTTAGCATGCATGAAGACCCAGGTTCAACTCTTCAGTATCTCATACACAGAAAAAGCTGGAAGTGGTGCTGTGGCTCAAGTGGTAGAGCTCTAGCCTTCAGCAAAAGAAGCTCAGGGACAGTGTCCAGGTCCTGAGTTCAAGCCCTAGGACTGAAAAAAAAGAAAAGCTGCATAAAAAATACAAATGGGGAAGTGGCATTGTGGCTCAAAGTGGCAAATCACTACTTGAGAAGAAGAGCTCTGGGACAGTGTCCAGGTCCTGAGTTCAAGCCCTACAACCAGCAAAAAAAATTCTTTTAAGGCGCCGGGAGTTTGGCTTAGTGGTAGAGTGCTTGCCTTGCATGCACAAAGACCGGGGTTCGATTCCTTGGTACCACATACATAGAAAAAAGCCGGAAGTGGTGCTGAGGCTCAAGTGGCAGAGCTCTAGTCTTGAGAAAGTCCAAGGACAGTGCTCAGGCCCTGAGCTCAAGGCCAGCACTGGCAAAAAAAAAAAATTAAATGAAATACAGATAGCCAATAAAACTGATGCTCTACCAAAAAGGGCTAATGACAGAGAGGTCTGTTGCTATCACTGTCGCCTGCAACAGCAGAGAGAGGGCAGCTTGGCGGCAGCTTGGCACCAGCATGGCAACTTCTCACCTCCACAGCCAGTCCCGCCCACCTCCTCCAGCACTGCCAAGGAGACAGCTTCAGAGGCTCCACATGCCCCCGTCAGCTCAGGGTTCTGCCCCAAGTGTTTCCAGACTGGGGCTGCGGTTGGTATGGGAAGAGGAGGTGTGAGGAAAAGCCGAGCACATGGCTGCCTCTGTGCTTCCGAGGCGAGGCTGCGGCAGGGCGAGGCTGCCGGCACCCCAGGCCCTCAGAACGGCGTGGGCTCCACTCGCCAAGCTCTGTGCACACTTCCACCAGGACCTGGTCACATCTCACAAGATCCTGTCAGTGAACCCATTTTGGCTGGTGCTCGAAAAAAGGCTTTGTCACTGGACGGCCAGGGAAGGAAGGAGCTAATGCTGGGGTCCCCCAGATGAGGCTGGCCCACCATCTTGGCGGTTTAGACTGATCCAGGCACTACTTAGCAAGCACCAGGGAAGGTTCTCAGTGCTGGAAAATGCAGTGATGCAAACTGGGTTTCCAGTTTCAAGACTCCTGTAATCCCAGGTTCACAGAGCAACTAAGCATTCACTTGGCCAGAAGCACCCCTGCACGTAGGGCAGTCCCCTACCTGCAGCTGGGCCACAGGCCTGCAGTGCAGCTTTGGATGGGGTCCTGAAGAGGTCATGGTGAGGAGAACCCTCCCCACACACACACTAGCGGTGTAGTTCAGTACTCTCAAATGAAGCAAATCCCTACACTGTGCCCACAGCAGGCCTGGGCATTCCGGAAACTGCATGCAGTCAGTTACACAGCTGCCATGGAAATGACCCGTATTACTGCGTACCCAAACTCAAAGCCTCACTTTGTACTCTTCCCCTCACTCATATCTGGCCTAGGGTGGAGACTACCACCTGTAACATCTCTATTTCTAAACCTGGTGCGCGACTCACCCTTCCATCTTGCTTTGGGGGAGAGATTTTTCCAAGATGAGGGCAGGGAGACGCTGCAGCTCACACACTGACTTGGCACAGGGCTTGTCCAGGGGGACTAAGAGCCACTCTGCACTGGCACAAGTGGACATGTTTAGCTGTGTTTGGCAAAACCTCTGGTGACAAAACCCACAAAAACCTAATGCTGGCTGGTTCCCTGTAGCCCTACCAGTAATTCCCTGGAGCTGCACGCTGGGGTGGGGGGTCCCATCAGCCAGGAGGCAGCTTCACAGGTGAGGCCATCGAGCAGCTGTGGTCTCGCTCCTGTTTGACTTGCTCCCTAGGGAGCCCAGTTGTCTGCCCAGCAGAGCAGGTGTCCCGTGTTCCTCGGCGCAGAGCAAAGCAGACTGCGGAGGCACCTGGTCCTGGCAAGGCCTGCCGAAGCAGCCTGTGTGCGCATGGGAGAAAGAGACATAAGGCCTCGCCAGCCTGCAAGTGGGAGCCTCTCCTTCTGCTAACTCGTAGCAGGTAAAATGAGGGGAATTTCCAGGTTCTCAGGAAAGCCCAGACGAAGGGCCGGCACCCCCACTTCAACACCCCGCTTGTTCACCCCACTAGTGAGCCACCACATCCCACATATGCTCACTGTTACACGTGAGAGTTGAACACAGAACACACAAAAAGGGTTTAAGAAAAGTCAAAGCTCATTGGGCGTGGTGGCTCACGCCTGTCATCCTAGCTACTCAGGAGGCTGAGATCTGAGGATCAAGGTTCAAAGCCAGCCCGGGCACTAAAGAATGTGAGACTTATCTCCAATTAATCCCTAGAAAATGGGAACTGGGGCTGTGGCTCAAGGGGTAGGGCGGTAGCCTTGAGCTGCTGAAGGGCTCAGGGATAGCGCCCAGGCCCAGAGTTCAAGCCCCATGATCAACACCAACACCAACACCAAAGTCAAAGCTTAATTCAGTAGCTCGATTCTACCCATAGGCTGAGATCTGAGGATCAAGGTTCAAAGCCAGCCCAGGCTTTGAGACTCTTGTCTCCAATAAAACACCAAAAAGCCAGAAATGGAGGTGGCTCAAGTGGTAGAGCACCAGCCTTGAATGAAACAGCTAAGGGACAGTGTCCAGGCCCTGAATTCAAGCCCCATGACACAAAACAGAACAAACAAAAAACATCAAAGCTCTAAGTGATTTTTGTGGACAATCACTGCCCCACTGCCTCACGGGCCCCATGGCCACTCCCACTCATGGCCAAGGCTGGGGGACAGCATGCTTCTCTGCCTGCCTGGACGTTCTTCCTGCCCCCACCCCCATCCTGCCAGCCCTCCTCACCTTCAGCTTCCTCCTGCAGAGGAGCCCTCGTCGCAAGCAGCAAACATCCGGTGGCACATTTCTTTCTCTTTGTCCATGTAGTCCCTGTAACAGCTGCAGAGAAAAAGGAGCTGACATCCAGCAGGCTTTGGCCTGAGCCAGGAAGGGGCGAAGGGCTGCCGGGAGGGCAGGGAGACAAGCAAGGCTTCCCAGTGCCCTTCTTTCAAGAGAGAGTGGCCCCATCAGCGGGCTTCAGGCCGTGTCATTCCCAGTGGCTCTCTACGCTCAGTGTCTGCAACTTCCCTGCTAAGTAGTCAGGTTCCCACCTCCCACTCTCCCAGTGAGAGGAAATGCCTACAAACGCCATGAGTGAACCCAACTCCACACCTTAGAGCCCAGCAACCTTTAGCTAGTGCTCCAGATCCCATCCTTGACGATGAGGCTGCGGAGTCCCCGGCGCCAAGCAGGCAGAGGCTGTTTACTAGAAGGTGACTTACAGGGGGCACCTGGTTTTCCACAATGAACACCTGATCCTCAAGAAAGGACTCATGAGAATCCCCGCAGGCCCGTGGGGAGTCCTGTCACGACCTACTGGGCACCGTGGTCCACTGGGAGCAAGCAGTGGAGGCGGGCAGGGTCTCAAGCACAAAACCCTTTAAGGAACCTCATGGGCCCACCACTCGGGATGGCACAGATTTGTAGGGTGGCACAGAGAGAGGAAGTGCCACTTCCGGGCCTTGAGCACTGAGCCTCTGGGCAGGTTCTGGGCCACAGCCCAGCCAGTCCTCTCTGCGAGCCCACAGGCCTGTCCTGAGGCCTGGGACTCACCTGGCCAGCTTCCGCAGCTCGTTGTTGACGTCCTGATTGAGGGGCTGCTCCTTCTGAGCTCGCACCAGAAAGTCCCGGGCCTGCTGGTACTCGGTCAGGAGGAGACAGGCCTGTGGCAAAGGCAGGCGTCAGGGGCTCCGGTGCTGAGCTGAGCACCGCTGCTCCCTGCCTGGATGTGGACTCTCCTGCTCACCTGTCCACACCTGAAGAGGGCCTTGGCATTCCTTTGGTCAATGGTCAGAGCCTGCTGTCCAAAGCGCAGGGCTGCCGCTGGACGGTCTAACTTCAGGTACACAAGGGACAGGTTGAGCAGAACGAGAAGCCTGGCAGCCTCCACCAGGTGCTGCTCCTCACGGGGAGCCAACCGCCGACGGAGCAGCAGCAAGGCCTGAGGGAGGGAGGGCAGGCGGGGGCCCCGGACAGGTATGTATGTATGTATGTATATACACACATACACATACACATAACAGGTGTTATATATGTATATACACAAACAAACAAACAACTAGTAATGGGAAATGGCCAATTCAGCCCTTGGGCGCTGGGGTACACGCCCGTGCTTCAGCACTCAAGAGACTGAGGAGGGGCCAGGAGTGGGGCCTAGTGGTAGAGTGCTTGCCTAGCATACATGAAGGTCTGGGTTGGATTCTTCAGTACCACATAAAAACAAAGAGTTAAAAGTGGCGCTGTGGTTCAAGTGGTAGAGTGCTAGCCTTAAGCAAAAGAAGCTCAGGGACAGTGCCCAGGCACAGAGCTCAGGCCCCAAGACTAACAAGCAAGCAAGCAAGCACACACAAATCTAGTAAAGGAAAACAAAGTAAGAGTAAGACCCGAGCTCAATCCTTATTTCTACCAAACAAAAATATATAAAGTACAAAAAATGGGCTCAATGAGGGGCTAGGAATGTAGCCTAGTATAGAGAGCTTTTCTAGCATGTATGAAGCCCTGGGTTCATTTCCTTAGTACCACAACACAGAAAAAAAAAGTAGCATTGTAAATTAAGTGGAAGAGTGCTAGCCTTGATCAAAAGCAGTTCAGGTATCATAACCCAGGATAGGATAAGGACACCTGCACAGCCATGTTCATTGCTGCACTATTCACAATAGCCAAGATATGGAAACAACTCAGATGCCCCACTACAGATGAATGGATCAAAAAATGTGGAACCTATATACAATGAAATTCTACATGGCCACCAGTCAAGCTAAAATAATGACATTTCTTGGGAAGTGGATGGACTAGAGCAAATCATGTTGAGTGAGATAAGCCAAGACCAAAGGAACAAAAGGCTCATGGTCTCCTTGATATGAAGATATTAGATCCAACCAGTACAAGCGCGATGACTCAGTACTCAGGTACTCAAGGTCACTGACACAATCCTGGAGGTATGCAAACATAAGTCATAGACATAAAAATCTATGATAGATATATACTCTATAGACATGATGATATACTATACAGATTGATACGTATCTATGACAAACTCTCAGCTTAATTTTAATTTTGTTCTTAAATTTATATGCCAGTGATTGCATACAGAGATTCCATTCTTGAATGCTTGTTTGTTAAACTTGACATTTGAAATATGATGTAAAAAAAAATCAGGCACAGTAGCTCATGCCTGTAATCCTAGCTACTCAGGAGGCTGAGATCTGAGGATCAAAGTTCAAAGCCAGCCTGGGCACAAAAGGACCTGAGACTCTTATCTCTAATTAACCTTTAGAAAATGGGAAGTGGGGCTTGGCTCACAGGGTAGGGCTGTAACCTGGAACTGAAGAGCTCAGGGACAGCACCCAGCCCAGGCGTAGGGCAGTAAGCCTTGAGCTGAAGAGCTCAGGGACAGTGCCCAGGCCAAGTTCAAGACCCATGACCCACAAAACAAAACAAAACAACAACAAAAAAAACAGTTGGCCAGGAGTTTTGCCCAGTGGTAGAGTGCTTGCCTAGGCATGCACGAAGACTGGGGTTCAATTCCTCAGTACCACATACATAGAAAAAGCTGGACATGGGACTGTGACTCAAGTGCTAGATTTCTAGCCTTGAGAAAGCCCACGGACAACACTCAGGCCCTGTGTTCCCGCCCCAGGACTGGCAAAATAAATAAATGAAATCAGTGTTAATAAAATATTTTAATAAAAAAAAAAGAAGTAGTAGCAGCTTGGGGACAGTACCCAGGTCCTGAGTTCAAGCCCCAGGACTGGCAAAAAACAAATTCTTTTCTTTCTTCTTTTCCTTTTGAAATAAGAATCTCTTTGTGCAGAGCTAGTTGGCCTGAAACTCCTGTCAGCTGAGTGATGATGGCATTATAGGTATGTGCTACTACATCCTGCATGAGACTTTTATAATGGCTGCCCATAAAGAGCTGCGCACTGGTAGCTCAAGCCTTATAAGCCCAGATACTCGGGAGGCTGAGATATGAGGATCAAAGGCAGACCAGACAGGAAAGTCTATGAGACTCTTACCTCTAATTAACCACCAAAAGCTAAAAGTGGAGCTGTGGCTAAAGTAGTAGAGTACTAGTAGTTTAGGGACAGCACCCAGGCCCTGAGTTCAAGCTTCAGGACTGACACGAAAAGAAAAGAAAAAAGAGTAAGGAGAGGGCTGGGAGTTTGGCCTAGTGGTAGAGTGCTTGGCTAGCATGCATGAAGGCCCCGGATTCGATTCCTCAGTTCCACATACGTAGAAAAGAAAAAAAAAAAAAAAAGCCAGAAGTGGTGCTGAGGCTCAAGTGGTAGAGCTCTAGCCTTGAGAAAGTCCAAGGACAGTGCTCAGGCCCTGAGCTCAAGCCCAGGAGTGGCAAAAAACAAAACAAAACAAAACAAACAAACAAACAAAAGAGTAAGGAGAGATACAGTGTTTCTGAGGTGCACGTATCCTTCACTGCCGGAGCTTCCTTACCCGTTTATACCTCACTTTGGCATCATAGAACCGGTTCTGGCGGAAAAGGTAGTTGCCAAACTCCCTTTCAGTTGCTGCCACCTTGAGGACCTTCTGAAGTGGAAACTGCTCTTGTTGCTCCTGCAGCTCAGACAGAACAGACAGAAATGAAGCTGGGTGCCTAGGGGCTGAGTTTCCCCCGTGCAGACTAAAACGGGTGCTGGCTGCCTGTAGATGCAGAGGCTACGGGCCGTTCTAGAGTCAGCTACTATCCTGGGCTGTCCCTGGACTTGAAACTGAAGGAGCTGGCTAAGCCTGGACCTCAGGGCTCACAACCGTCACATGGTACAAGCACAGCTCAGGCACTTCGCTCAGAGCCCTGGTGCAGAAGAACCCTCTGCTAAGCCTCTTTTGGCCTGGCCACAGTCAGATCCTCAGGCTTTATGAGACTGAAGAAAAGGAGAGACACCTCAGGAAGTGGAGGCCCCAGAGCCTGTCGGATGAGACAAGCCCTGTCTATAGAAGGTATAGGAAAGGGTGACAAAGAAAAGGCAAGACAGTCGGGGTGCATAAAATCAGTATCATTTGCTGTGTGTGCTTCTTCTCCGCATGTCTATCTATAGTGGTAGTCTGTACAGCCTGAGACAATGGCCCTTGCCAAGAGGACAGTGACCATATATCCTGGTCCAGCTTACACCTGAAGCCCTGGGTGACCTATCGAGTCAGAAGCTCTTCATTCTCCGAGGCCTGGCTGCCTCCATGGGTTACACAGGGCCCCTAATTCTGAGCTACCAACAGCTAACCTGCTGAAAGGCCCATGCTCACTGTCTTGCGGAAGGAAATGACAAGGGTGACCTGGCTGCTCAAAGAGCCCATTTAGAAACCCCCAGGATCCCACACTGCCCAGCACATTTAGCTAGCTAGGACTTACAGACCACCCCACGCCCCGTGACTGCCCAGGCTTGGTTGCCATTAGCAGAGCAGGAGATGTAGAGTAACCCAGCACAAACCCACACTCCTCCCGGGAAACACTGCTGCTACTGGCTCTGAAACTTACAGCTGAGAGGGCATAAAACTTGTCTGACTCGGCCGAGTCCAGGAAGTCGAGAAGCTCAATCTCAAATAGAACAGTGGTGTTGGGGGGGATGAGCGGAGGACACCCCAGCGTGCCATAGGCGTAGGTCGGCTTGAACAGGAACCTGGCCAGCTCCCCTCTCCGCATGCTCAGAAGACCCAGCTCCATGCCCCAGAGCGTGATATCTGGCAGAACAGGTGGAGAACTTGTTGGAGTGCTCCCAGCAGCTTGCTCAATGCTGGTCAATCTGTTTCTCCCCCTTCCCAATGTAAACCTCTATAGGTACACCCAGGCTTTCTGTGCCATGATTCCAGCCCACTGCTCAGGCAGCCCTGAGTCCCACTGCCCCCAAACCCACATTTTCCAGGCTCAGCAGGGCTCCATCTCCACATCTCCTCACCACATGCTGGTTGCTGCCCTGATACACATGAGGCACATACTTTAGGGCTCATCGTGTCCCTGCTTTCAGGGAGCCCACCATGATGCCCCAGCTACAGTCAACTGTGACTGCACTGTACCAGCCCCCAAAACTGCTTATTTCTCCCCCATTCTCAGTCTCTGCCATCCCTTCCTTAAGAGAAAGGACACACTAATCAAGACTGCAGACTCTCATCTCAGCAGGCCTGGTGGGAAGAAAGCACTTGGAAGACGGCTACTGCCCACAAGAACTAAGACAAACGTCCAGTAGGCAAGCCAAGGTGTAAAGGCTATCTGGCCAGGCAGGCCATGCGAGAGGTAAGAAAGAATACTGGTCCCTCCCCCAAATCCAGCCTTACCAACCCTACTTTGTGGGAAGTAGATGCAGAAAGAGGAACACTTGAGAGTTTGAGACTAGCCGGAGCAGTTGTTACTGAAATTCTATCATAAAAACAGACAAAAGAAGCCTCAGAAACTAAACCAGGCTTGGATGGGAGAGTGATGGGTGCCCAGGGCTGGAAAGAGGACAACTGACAGAGTGGTGAGAATGAATGTGCTCTGCAGTGCTTTGTCTGTCTGGAGGGAAACAATGAGGCCTACTGAAAATTCTTTTTTTTTTGGGGGGTGGGGGTTGGTCATAGGGCTTGAACTCTGGGCCTAGGCACTGTCCTTGAACTCTTTAGCTCAAGGCTACCGCCCTAACCCTTGAGCCACAGCCCCACTTCATGGTTTTTTTTAGTGATTAAGTGGAGATTACAGTCTTACATTCTTTTTAGTGCCCGGGATGGCTTTGAACTGTGATCCTCAGATCTCAGCCTTCTGAGTAGTTAGGATGACAGTTATGAGCCCCTGGGCCCTGCTGAAAATTCTTTAAGAGGGAGATGGGGAGAATGATGGACAGATTGATGGGTGCACACTGTTTACATGTGTGGGAATGTCACAATGCAACCCCCCACTAATGTAATTAAGTTTTGAATACAACAAAACACAAAGGACTGGAAATGTGATTCCAGTAGCATCTGTTCCTGCACAAGGTCTTGAGTTCAATCCTCAGTAGGAAAAAAACCAACCAACTCAGATCTGTGCTCTGGAATATCTTCCAACCCAAATGCATGGTGCCTTTTCTCTTCCCCAAAATCTTTTTTTTCCCCAGCTCTAGTCTGAATTTACCCTCTCCAAGCTTCATCAGTCGAGGAGTTTTTCTATAGCAATTTGAATCGAAAGGTTTATCCATGTGTTCCAGGTAACCAGAAAATTTCACTAGAACAGAGAACAAAAAAAAAAGTGTGAAAGTTTAAAAACATTGCCAATGAGCTGTGCACCAGTGGCTCACACCTGTAATCCTCATAGACTCCTATCTTCAATCAACCACCAGAAAACAGAAAGTGGCACTACTGCTGAAGGAGTAAGGCAGCAGCCTTGAGCTGAAGAGCTCAGGGACAGTGCCCAGGACCAGAGTTCAAGTTCCAAAACTGATTAAAAAAAAAAAAAAACTATGGCTGGGAGTTTGGCCTACTGGTAGAATGCTTGCCAAGCATGCACCGAAGACCTGGGTTCGATTCCTCAGTACCATGTATACAGAGAAAGCTGGAAGCGGTGCTGTGGCTCAAGTGGTAGAGCTCTAGCCTTTAGAAAAGCCCAAGGGCAGTGCTGAGGCCCTGAGTTCAAGCCCTACCACTGGCCAAAAAAAAAATTCTAGAAGTAGAGCTATGGCCCATCTCAAGTGGCAGTGCTAGCCTTGAGCAAAAATTCTCAGGGGCAGCACCTAGGCCCTGAGTTCAAGCCCTAGGACCACTGTCCCCTCTCCCCAATGATTCACAGATTCGCTCACGGTCAGTCCTGGAAACTGGGTACTAGAAACTGAGTAAGGCCTGGATACCTGGCTGAGCATCTCAAGCTCACGAGCTCGTGTCAGCGGATGTGCCTCACAACCAGCACTGGGGAAACATGGAAACCTCACTTTCCTCTGAACATCTCCAATCTAAAAGGAGCTTTTCTACTTGGACAGGCCTGTCATGATAGCTACTTGGGCGGCGAGGAGTAAGAAGACCACAGCTCAAAAACAAAAAACAAACAAACAAAAAAGAAGGGGTGAGGGAAGAGAAAGCGGGAGAAAAACACGGAAAGGGTAACAATATTCAACAAGTAATGCAGCCACTACCGGATGAATGGAACTGCAGCCTCTCTGTACATCACACCCACAATAAAATAAAACTTTAAAAATGTTAGGGAGACCCCATCTTCAAACGATCCAGGTACGGTGGCGCACATCAGCTAAAACCAAATAGCCTGGATTCCAATTCCCAAACACCAATTTCCCTTGCCCCAAAGGAAGTGAAACCGTGTAGTTCCCCGAGGACACAACCAAAGCAAGCTGCAGCCATACCCAGTACCGAGGCGTCGGGGGCCACCAGGTCTCCAGCACCCTCTCGGATGACATCCTTCAGCACACCCCGGTCCCCGGAAACGTCCAGCATCCTCTGACTCAACCGCTCGTATGGAGACTGGAGAGGACAAAGTCGGAGCTCAGAGCCGGACCCCACGGGCTCGGGGCCCGCCCGCAGCCCCGAGCCCGCGCCTCGGCCGCACCTGACCCGGGGCTTCGTCCCCTTCGAGGACTCCCGCGCTCCGCGCGTCCCCTCCCGCCGGCCCGCCGCCGCTCGAGCTCCGGGCTGCGTGCGCCCGGGGCCCGCCCCGGCCTCCCCGGCCGCTCCGGGGGCTGTGGCTCTGGGGCGTTCGGAGGGCGCGGCCTGCGCCCCTCTGTGCCCAGCAGCTCGCCCCCGCGGGCGGCATTCCGTGCTGGGCCCTGGTGAAGGCGCTTATCTCGTTGTCTCCACCTGGCTGGACTCGCTCGGAGGGAGAAACCGGAAAGCGCCCGCCCGGCATGAGCCAGGGACGCATGGCGACCCCGAGGCCTCGAGACGGAGACACAAACCAGACAC
This sequence comes from Megascapheus bottae, assembly GCF_031878675.1. Lineage (NCBI taxonomy): Eukaryota > Metazoa > Chordata > Mammalia > Rodentia > Geomyidae > Megascapheus > Megascapheus bottae. Next base: position 5,570,811 of record NC_143542.1, on the reverse strand, counting down.
GTCGGACAGGGGTGGGGAGAGAACACCTGAGCAGACACGCAGAGCCTTCTGGGTAACTGCGCAGGCGCGCTGGAGCACCCGAGAAACCAGGCAGCGCCTTGTGGGTGACTGCGCAGGCGCGCTGGCGCACGTGGGAAGCCGGGCAGCGCCTTGTGGGTGACTGCGCAGGCGAGCTGGCGCACGTGAGAAGCCGGGCAGCTCCTTGGGGGTAACTGCGCAGGCGCGCTGGCGTATGTGAGAAGCCGGGCAGCTCCTTGGGGGTAACTGCGCAGGCGCGCTGGCGCACGTGAGAAGCCGGGCAGCGCCTTGGGGGTAACTGCGCAGGCGCGCTGGCGCACGTGAGAAGACAGGCAGCGCCTTGTGGGTAACTGTGCGCGAAGCGTGGCGGGGTGGGAGGCCTGCAGTGCCCGGCACGGCGGAGTGGGAAGCTGGGAGGGCACATGGAAAGTTCCTGAAGGTGGTGGGGACACATGGCAACCAGAGGGAAGTGCCGGGCCTGCCGGGCCTGCCGGGCCTGGAGCGCCCCTGGCAGGGCAGCCCTTGGCGAGGGAGGCCCGTGCGACCGCCCGGGGCAGGAGAGGCGATGCTCGTATGCTTGGGTCCCTGCGCCCCGTTCTAGGAGGACAAGTGCCCTCGACGTGCTCACCTGCCGCAGGTCCCTCCTCGTGCCTTATTGAAGGGGACTCCTCCGGGAGAAGCAGAGAAGCCACCACTTGAGAGGCGGAATTGGGAGTCTTTATTGGAGAGCCGGTGGACTCCTGTCTCAAAGACCAGCAGCACAGGCGTAGCCTAAAGCTTATATAGGCCAAAACCACATAAGGTATGAGAATTTATCCTAACAAAAGTGTTTGGCAAAGAAAACCGTACAAGAGCACTTAAACTTAGTAAAGGTGTTAAATATAAATATAAGCAAAGCAAACAATGTAAGGAAGCAATCAGGAGAAATCATGGGCCAGTTATCTAAGGGAAGTAGGACTTTCCTGGAGCTTACCAACTCAGGATACATTTGTAATCCAAAGAGTGTCTTTTATTCTAGTTTTTCAAAGCTGTGTGAAAAGTCCCCTCCACCCAGCAAGGTAAAGACGATGCATATTGCTTAGATCCAGTCTCCTTACTTCAGCCTGGGTTGCAAGGATCGGACCCTGTTTGTGTGCAAGTGGCCCAGGCTTGTTTGGGATTAGCTTCTCTAGAGGGTGACTGGGAAGAGTTTCTCTGCTGTTTGCCCCCCACCCACCCAGTGGAGGACAAGATTGATTTTTGGGGGACAGAACTGATGTTTTAGGTTTGATTTGGTTTTGTTGTGCTAGTATCCAGCTTTTATCACTTGCAGCTGAAGCTCTGCCACTCAAGCCACCTCCCACTACCAGCTTTTTAGTGGTTAATTGGAGATTAAGAGTTTCATGGACTCTCCTGCCTGGGCTGGCTTTGAGGCGTGATCTTCAAATCTCAGCCTCCTGAGCAGCCAGGAATGACTGGAGTGAGCCAGCTCATGTACCAACACCCAGCTCAGTTGTGTTCCCTGAGTGCAAGAGAGGACTACAAAGCTAGTGGCTTCAGGCAACACTTCTTAGGTCATGGTAGCGCCGGTCAGAAGTTCATTGGGCCAAGATAAAGGGTCCAAAGGCTTTATTATTGACTGGATGCCCTTGAATCCAGAATCCAGATCCCAAAAGTATTAGTCCCTATCTCTTGGTGGGCTGGCAGCTGGGAAGCTCTTTAAGCTGCTAGACATCCCCACACCTTAGAAACAGAAACACAACTGCGGACTTGTGTCGAGACTCCTTTTGTCCTTCTCACATCTTTTCCTGACTAGCCAGAGGACTCCTGTCTGCTAAGGTCTCACACATTGGGTGTGCTTTGATAATTCAGGCTGGTGATTCTTTTTTCAGAAGTGAGCTGGGGGCGTGGTTTGAGGCTGAAACACTAGGCGTGGGCCTCAGTGCTATTCCTGAGATTTTTTTTTCTTACTCAAGGCTAGGCTTGAGCTATTTTTCCCCTTCTGGCTCTGTGTGTGTGTGTGTGTGTGTGTGTGTGTGTGTGTGTGTCTGTGTGTCTTAATTGGAGCTAAGTCTCACAGACCTCTGTGGTCAGGCTGGCTTCAAACTGTGATCCTGAGTTCTCAGCCTCTTGAGTAGCTGGGGTTATGGGATGAGTCATGGGTTCCCAGCCCACGAAGCATTTTCCCGTGTAAGGGCACAGTCACAGATGGTGGGAAAGAGTGCATGGAAATCCCCTAGGTTTCCTCCTTACTGGCCCATCAGGACATCTTGTCCTAATCTCTGTGCATGCACAACCTTGGGCCTGTCCTTGGACCCCACCTTTCCAACTGTGCCCATCTTGTGCTGCAATTCTTGAGCCCACCAAACAGTCCCTGCAGCTATAAGTCTTCTAGGGGTGAGGCACTGGTGCCATCTTTCTTTTTGTAGCTTGTTGTTTATATTGGGGATCAAACATGGGACTTGTGTATGTGCTACCTGAGTCTTGCCCCCAGAATGTCATTGAACTAAGCCTTGAGTTCCCATGTTAGTTTTGTTCCTGGTGTGCTGGTAATTGATTCCAGGACCTTGCTTGCACTCTGCCATTTAGCCACATCCCCAGCCATAGCTTCATACTTTAAAAGTTCATAATTTCATAAAGCTGAATGAAAGAAGACAAGCACAAAAAACTCACATTCCATGATTCTATTTATATAGAATTCAAAACCAGGGCCCCGGAGCCTGAGTCAGGATGGGGTTATCTTGAAGGCATGGACGCTGGGGAGACCCAGGGGTCGCCTAGGGCCGGACCTGCTCCACAACTGAGTCTTGGAGTGGGGTGAATGCCCATAGGAACTGCATAGCACAGTGGGGTGCTTACTTGTACATCTGTTGAGTCAGGCCTCAATTGAAAGAGCTTCCTCAGCAATTTGAAATAGCTTCAGGATTCTACATCAGATCTAGAAAGCAGGGGATCGGAGCCCTCGTCTGCTCCAGTGTGCAGCCAGCAGTGTGGAGGCTACGCTTGGTCCCTGCGTCTCTGCTCCACCCCCACAGGGGCCAAGGCCACCACATGGCACGGAGCTTATCAGAAGGGGTTAGTCCCGTGACGGGATCCACTTCCACCTGACACTGGGTGACCTTGGGGGACACAGGTGTTGCTGGGAAAGGAGAGGGGGGGCGGGGAGAGGCTGTGGAGCGGGTGTCCAGCTGTGATCTCCTGTTTGCTGCCCTACTGGGGAAAGGAGGTCAGAACCCCTCTGGACATTCTTGCTGGTTTGAAGGCTTAGAGGGAGCCCCGTGGACTGAGAGCAATCAGGTAACCAGGTAAGATAGATGTTGGGGGCACGTCCCTGGTCTGCTGCTGACTTCAGCCTGGGACTCCTCCTTTCTCCTCTGCCTAGCTTCCATACAGAAGCAGAGCCCTTCTGTCCCAGACTTGAGAGCAGCATGCTGGGCCAGAACTTTGCTTTAGAATTGCCTGGGGGTGTCTGGGTTCCTGGTGCTGGGAATGTGGCTTAGTGATAGAGTGCTTGCCTAGCATGTAAGAAGCCCTGGGTTTGATTCTGCAGTACCATATAAAAAGAAGCCAGAAGTGGTAGAGCTCTAGCCTCAATCACAAAGAAGCTTCGGGACAGAGCATAGGCACTGAGTTCAAGGACAAGGACTGATGAGGAGGAGAAGGAGGCAGAGGAAGAAAAAGAAAGGTTTTTGAGGTTCATTGGAAACCTCTCCCCGTAACAGAATTCCTGAGGATGGAAAGCAGGAAACTGTAGGGTAGTTGAAAGTTCCAGAACCAATCTAGAGGATTGTGGGAAAGAACTCATGTTTGCAATGCTGGTCAAGATGCAAATATTGCTGGGCTAATGTAGGCTGTTGGGACCATTGATGTGTCGGGAACATGACCCCTTCTGTGTCTGAGCAAAAGACATAAAATCAAGCAGGGTACAGTGAGTCACTCCTGTAATCTCAGTTATCAGGAAGACAGACAGGAGGATAGAAGTCCTAGACAAAGAAAACCTCCTTGAGACCCTATCTTAAAAGGAAAGCAAAAAGAGTTTGGGGTGTAGAGCACTTTCTTGAGTCCTTGATTCAAACCTAGCACTGAAAAGGGAAAAAAAGTAGTAGTGCGAGGCTATGGTAGCTCAGGTCTATAATCCTAGCAACTCTGGAAGCTGAGATCAGAGGATCCCAGTTTGAAATCAGCCTTAGAAGAAAAGTAAATGAGACTTTATCTTCCATCAACTAGGGAAGAGACAGGTGGAGATGTGGCTTATGTGGTAGAGGAGCAGCCTTGAGTGGCAAATGGCAAGCAAGAGCATGGGACTCTTGAGTTGAAGCCTCACACCACACACACACACACACACACACACACGCACACCCCCATCTTATTCGCTGGCTTTTTGTGTTACAGATTGAACCCAGGGCCTCGTTCATGCTAGGAAATACTTTTACCACTGACCCACATCCCCAGCTGTGGAGAGATCAGTTTTCTTCTTTATTTATTTAATGTTTGTGGCGGTCCTAGGGTTTGAACTCAGGTCTTGGGTGCTGCGATTAGTGTGTTACAAGATGAGGAGACGGAGGCCAGGGTCTTAGGGAGTGCAGACTGGAACCAGGCCGTGTGGGAGCGCGCGGCCGGGGTGGTGGGCCGGCGGGAGGCGGGAGCCGAGGCGGACCAGGATGGACCCGGGATCTGTGTTGCAGCGGGCGGCGGACATGGCCTGGCAGGCCAGCGTGCCGGGGCTGCACGACCAGCTCCAGTGTCCCATCTGCCTGGAGGTCTTCAAAGAGCCCCTGGTGCTGCCGTGCGGCCACTCCTACTGCAAGGCCTGCCTGCAGTCCCTGTCCTGCCACCTGGCCTCGGACCTGCGCTGCCCGGTGTGCCGCCGGGCGGTGGACGGCAGCAGCTCCCCGCCCAACGTGTCCTTGGCCCGGGTGATCGAGGCCCTGCGGCTGCCGGAGGACCCGGAGCCCACGGTCTGCGCGCACCACCGCAACCCCCTCAGCCTCTTCTGCGAGAAGGACCAGGAGCTCATCTGCGGGCTCTGCGGCCTGCTGGGCTCGCACCGGCACCACCCGGTCACCCCGGTCTCCACGGTCTACAGCCGCATGAAGGTGCGGGACGGGAACGGAGGGCGGGGCTTCGCAGGGGCGGGGCTTGGCGGGTCGGGAACGGAGGGCGGGCCGAGGGGCGGAGCTTCGGGGGACGAGTCGGGAAGGAGGGCGGGGCCTCGGGAAGGCTCGGCCGCCACCGCCGCAGCTAGGGCTCAGTTTCCCTCCAGTTCTGTTCTGTCTTGGAGCACGTGTGCACGCATGCACGCACTTATTTCCTCATTGTTCATTCACTCATTCACGCCTTGAGCAGCCACGCGGGGGTTTAGTGACGCGCGCGTTCCTGAAGCCCCTTCCTCCACTCCCTGCTTCCTGGAGTGCCTGGCGTGAGCGATCTGGTTTGTTTTCCCGCCCGCGCAGGGTTTGGTGTGTTCCGTGGTGTGTGTGCCAAAGCCACGGCTGGCAAATTCCTGTCCCGCTGGACCCCAGCGGAGCAGCGCGGCTTCCTCCATTCCCTTTGCTTTGTAGAACACTTGGGTCGTGGTTTTGCAAATGTGGAAAGCCAGACTCTGAGAAGGACGCGGGGCCTGGTGCGGGCGAGGCAGGCTTCAGGCCTGTGGCTCAAGTGGCCCGTCCTCTCTGCTCGCAGCTCCAGGGAGGCCAGAGAGGAGGTTCTCACTTGCGTGGTGGATATGGACGAGAGGAATGGCGGAAGTCAGGGGAGGGGCTGTAGGGAGAGGAGAGGCTGGGCCGGCCACCTGCTGGGGGACCGCTCTGGACAGCATTTCAGCCCTGGGAGACAAGTGGGGACCGTGCACAGAACTGGTCCGCGCTCCTAATAGGTGCCAGGCACCCGTGGGCTCGGCTGGCAGAGCCTGGGAGGGCACCGGGAGGATGCTGAGGAGAAGGCTCAGTGCTGGCAAGGGGAGATGGTTTAGAACCTGAAGCCTGCCCGGGCTCGGGGAGGCAGGGGAGGCTGCCAAGCCGAGACCTGGCTGGGTCCAGGGCTGCTTGGCGTGTTGAGGGGCGGCCGTGGGCTCCAGCTGGGCTACTTTGCCATAATTTTCTTTTTATCCAGTACTGGGAACTTAGGGTTTCTCACCCTTCCTTGGCTCCTTTCTCTCGTGACTAGTGCTCTACCAGTTGAGCCATGCCTCCAGTGCTAGCTATTCTTGTAGGTCATGGGGCTTGAACTCTGGGACTGAGCTCTTTAGGCCAAGGCTACTGCCCTACCTCTTTTTTTTTTTTTTTTTTTTTGCCAGTCCTGGGCTTGAGCTCAGGGCCTGAGCACTGTCCTTGGACTTTCTCAAGGCTAGAGCTCTACCACTTGAGCCTCAGCACCACTTCCGGCTTTTTTCTATGTATGTGGTACTGAGGAATTGAACCCGGGTCTTCATGCATGCTAGGCAAGCACTTTAACCACTAGGCCAAACTCCCGGCCCCCTGCCCTACCTCTTGAATCACAGCCCCACTTCCCATTTTCTAGTGGTTAACTGGAAATAGAGTCTCAAGTTCTTTAATGCCTGGGCTGGCTTGAACCCATCAATCCTCAGATCTTAACCTCCTGAGTAGCTAGGATTACAGGTGTGAGCCACCATGCCTGGCTAAGTCTAGCTTTTTGCAGGTTAATTGGTGATTAAAACAAAAAAGTCTCTTGGATTTTTCTGACCAGGTTGGCTTCAACCTGGGCAGAACTGAGATCCTCAGATCTCAGTTACTGAGTATTTAAGATTATGAGTACGAGCTACCAGCATCTGATTCCAACCCCAAATTTTAATTTTTAATTGTTATTGTAAAGGTAATATACAGAGGGGTTCCAGTTACATAAGTCAAGAACAAAGTACACTTGTTTTTTGGACATTGTAACCCTTTCTCTCCTCCTCTCCCAATTTTTCCCTCCCATTTCTACTCCAAGTTGTGTTCATTTTCTACCTACTGCACTACTGCTGCATTTGTGGACCCTGTATCCCTCCATTTGTGTGCCCCACGTCACCCTCCCAAAGACAGAGAGACAGACACACTAGACAAAAAGAAAAGAGGAAAACACCCCTCAAAAGGGGGGAACCCACTTGTTTTCATTTCCTGGAGTTTGTTTTGATAAATATTGTTTTATATGAACAGATGCATAAGGCATCATGTTTTAGTACTCCTTTCTTCTCAGTACCTTCCTTTCCAGCCCCCCCTTTTTTTTTGTGGGTCATGGGGCTTGAACTCCGCCTAGGCACAGTCCCTGAGCTCTTCAGCTCAAGGCTACCACCCTACCCTTGAGTCAAGCCCCATTTCCCATTTTCTAGAGGTTAATTGGAGATAAAGAGTCTCAGGTCCTTTTGTGCCCAGGCTGGCTTTGAACCTTAATCCTCAGATCTCAGCCTCTTGAGTAGCAACTTTTTTTTTTCTGCCAGTCCTGGGGCTTGAACTCAGGGCCTTGGGATTCTCCCTGGGCTCTCTCAAGGCTAGTGCTCTATCACTTGAGCCACAACACCACTTCTGGCATAATCTGTGTATGTGGCACTGAGGAATCGAACCCAGGTCTTCATGCATGCTAGGCAAGCCCTCTACCACTAGGCCACACTCCTGGCCCCCAGCCCAACTTCTTGATGGTTGTTTTGTAAAACCTTTTCTAGCTGAGCTGACCTTGAACAGCAGTCCTCCAGATCCCAGCCTCCTTGGTCCCTAGAGTTCCAGATGTAAGCTGCCAGCGCTCTGCCTGTCAAGATGATCCAGTGCTTACTAGTGACTTGCTGAGAGTGGCAGCTTCTCTGGTGGGCTCAGGAAGGGGGCGTTCAGTACCGGGAATGTGGCTTCCGGTTGCAGTCTGGACGCTGAGATGTCCCGTGGTGACGTCCAATGTCCTGGAGGGCAAATGTCAGGACCCTCGGTCTGGACAGCTCCTGCCATCCATACTCATGGCCTGTTTAGGGGTGCAGCACCTGGGGAGCTGTGGTGGCTGCAGGCTGCGCGAGGCCCAGTGCCCAGTGCAGCCCGGGGCCGGGGCCGAGTCCAGCGGCTCACGGGAGGATGTTGACCCAGGAGGAGCTGGCGGCCTTCCTCTCTGACCTGAAGCAGGAGCAGAAGGAGGTGGAGGAGCACATGGCCAAACTGGAGAACAACAGGACCCGCCTCGTCGTGAGTGCCCGGCCAGCCTGTGGCCTCTCCTTCCCATGGTTTCCCTTTTCTTACCTCTGAGCTTCTTTTGTTCAAACTTAGCACTCTATCAGGTCAGCCCCGGTGTCACACCCAGCTTTTCTGAGTAGCTTAGTGTCACAGACATTCCTGCCAGGGTAGGGTTCACACCACGATCCTCGGATCTTAGCCTCCTGTGTAGCTAGGGCTATAGGCGTGAGCTACCAGGACCTGGCTACTTTTCATTATTTTAAAAATTCATTATTATTATTTTATCAGTTGTGAGTCTTGAACTCAGAGCCTGGGTACTGTCCCTGAGCACTTTTTTTTTTTTTTTTTTTGCCAGTCCTGGGCTTGGGCTCAGGGCCTGAGCACTGTCCTTGGACTTTCTCAAGGCTAGAGCTCTACCACTTGAGCCTCAGCACCACTTCTGGCTTTTTTCTATGTATGTGGTACCAAGGAACTGAACCCAGGCCTTCGTACATGCTAGGCAAACACTCTACCACTAGGCCAAACTCGCAGCCCTCCCTGAGCACTTTTATTCAAGGCTAGCTCTCTGCCACTTTGGCATGATCCACCAGCACCCAGCCTCATTATTTTGCATTTTATGCTCTTGTGGTGCTGAGAATGGAACCCAGGGCCTCGTATACGCTAGGCAAGTGCTCTTCCACTAAGTCCTGCCCCTAGCCTGAACACGGTGAGTTTCAGTGGCTGGTTTCTTACCACACTGGTGACTGGTACCTGCTAGGCAAGGGCTGAGCCCCACCCCCAGCAAGCCAAGCCAAGTTCACAGCCTTCCAGGGAGGTGGGAAAGGCCGGTCTACCCAGAGAACTCCAGCCCTGGCCAGGCTGGTGCCACCCTGGGTCCTCGGTGTCCTTGGGATGGTTGAGATAACCCAAGACTTGAAACCCAGAGATAAGCAGCCAACCTGGGACGTGACCACCCCCCCCCAATGCTGCACCGCCCCCCTCCCCTGTGCAGCCAATGTCTTTGTGACCTTGAGCAGTCTGGGGCCTGCAGAGGAAGTCTTCTGTGCCTGGGACAATGTGCCCAGGATCAGCCCTCCTTCTGGGCCGCAGGAATTGGGTACTGCTGGGAATCCTGGACTCCCTCTCCACTCCCAAACCCGCAGTCTTGCACACCTCAGTGATAAAAATGAAGTCTTGTGTGCTGAAGGAGTTAAAAGAGGAAAAGACAGCCAGGCATTGTAGCTTACACTTATACTCCCAGCCGCTCGGGAGGTTGAGATCTGAGGATTCTGGTTTGAAGTATGTTAAACTCTTACCTCCAATTGACTCAAAACAGAGCAGGATAAACAAACTGGCTCAAGTGATAGAACCCTAGCTTTGAGTGAAAAACCCAAGTGAAAACATGAGCCCCGAGTTTCAAGCTGCACTACTCGTACAGATTTAAGAAAGAAAAGAGGCAAAAGCAGACAGGGACATGGCTCAGTATGCCCAATCTCAGCACTGGAAAAAAAAAAAAGGCAGGGGAGAATGTTTGCGATGGGACCGGGAGGCAGGCACCATGTCCCATGTCTGCAGTTCCAGTTTCTGAGGAGGCAGAGATCATTAGGATCGCAGTTTGCAGCCAACCACAGCCACGCTGCATGGAGACTCCATTTTCTATGTGGCAGGTGTAACCGGGATCTCAGTCCAGGTTGGCCTGGCTTAAAAAGTGAGGCCTTGGATGGGTGCGGTGGCTCACGCCTGTCATCTCAGGAGGCTGAGATATGAGGATCCAGGTTCAAAGCCAGCTCAGACACAAAAGGACCTGAGACTCTTCTTTCCAATTAACCTCTAGAAAATGGAAAGTGGGGCTTGGCTCAAGGGTAGGGTGGTAGCCTTGGGCTGAAGAGCTCAGGGACAGCGCCCAGGCCTAGATCTAGCCCCAAGACCCACCAAAAAAAGAACAAAAAAAAGTGAGGCCTTCTTCGAGAAATAACTTTTACAAAGGGCTAGAGGGTTAGCTCAAGTAGTCAGCATATACATAGCGAGCAAGGGGCCCCGAGTTCAAATCCCAGTACTGCCCAAAACGACAGTGGGAGCTGAGGGTCCTGCCGCCACGGCCCGGGCCGTGTCTGCGCCCCACCCCACCGGCTCTCCGTGTCCTAGAACGAGTCGGATGTGTTCAGCTGGGTGATCCGCCGTGAGTTCCAGGAGCTGCACCGCCTGGTGGACGAGGAGAAGGCCCGCTGCCTGGAGGGCGTCGAGGGCCACACCCGCGGCCTGCTGGCCTCCCTCGGCCTGCAGCTGGCCCAGGCCCAGGGCGCCCGGGAGCGGCTGGCCCAGGCTGAGCGCCTGCAGGAGCAGCTGGCCGGGGAGAGCCAGCTCGAGTTCATCCGGGTGAGCGCGGGGTGGGGGGGGACGGGGGGACCTCGAGAGTGACAGGGGGTGGGCGGGCCCTCGGGGTGTGGGTGGGCCCTTGTGAGTGACAGGGGTGTGGGCGGGCCCTCGAGTGACAGGAGGAGGGCCGGCCCTTGTGAGTGACAGGGGTGTGGGTGGGCCCTCGAGAGTGACAGGGGGTGGGTGGGCCGGCCCTTGTGAGTGACAGGGGTGTGGGCGGGCCCTTGAGAGTGACAGGGGGTGGGAAGGCCCTCGTGAGTGACAGGGGTGTGGGCGGGCCCTCGTGAGTGACAGAGGGTGGGCCCTCGAGAGTGACAGGGGGGTGGGTGGGCCGGCCCTTGTGAGTGACAGGGGTGTGGGCGGGCCCCTGTGAGTGGCAGGGGGTGGGCCGGCCTTTGTGAGTGACAGGGGGAGGGCGGGACCTCGTGAGGGACAGAGGGTGGGCCAGCCCTTGTGAGTGACAGGGGTATGGGCGGGCCCCTGTGAGTGGCAGCGGGAGGGCGGGCCCTCGTGAGTGACAGGGGTGGGCGTGGCCTCTGGGGCGGGAACAGCGCCGGACGTTGGAGTAGCTGTGACCCTCCCCTGTCTTGCAGAAATACCATGGCTTGGCCTCCAGGTAGCAACCCCCACTGCCGCCGGGGACAGGACGGGGACGGCGGGCGCGGGCTTCTCCTCTCCTGTGGCTCCCCGCAGGAAAAGCAGTGGGCGGAGGGGATGGCCCCGGGGCCGCCCCGCCCCGCCCCGCCGTGGGGAGCGCCCGGGTGAACAGCCCGGAAGGGCGGCCCCTGTGGGTCCCCAGGCTGGCCAGGGAGAGAAGCTCCATGCTTAGCCTCACAAACCCGCAGCCCCTCCTCAAACCTGTTGAGTCAGGGAGGGATGGTGGAGCCCAGGCTGCGCCCAGCCCTCTGGGCGGTGGAGGACCCTGGTCTAAGGTCTGAGTGAACCGAAGTGTGAAGCCACAGCTGAAACAAACAAGGGAGCTGGAGTGGAGCTGTGGCTTAGTCAAGGCCCTCAGAGCACCCAGGACCAGGCTGGAGGGTGGCAGGGCACCGCCTACCTGCCCTGCCCTGCCCATTCAGAGGTTTAATCAGCAAGTCTGGGGGGGGCCCAGGGCTCTGCACTTGCAAAAGTGCCCAGGTGATATTAGGATCTTCCCGGCATGTCCCTAGTCTGAATACCACTGCAGGGACAGGACCCTGAGGGACATGGAGGCTGTGCTGCTCTTGGGGGGGGGCTCCCTCTGTGGCCTCCCCGTAGGGGAGGGGGGCACCATCGCCCAGGCCCTCTCCTTGCTGTCCATTGCATGCAGGGCAGAGCTCCAGCAGGCCAGGCCCTGGGAAGGCACTTTCAGCCCTATCTCCTTCAAGCCAGCCCTGCACCAGGCAGATATCAAGCTGACCGTGTGGAAAAGGCTGTTCCGGAAAGTTCTGCCAGGTGAGCCCCTCCCTCTTTCCGAGGGCAGCAGCCAGGACCAGCAGTGGCAGCAGAGGGCTTTTAGGTTCCAGAGAACATGGGGTTGCGGTGAGCATGCCCAGCTGTGTGCAGCCTGTGATGGGGTGTGAGGGTGAGCTGTGACCCTGCTCCTCCATTGTTCTGCTCATGGCCAGATGGCCGGGCTGCAGTCTGCATACACACACAGATATATAGGATCTCCTGCTTAATCCATACCAGCCAGTCAGTTCTTGCCCTCTGTTCCAGTTTGCTGTTTATGTGTGCATGAAGGCGAGCAGCTAGCGGACAGATTTCATCCACCAACTGCAAAGCCAGGCTGGGGCTCCGGCCGTGGGGGGAGGGGCCCCTCGGCACATGTTTGGAAATAACAAATTGGCTTTTAGTTAGCTAAAACAGGCAAGCAGGGATAACTTGTCCTTAGGCCGTCAGCTGAGGTCAGCAGACCAAGCATGTCTGCCACAGGGCCACGAGTGTGGTCACTGTCCAGTCAAGGATGGCCCAGCACGGATGAGGTCCTGGAATCATTCCTCCACGGTGAACACAAATTGCCTGAGTGGGCTATGGAGCTTGCCTACCAAATAGCCTTCAAGGTCATTCTATCAGCACCTCTACCCACAGCAGGGGGACTGGCCTGCACCTTACCACCCATTTTTTTTTTTTTTTTTTTTTTGGCTAATCCTGGGGCTTGAACTCAGGGCTTAGACTCTGTCCCTGAGCTTCTTTTGCTTAAGGCTAGCACTCTACCCTTGAGCTACAGCATCACTTCTGGCTTTTTCTGGTTATGTGGTACTGAGGAATTGGAACCCAGGGCTTAATGCATGCTAGGTAAGCTCTCTATCACTTAGTCACATTCCCAGACTGCACCTCCCTTTTACTACAGTTCCTGAGCTAATAGGGTGTCAAATCCTTCAGGGATTGTCCATGTCATTCACCCACCCATTTATCCATCTGTCCAGTATCCATCCATCCTTTTTTTTTTTTTTTTTTGCTGGTCATGGGGCTTGAACTCAGGGCTTAGACTTTGTCCCTGAGCTTCTTTTGCTCAAGGCTAGCACTCTACCACTTGAGCCACAGCACCACTTCCAGCTTTTTCTCTGTATGTGGTACTGAGGAATGGTACCCAGAATCCATCATCCGCCCATCAACGGACAGACAGTCCCGTCTGTATCCTCCTGGGGTGGGTGGGGTCTGGTGCTTTCTGTGTGGCTTGACCACATGTGGGTCACTGTGTCCTTTCAGCCCCAGAGTGTCTCAGGTTGGACCCTGCCACAGCCCACCCTCTGCTGGAGCTATCCAAGGGCAACACTGTCGTACAGTGTGGCCTCTTGGCCCAGCGGCGTGCCAGCCAGCCTGAGCGCTTCGACTACAACACGTGTGTCCTGGCCAGCCGGGGGTTCTCCTGTGGCCGCCACTACTGGGAGGTGGTGGTGGGCAGCAAGAGCGATTGGCGGCTGGGCATCATGAAGGGCACGGCCACTCGCAAGGGCAAGCTGAGCAAGTCCCCGGAGCACGGCGTGTGGCTGATCGGCCTGAAGGAGGGCCGTGTGTACCAGGCCTTTGGCTGCCCTAGGGTGCCGCTGCCCGTGGCGGGCCACCCCCACCGCATCGGGGTCTACCTGCACTATGAGCAGGGCCAGCTCACCTTCTTCGACGCTGACCGTCCAGATGACCTGCGGCCACTCTACACCTTCCAGGCTGACTTCCAGGGCAAGCTCTACCCCATCCTGGACACATGCTGGCACGAGAGGGGCAGCAACTCACTGCCCTTGGTTCTGCCCCCACCCTCTGAGCCTGGCTACCTCTCTCCACAGCCCACCAAGCTGTAGGCTGCCTGGTGGTGCCATGGATGACAGAAGGCTCTCCTCTCACACTGGCCACAGGGCCTGCCTGGCCTGGCTCTTCAGACTGCACCCTCTGCACTCCAGCTTATCTTTCTCCCTTATTACTGAAACTTCAACTCTGTAGGAGAATATATTTGATATTAGTTCTCTGTCTCTTATTTAAATGACAGTTGCTATTTCATATTGCAGTGTTGAGTCTTCTCATGTGTCTGTGCTTGTGGTGGGTGCTAAGGGTGGAACCCAGGGCCTTGCACAGTCTGGCTAAACTCTCCACAGGAGCCACATCTCCAGTCCTATCCTACCGTGGTTTGAACTTACGGCTCCACCACTTGAGCTACAGCCCCTTCTATTTTGGCTTTTTTTTGATCATGGGGCTTGAACTCGACCTGGGTGTTGTCTCTGAGCTTTCAGCTCAAGGCTACCGCCCTACCTTTCAGCCTCAGCCCCACTTCCCATTTTCCAGGGGTTAACTGGAGATGAGTCTCAGGTCCTTTCGTGCCCGGGCTGGCTTTGAACCTCGATCCTCAGATCTCAGCCTCCTGAGTAGCTGGGATGACAGGCGAGAGCCACCGCGCCAGGCCCATTTTGGCTTCGTTTGGCAGGGTCTCATGCTTTGGCCTCTGGCTTCAGTCGTCTGCCTCTACATCCCCTCGAGGCGGGTTCACAGCAGTGCACCGCCACAGCCGGCCCCAAGCTTGGGTCTTAAAGAGCAGCGCTGGCGGGTCACGATTCCCGCAGGTGAGCGGGACCTGAGGGCCCCCGACCTGTACCTGGCGCCTGCAGCGAGGCCACACACCTGTCCCCAGCAGGGTGACGAGCACGTTTTCCTTCTGGCGGCCCTTGGGTTGGGACTCACGGGCCCGCGCTTGCCGGAGGGGCGCTCTCCTCCCGAGCCACGCTCCGCCCTTCTGGCTTCAGTTATCTTCGGGCCAGGCTCGCGGCTGGGATTGAGACGGACTCACACTCATTTTCGCCGGGGCAGGGTGCGATCGGCGCGGGACTCGGCCGGCCTCCCGGGACGGCGGCGTCTCACCGCGCAGGCGCGCGGGACTCCAGCCCGCGCGGAGGCGGACGGGAACCGGTCTCTCGCAGACGCTGGTTGGCTGACGGCGGTACGGTCCCGCCCTCTCCGGGGGGCGGGGCCCTTTGAGCCCGGAAGTGCGCTCTCTGACCCCGGAAGTGGGGGCGGGCGCAAATTGGGATTTGCGACGGAGCCGTAAAGGCGCGAGGAGCATGGCGCTGTACGCGACGGCCGCCTCGGTGCTGGCGGGCGTGGAGGAGCGCCGGGGCTCGGTCCGGGCGCTGGTCTACTCCAGCGGCTTCCAGGTAGCGGGGCCGGGGCGCGCGCGGACACCGGGGGAGGGGCTCCCGGGCCGGGGTCGCGGAGGTCCCCGCGCGGGACCCGGCGCCCACGTTGCCCGTCTCCCCTGGGCCCCGCAGAACGTGAAGCCGCTGTACGCGCTGGTGTGCGAGACGCAGCGCTTCGCCGCCGTGCTGGACGCCGTGATCGCCCGCGCCGGCCTGCTCCGCGCCGAGAAGCAGCTGCGGCCGCACCTGGCCAAGGTGACGCGGCGGGGCCTCCCGCCGGCCGCCCGGATGCGGCTCTCCGTGTCGGGCTTGTGTTTGGGAGGGGGGTCCTGCGGGGTGTCTGATCCCCGGGCTTGACCTCAGGCCCGGGGAGCGGGGGTCCGGCGGGTGTCTGATCCCCGGGCTTGACCTCGGGTCCCGGGGGGAGCGGGGGTCCGGCGGGTGTCTGATCCCGGGGCTTGCCCTCAGGCCCGGGGAGCGGGGTGTCTGATCCCGGGGCTTGACCTCGGGTCCCGGGGGAGCGGGGGTCCGGCGGGTGTCTGATCCCGGGGCTTGACCTCAGTCCCGGGGAGCGGGGTGTCTGATCCCGGGGCTTGACCTCAGTCCCGGGGAGCGGGGTGTCTGATCCCGGGGCTTGACCTCAGTCCCGGGGAGCGGGGTGTCTGATCCCGGGGCTTGACCTCGGGTCCCGGGGGAGCGGGGGTCCGGCGGGTGTCTGATCCCGGGGCTTGACCTCAGTCCCGGGGAGCGGGGTGTCTGATCCCGGGGCTTGACCTCGGGTCCCGGGGGAGCGGGGGTCCGGCGGGTGTCTGATCCCGGGGCTTGACCTCAGTCCCGGGGAGCGGGGTGTCTGATCCCGGGGCTTGACCTCAGTCCCGGGGGAAGCGGGGGTCAGGCGGGTGTCTGATCCCGGGGCTTGACCTCAGTCCCGGGGAGCGGGGTGTCTGATCCCGGGGCTTGACCTCAGTCCCGGGGGAAGCGGGGGTCAGGCGGGTGTCTGATCCCGGGGCTTGATCTCAGTCCCGGGGAGCGGGGTGTCTGATCCCCGGGCTTGACCTCG
The DNA here is from genome assembly GCF_031878675.1 of Megascapheus bottae. NCBI lineage: Eukaryota > Metazoa > Chordata > Mammalia > Rodentia > Geomyidae > Megascapheus > Megascapheus bottae. Next base: position 5,554,651 of record NC_143542.1, on the reverse strand, counting down.
GGTCCCGGGGGAGCGGGGGTCCGGCGGGTGTCTGATCCTGGGGCTTGACCTCGGGTCCCGGGGGAGCGGGGAGCGGGGGTTCCGGCCCGGTGTCTGATCCCGGGGCTTGACCTCAGGTCCGAGGCGCACTGCCCCTGAGCCTTCTTTTTGCTTGGGGTTAGCGCTCTGCCACTTGAGCCCCAGCTCTGCCTCTGGCTTGGAACTGCGATCCTCAGATCTCAGCCAGAGACGCCCTCTCTGTTTTCTTCCCTGCCCCAGGTGCTGGTGTACGAGTTGCTGCTGGGGAAGGGCTTCCGGGGCGGCGGGGGCCGGTGGAAGGCCCTGCTGGACCGGCACCAGGCGCGGCTCAAGGCTGAGCTGGCCCGGCTGAAGGTTCAGCGGGGCGTGAGCCGCAATGAGGACCTTTTGGAAGCAGGGTCCAAGCCCGGCTCGGGTGAGCCGAGGGAATGGTGGGGTGGAGCGTGGCGCTGCCTGCCCGGAGGACTCAGTGCCCCTCAGTGCTGTGCTCCGTAGCCCCCCAGGTGCCCCGGTACGTTCGGGTCAACACCCTCAAGACCTGCTCTGACGATGCAGTGGATTATTTCAAGAGAAAAGGTTTCTCCTACCAGGGCCGGGCTTGCAGGTGAGAGTGGTGCGTGCTGCCGCTTAGGCTCAGCTTGGAGGTGGCTGTGGCCCTGGGGAGCCTGGGTTTTCTTCCTGCATCTCCTGTCTTCCCACCTCCTGACAGGGCACCTGCTCCTGGCACTCGGTCCACCTTGCCTTTTACTTTGTTTGGTTGAGATACAGTCTCACCGACCCTGGCTAGACACAAACTCACCACATTGCCTATTGCCTGGAAGTTGGCGAGTCTCCTGTCAGCCTTCTGAATGCTGGATCTACAGGCATGTGCCACTACACGTGGCTTCTGATTGCGCTACGCTGGGGCAGCTGCAGGGCTGGCTGTCCCTGAGCGTCTTTGCTGAAGACTATGTCTCTCTCGTGAGCCACAGCATCCCTTGCTGAGCGTTGTCCCTGTTGGTCCTGCAGACAGTGTGCACTGTAGGTGCAGGGGCTGCGGCTGAAGCTGAGTGCTTCCCACCTGGAAGTCCAGTCCTGCCTGCAGCATCAGAGACAGCTTACATTTAGCCAGTACCTTCCTAACTTGTTTCATCTTCACATCTGCCGTTGTATAGAAGTGAACACAGAGGCCAGAGTTAAGCCTTCTAGTCCTTTGCTTGGACTCCTGGTAAATGGCAGAGGTGGGATCTGATGCCTGTAGTACAGCTGTGTTTGATCCACTCTCTTTGCTAATTTGGATTTGGCCCTCCTCCTTTTTTTGGGGGGGGGGCGATGCCAGGCTACAATGTCAGGAGCCTTGCACATAACTTGGCTTGCTTACAGTGTGGTACTCTACCACTTGAGCCATGCCTCCAGCTGAGCTTTTTTTTGGTCAGTTGTGGGGCTTGAACTCTGGACCTGGGTGCTGTCCCTGGGCGCAAGGCTAGAGCTCTACCACTTGAGCCACAGCACTGTTTCTGGCTTTTTTCTATGTATGTGGTACCGAGATATTGATTCTGGGCCTTCGTGCATGCTAGGCAAGCACTCTACCACTAGGCCAAACTCCCGGCCCCATTGGACTTTTTGGTAGTCAATTGGAGGAGGAGTCTTGAGTTTTTCTGCCTGGTCTCCTGTGATCTGCCAGGTTTTTCTTTCCTGCAGCCTGGAGGACTTAAGGGCCCTCGGGGGAAAGCACTTTCTTCTGGATCCTTTGTTGCCTGAGCTGCTTGTGTTTCCTGCCCAAACAGACCTGCACGAGCACCCACTGTACTTAGCCGGACACCTCATCCTGCAGGATAAGGTCAGGGGTCGCTGCAGGGGGTGGGGGGAGGGGGTGACCCCTGGGCGGGCGGACGGGCTCGCTCTGTTCAGGGTTATGGTGCTCTGTCCTCCAGGCCAGCTGCCTCCCAGCCGTGCTGCTGGCCCCCCCTCCAGGCTCCCACGTTATTGATGCCTGTGCTGCCCCTGGCAACAAGACGAGTCACTTGGCAGCTCTCCTGAAGAACCAAGGGTGAGCTGGGGGCAGGTCGCAGAGCAGGGGGTGGGTCTGGCTCTGGCAGAAGTCTTCCAGGAGAGGTCCTCAGGGGTCCCAGAGGCCACCTGAATGCCACTTGTGTGACTTGACAATACTGATGGCTGGGGCAGAACTGGGGCTTCACTCATCTGCCTCTTTCCTAGGAAGATCTTTGCTTTCGACCAGGATGCCAAGCGCCTGGCCTCCATGGCTACGCTGCTGGCCCGGGCTGGAGTCTCTTGTTGTGAGTTAGCAGAGAGAGACTTCCTCGCAGTGGCGCCTTCCGACCCTCGGTTTGAGCAGGTCCAGTACATCTTGCTGGACCCCTCTTGCAGTGGCTCAGGTGAGGGGTGACAGCCAGGGGCCCCCCCCCCCAGGACTCCCACAGCCCCAAGGCCTCACTGGGGACTCCCGTGCAGGGATGGTGAGCCGGCAGCTAGAGGAGCCAGCGGTGGCCCCCAGCGAGGAGCGCCTGCGTGCCCTGGCGGGGTTCCAGCTGCGCGCCCTGCGCCACGCCCTCTCATTCCCTGCCCTGCGGCGCCTCGTCTACTCCACCTGCTCCCTCTGCCGAGAGGAGAACGAAGATGTGGTCCAGAAAGCGCTGCAGGAGAGCTCGGGGGCCTTCAGGTAACGGCACCCCATCCTGGGCCCCGGGGCTCCTGCTCCCTACCCTGGTGCCCAGGTCTGAGCTGGCTGTCTTTGCAGGCTGGCTCCTGCCCTGCCCTCCTGGCCCCACCGAGGCCTCAACACATTTTCAGGGGGTGAGCACTGCCTCCGAGCTTCCCCCGAGACCACGCTCACTGGTGGCTTCTTCGTCGCCGTCATTGAACGGGCAGAGGTGCCAAGGTAAGGGGGGGGGATCCCGCTTGGTGGGCTGGCACGTGGACATGCCTGACGTCGGGCTATTCTTTCAGCTTGGCTCCACATGCTGAAGCACTGGCACTGGCACAACTCACTCCTCGCCCAGCCACAAGAAAGAAGAAGCGGCGGAAAGCAGTGGCTGGCCCTGGCCCATAGAGGGGTGCGAGGTGTGGCACTGGTGGCGGGCTCTCCTGCCCCTGCAGCTGCAGTGTCCCAGGAGTCTTGGCCCTCCCTTCTCCCACCCCGTGGCATAAGTGAGAGCAGGACAGGGTCTATGACCAATCACAGTTTTTATTCTGAATGACACAGCAAGGAGAAATTTCTCACATTTATACTAAAAACCCCAAGTAGACTTGGCAGGAATGAAGTCTAACAGGACGTCGCAGCCAGCTCCAGTTCTGTGCTGGCAGGGGCTGTGCGTGTGCACCTGGGCTGAGCCAGGCCCCGAGGACCTGCCACGCCCCCACGCAAACAGGTGTCGGGGCCTCCAGGCCAGGCTCCTTCCTTCCTCAGTTGCATGTTGCCAAGCCCTAAGTGGTCAGCTGCCAGCTCATGGGGTGTGGGCACAGACGGATGGACTGTGCCATCACACAGCAAGCATTCAACCCCGCTCACCCAAAGGACAAGTACATTTCCCTGTGTCCAGAGGCGCGTGGGCCTCCACCCGGGGAGCACAGCTATACCCACACCGCTAGACGGCATTCCTACCCCACCGCCTCAGTGAACCAAGCTTGAAGGAATTTAAAAGGCAATTTAGCTTAAATACAAAAATAAATTTATCTTGTTAAAAAATGTTTAAATATTTTTTCTTTTAATTTAGACACACGCATTCATACTTCTCGCAGAAGTTGGCAGGGCAGCCAGGCTGTGGGGCTGGGGAAAGGGTCGGGGCAGCGCCCAGAGGCTTTGGAGGGAGGTGGAGTGAAGTCTTGGCTTCCCCAGCCCCAGACCCAGGCTGCCAGCCCTTCCAAGTGAAAACACGGCTGGAAAGTCAGCACTGCACGGTCACGGGCGCCACGGTCCACATTCAGTGAGCCCTGCGGCTGAAGACAGTTAATTCCGGCACTACCAAAATGCCGCCATACACACAACTCGGTTCTTCCTCCAAACTCGATTCAAAGAGCAACACACGAGCATCAGACTACAACACAGGACAAAGCTTGAACAAACAATCCCAGAGAGGCAGACATGGCGGGGGGAGGGGGGGGGGGGAGGGCCTGCTGCTGCTCCAGTTACTTCTCTCCTGGAGAGGTGCTCGCCCCGGCTCTCACAGGCTTAACAGTCCTGAGCCACCAAGTTTTTAGGGGCTAAACTGGCAGAGGCTGGAGATCAAACAAGAGTGGGTGGGGCAGGAGGCAGCAAAGCCAGACTCGGGGGTCCCTGGGGACCCGAGGACTAAGCAGCAAGATGGGAAAGAGACATCTCCGTTCCCATTCCCAGGCAGCCGGGGTACCGCCTGGCCACACGGTGCAGAGTGAGGGCAGGGAGCGCATGGTATGTACACGTGTTCTTTAGTTTTCCAGCCTCACCTGTGGCACTGCTCGTGTTAGGGACCAGGCTGGCGCCTCGCTACCTCCTCCAGCGGTGCCAGCCTCCTCCGGTGCTGCGTCCTGGCCGCTGGAGCCAGAGATCCAAGGCTGGGTCTGCACGATGGAATTCAGAGGCTCTTCCTAGCAGGTGCTGAGGTCCAGATGTGGGGTGGGGTGGGGTGGGGCAGAGCTACTTCTTGCGTGTGTGCTGCCTTCGGGCCTGCAGACGCTGTCGAGCGCCAGGAGTCTTGGACCCCGCACCGATGGAGAAGGAAGGTGTGGCTGACCCTGTAAAGATGCCACAGACCTCAGCAGGGCTGCTGCTGCCTGGCTGGTGCCCTGCTCTGGACAGGTAAGCAGACGCCGGAATGCAGCGTCTCCAGCAGCTTCGCAGGCAGTGCTCTGAGCCAGGCAACAAACCATTCACCCACGTTTCCCAATGTCTCCTGGACTCTAAGCCAGAATTCCAACCCTGGGCTGAACTCCTGAGGCTGAAACTCACAGGGCACAAGAGCCAGCAGCATGCCACTCCACCCCAGTTGCCTGCTGAACGTGGGGAGCTGCTTACCAAAAGGTCCAGCCCCAGTGAAGCCTTGGGTGGGTGTCGAGGAGGTCCCAAAGGAGAGGCTGCTGCCTGCTGAGCCCACGCCAGGGGCAAGGGTGGTCTGGCCAAAGGTGGGGGTAGAGGTGCCTAGAACAAAGGAACCCAACACCTGAGGGTGGAGGCATGCAGCAGAGAAGCAGGGTAGTGGCTGTGCCCTGCAGCCTCCCTCACCGTGGTGCCCCACAGCTGGGGTATCCACTGCACCCTTCGGTACTGAGAAGAGCTGGAGCTGCTTATGGCCTGACCAAAAGATGTGACTGCTGCCGGGACTCAGCCTTCCAGGCCCTTCCACACAGCCTGGCCCAGATGCCTGAGCTGCCCCCAGAAGGGCCGGGCTCAACTGCAGGCCACGTCTGCTCCCTGCTATGGCTTCCAAACCACTTTGCTTCTGCCTCCTTCCAAGCTGTGGGTACAGCTTAGTATTTTCCTGAGACAGAATCTTACTTTGTGGCCCAGGTGGGCCTCAGTCTTCCACTGCTGGATTACAGATGGGCCCTCGCCGAGTGAGATTAGATGGTCTCGGCTGACAGCCCCTGGGTTACTTCCCCTTTCATTTCTTCTACCAGGGGGTGGTTCATGACCTCATGAACCCCCACCACCTCTCCTCTCCCCCTCAATGTACCCTTCATTCATTCATTCCTGTGATATCAGGCCCTGCCCCAGCTCCCAAGCAGACTGTAGGCCCTATTTTTACTCTAGGCCTCTTCCCGCAGCTCCTTCCTCCTGGGTAAGACTCCACAGTTGGGGTTCAGTGCCTGATTTCAGGAGACATCTCAAATCCTGCGTGCTAGAAAGACACAATGCCAACTCGTCATGCCTGAAATTCAGTCCTCCAGGCTGGCAAGCCTATACATTCGCCTCTCCCGCGCCTCTCCTCAGGCAGAGGGCTCAACAAAAATGGCCTCCTGCCTGTAGCCACCCTCTTGCACCCCAGAACTTCAGCCTATTCAATGAGGAAGCTCTCGCCACAAACAAGATTACTTCTCTGCCTGACATTTTTTTGTTGTTGTTTGGTTGGTTGTAGGACTTGGATCTCTGGGCCTGGGCACTGTCCCTGAGCTCTTCAGCTCAAGGCTAACACCCTACCCCTTGAGCCACAGCCCCACTTCCGGTTTTCTGCTAGTTAACTGGAGAGTCTCATGGACTCTAGTGAACCACGATCCTCAGATCTCCGCCTCCCGAGTAGCCACACCCTACTGCAGCATTCTTGCGGTCTGCCTACCTCAAAGCCACTCAGCCTTCTGACAAATTTGCCTGCTCCTGGAGTGTAGGTGCCCACTCTGTCTTTTCTACCAGCTGGTCAGAAATCCACTGAGCCTGGTGGCACACACCTACAGTCCCAGCACTGGAGCGGAGACTCAAGACACAAGAAGCCCAAAGAGCAAGCACCCTTAGCCTAATGCTGCCTCCACGCAAGCCTCTCAGCCACTGTCAGCAGCCGCTTCCTTCTCACTGCACCCGCATCCAGCTGGCATTTCATCTTTTTTTCTTTTTTTTTTGGAGGTGTTCCTTGGGCTTGAACTCAGGGCCTGGATGTTGTCCCTGAGTTATTTGGGTTTTTTTACCTAAGCCTCTTGCCCTGCCACAGTTGCACTTTTGGCTTTTTGAGTAGTCTCATGGAGCTGAGTCTCATGAATACTCCTGTCCAAACTACGATCCTCCCATCTCAGTACAAGCAGAGGCCCAGCAGTCCCGTCACGGGGCTCCTAAGCTTACCTCCAAACACGGGCTTGCTGTCGGCCGTGCCTGCCATGTTGAGGATGAAGGGCGTGTGCTGGCCCAGGGCGTTTTGACTCAGGCCTCCACCAAAGGCGGTGGAGGCAGCCACGCTCCCACCCTGTCCGGCTCCGAAAGTGAAGGCTCCAGAGCTGGAGCTTGGGGTGGCTGCACCGAGCCCAAATCCCCCACTGCCAGCTGGGGTGGCCGAGCTCCCAAAGGTGAACGGCGCTGGGGTGGCGGAGCTCCCAAACACGGAGCTGGTGGTCCCCGCGCTGGTGGTCTGGGTGGTGGCTGTCCCAAAGGAAAAAACGGCGGTGGAGCTGCTGCCGAAGGCGGGCTGTGTGCTGGCTGGGGTGCCAAAGGCGGACGCTGTGCCTTTCAAAGCCCCGAATGCTGGAAGCACGGAAGCCCCGAAGGCCGTGGGGACTGGGGTAGGGGCTGGGGCGGCTGCTGCTGCTGCTGCCACCGGGGCAGGGGCTGCAGAGGTCCCGAACGTGAAGGTGCTGCCGAAGCTTGGGATGAGGGTGGGCTTGGTGGTCCCCGGAGCTGGCCCCTCGGTGGCCCCGAACGCTGGTTGTGCGCTGCTGGTGCCTGGGTAGGGCGGGAGAGCCGCCTTGGTGCTGGAGCCGAAGGGAATGTGGAAGGCAGGGGTGGCGGTGCTGAAGGTGAGGCCGGGCTGGCTGCTGGCTGCTGTGGCTGAGGTGGTGAGCCCACCACTGAAGCCACTGAAGCCGCCGGAGCTACTGCTGCTGGCTGGGAGCGCGGCTGTGCTGGATGGCTGCCCAAAGGGGCTGGGCGCCGGGGCCAGCGCAGCAGGGGCCTTGCCGAACTGGAACACAGGGCCCCCAGGGGCAGGGAAGCCGCTGGCAGTGGCTGGGGCCGCCCCAAAGAGGAAGGGCTGAGAGCTGGAGCTGGCAGGCTCTGTGCCCGTGGTGCTGACTGCACCGGGAGCGGCAAAGCCAAACACTGGCTTTGTGGCAGAGTCTGTGGATGAGCTGGTGGTGACGGAGGCTGCGGTAGTAGTGGTGGTGGTGGTGGTGGTGGTGGCAGTGGCGACCCCAGCAAAGGCAGGGGCCGGAGTGGCCGTGGTTGTGGCCACAGCTGTGGTTGGCTTCAGGAACGGGGAGACTGGGGACATGGAGGCTGCTGGCCCCATGCTGCCGAAAATCGGCTTGAAGGCTGGGGTGGTGGCAGTGCCACCTGACAGCACGGGTGATGAGAGGCTGGTGCCTTCACTTTTAGGTGTGGCCAGAAAAATGGGCTTGAACATGGGAGAGGCTGGAGCGGCAGGCGCTGGAGGGACAGACGTGGTGGCCGTAGTGGTGGCATTGGCGGCTTGTGTGGTGGCAGTAGCCACAGTGTTGGTGGAGGAAGAGGAGGTAGTGAAGACGGTGGCGGTGGTGGCAGGGCTGGGAAGCATGCTTCTGGGCGCCCCGCACAGGGTGCTGGACCTGGGGGTGGGGGATGGGGCACGGACGTCCTGGGCACTGGCAGGTGGCTCAGGGACAGGGGCGAGAGGTGACTTTGTGTCCTTGGCTGGGGCCAGCTCGGGGAAGGTGGGCTGTCTTGGGAGTCCAGCTGTCTTGGGAGGTGAAGGGGCGGCAGAAATGGCTGCTGCCCTTGCAGACTCTGGAAGACGAGAGGGAGGTCAGGTCTGCGACCATCCGTGGGACAGTCTTCAATATGTGTCCTCCAGTGCCCACCACGCTGGGCACCCAAAGCCAAGAAAGGCTACCAGGTGGACGGCACAGACCCACACCATGACTCAAGGCGTCCACATCTGTGCTTGCAGGGCCTGGTGTGGACGCCGCCTGGACATCGAGGCGGTCCAGGGTGGAGTGCACGGGTGAGGGGCTGTCCACTCTCCTGCCCTCCCCACCCCAAGCCAACTGGGTGCTTGCTCACTCACACTCGCCACCACGGGGCTGCCAGGGCAGCGCAGCCGCAGGCCTTTTCAGGCGGAGGGCCCACACTCACCTGGAAAGGCCGGCAGCAGCGGGGGGCTCTGCATCTTCTTCAAGCTCTCCAACAGCGGGTTAGCAGCGGGGGCTGAGGAGGGGGCCGAGGAGGGGGCCGAGGAGGGAGCTGGGGAAGAGGCTGGGAGGGAGGCTGGGGAGGAGGCTGGGAGGGAGACTGAGGAGGAGGCGGGCAGAGGAGTTGGTGCCACAGCAGGCAGGGAGAAGGTAAAGGAGGGCTGGGCGGACGCTGGAGGGGTCTCGGTGACAGAGGCGGCGGCATCTAAGGAGCAAACATGGGTGCTCACACCAATTGCTTTTACTCCCACTCCAGCACAAGGCAGGACCCAGGAACTCTCCCCATGCGGCCTGAAAGGATTCAAAGGCCGAACAAGGCAAACCTCTGTGAGCCGTGGGCCTTACCGGAGGCGTCCTCCAGGGCCTTGTTAAACCACTGCAGTGACGCCTTCTTTTCCATGTCCAGGTCCTCGGCGGTAATGGAATAGCCAAGCTGAGGCGGTGGGGGCTGCGGGAGGGTGGGGCAGTGAGCTCAGGCCGTGGACAGAGCAGACCCGGCGCCCAGCCGTCTTGCGGCAGTGTGTGTGTATGTGGGGGGGGGGAGGTTGCAGCAGACATACCAAGGTCAGTTGGTCCCCCCGCCTGGAAGGCAGCAGCGGTGTCTTTCGTTTCCGCTTCCCAGAGGAGCCCGGTGGGGGCGGGGGAGGGCTGGGGCCCCTCTGCATCAGTGCGGCCCCATCTGCAACTGAAGGAAGCATAGGCCTGGGCTGGCAGCCTCTTCCGGGAGGAGGTGCCAGCTGTCATGGCATCGCCTAACACGCTCCTCTACAGCGTGTGTGATTTATTTCTTGGCATCAAGGTGACTTGAAGATCGGAGCTCCAAGCGCAGGCACACTTGCCTAGCAAATGTGCCCAACCGTGTGGCTTCAGTTGTTACACCTATGAGTCTATTATCCCACCCTAGCACGTCAGAGCTCCCTCCGCTCCACCCTGGGCGCCCAGCCCCATGGATCTATGGTTTCTGATAACACAGCTCCCACACCGCCATCGCTCACCCCTTTCTCCCTGCGACTCCATGTCTGTCACCAGTGGAGGTGAGGCGCCGGAGTGGTGACATGGCTCCTCTTCTCTGGAGAGATTTCAAAGGGCAAAATTTAGTTGAGGAAGAACATTGCTTTTTCTTTGGTCAGTCACCTGGACCCCATCCCTGAGGCTTTTCTATTCAACACTAGCACTCTACCACTTGGAGGTACAGTGCCACTTCCAGCTTTCTGGGAGTTAATTGGAGATAAAAACCTCACAGATTTTCCTGCCTGGGAACCACAATTCTCAGATCTTGGCCTCTTGAGAAGCCAGGATTACAGGCGTAAGCCACCCAGATAGAGAAAGAACTTTCATGAATGCTTTATGTACACCTCATTCCCTCCTAACCACCAAATAGCTATAAAATGTAGACACCAAGACAACGAAGGTCACAAGAAGACTATAATTCAAGGAGGGCATGAGAAACCACAGAAGATTCACCTTCAAAGCTACAGCCTGCCAAGTCCTGGGAGCTCCAGTGACTGACATCTCCAAGAATGGAGCAGTCCCAGGGGAATTTAAGGTACACCCCCATCACTGTCCATGCACACAGCACAAGGAGGCTGGAGAACGGGGATTACCTTGTTTTCTTGGCTGGCCTCTCGGGGGTCTGGGAGCGGGAAGAGGCTGGGCTGGAGAAGGGGGAGGATGTAGGACAATTCCTCTTCCACAGCTGAAAGTTCAGCAGAGAAACGTAATTGAGCTTATTAATAATATGGCTGTATGTACAAAATTTCTAAAGTATAAAGAGCCAACTATCTGGAATTCAGCCAATTTTCAGAATACAAACTCTGTATTTCCACACAAAGGCAATCTTTTCGTATTTTTTTTTTGCCAATCCTGGGGCTTAACTCAGGGCCTGGGCACTGTTCCTGAGCCTCTTTTGCTCAAAGCTAGCACTCTACCACTTGAGCCATAGCGCCACTTCATGCATGCTAAGCAAATAATCTACCACTAAGCCACATTCCCAGCCCAACAATCACATCTTAAAGGTATGATCTATAATAGTATCAAAAACATAACCTGCTGGACACTGGAGACTCAGGCCTGTAACCCTAGCTACTTCAGAAGATTTGAGGATTCCAACTTGAAGCCAGCATGGGCAGGAAAGTCTGTTAAGACTCATCTCGTTGTTAACCACCAGAAAACTGGAAGCAGAGCTATGGCTCAAAGTGGTAGAGTGCAAGCCTCGAACTGAAGAGTTCAGGGACAGCACCCAGGTCCCAAGTTCGAGCCCCATGACCCAACCTCCCCTCCAATCCACACACACAGCCATATATCTAAGAATAATCTCACAGAAAAGAAATACAATCCTTACAGAGAAATCAGAGAGAATGCATGTAAGTGAAGAATATCCCGTGTTCATTAGTTGGGAGAATTAGATGCAGGTAAGAGGTCAGATCCAGTCAATGGGACACAATGGCGTGGGACAGACCCCACAGACACTTAAAGGATGGCAAGTGAGTGCTCCACAGCACAGGGAAGCATGGTCCTTTCAATAACTGACCCTGAGAGAAATACATGTGACAGAGCAGAGGGCAGAGCTTGCTCTCCATCCCACACCTTATATAAGGATCAAACGTATGTAGATTTAACTGAAGAGCAAAAAACAATAAAGCTTTGAGAAAATTCTCATCATCCCAGGTAGGTTCAGATTTCCTCAAGAGCACAACTCCACACACTCTTCATCTCAGCCAAGTGGCAAAGCCCTGAGAACTCAGGTCAACTGACTGAGGGCTTTTATTGAAGACATATGAAGAACTTTCTCCAACCAGTAGGAAAAAGAAAACCTATGAGAGACGAGCAGGAAAGGCTGTGAGACTCTTATCTCTGATTAAGCATGGAAAAGAAAAAGCTAGAAGTGGAGCTGTGGCTCAAGTGGTAGAATGCTACCTTAATCAATAAAGCTCAGGGGCAGGGCAATGCCCAGGCCTTGAGTTCAAGCTCCAGAACCTGGAGAATCCAACCAGGATTCTCAGGTCTCAAGCTCTTAAGCAGCTAGGATTACAGACCTGAAACACAAGTGCCCAGTCACACCACTCTAAAACACAGTTTTAATGTTCTTACTATTCACAGAGCTCTTTAGAAGGACAACTCCAATCATGTGACTTTTGGTTGTGAGAACACCGAGGCGTAAACCCAGTACTTGGTGCTGTAGCTCAGAGGCATTTCCATGTGTGAATGATAAGCAGGTGGCACAGGGAGGCCTGGGCGGCAGCGCCGTGCGGCCGATGTACCTGAGGCATGCCCCGGGTGGAGCTGTAGGAGCTGGCGATGGCGTTTCGGCTGGAGCTCAGGATGCCCCCTGGGCACGTGCTCGTCAGGGAGCTCACAGAAGACGTGCGTGACCGCTTGTTCAAGTGGTCGTCTGCATTCTGGGAAGCGAGGCCTCTCTTCAGGGACCCAGGCCTACAAACAGGGAAAGAGGCAGCACGTCACCCGGGCAGTGTTCTCTTACAGTTCCACCGGACTTCTGGTACCTTTTTCTTACAAAAGCCAATGCAAAGATGACAGATAATGCTCTGAATTGGCACTGATAAGTTTTTAGCTACTACATATATCTGACACAAACCAAACAGAGAAAGGTAGACATTGAAAACTGAAATGTGATTCCACCGATTCAGTATTAACAAATGCACAAGGGTCTATGATGAGGGGTAGGGGTAGGGACTGGGGTGGGGATGACCAATGGTGACGGGCACCCTCCTCACCCGTGAGGGCTTCCTGTTCAACTTTAAACCGAGTGTCCTACACCCCAATTACACCTAAATAAAGCTGGTGAAGCCTGGCATGGTGGTGCACTCATGTAACCCCAGCAATGAGAATGACACAGTGAGGTGAGACGCTGTCTCCTAAAGAAGTAATCAGCCATGATCACACTTGCTCTTGACCCTCGCTTACTTAGGCACAAAAGAGGCTGGGATCCCGTTGGCCACGAGAGGTTCAAATGCAGAATGTCCGCTCCCGCTGCTATCCCGGCGCCTGTGTAAAAGCCAAAACATGCTCCCATGAAAGCACCTTTCTGTACTCCTGGGACCTCACAGGATCCCCGCCTGAGTACAGGTTCCACGCTTGACGTCAAAAGCATTGTCTCAAATCCCCAAGTTTCTGAACAACAAATCTAATCTAAGGTTGTCCACTTTGCCGAGGAGCAGGCTGCACGCGGCGGTGGCCTGGAGGTGAGCCTGAGACCACTGATGCCAGGACTCAGCACCCCTCCTGTGACAGCGCAGCCGGGGAGATCAGCAGATACCTCCCAGGCCTTGGAGGCCCCGACTTCCTCCCACCAGGCCACTCCAGCCTGGCCAGGTGACACTGTAGTCCCAGTCTGCAGTTCCCTTCACTGAGCCTCCTGTATGCTCAGACTCGTCTGCTTAGCACTTCCCTCACTCCGCCTTGTCATCTGGCACCAAGGGCAGCAAACATGACACACACTAGCAGATATGTACAGCGTGGAGGAGGGACTGGGGTAGTAGTAGCGTTTTAGGTGTGGGTTGTCCCGCAGTGCGCAGCAGTGACCTTTAAAGAAGCAGGCCATGCCATCACCTCTGACGCCTTCACCTCACCCCAGTTACTTTACCATTACAAACAAAACTGCGTGCTGGCCACTGGCGCCTCACACCTATTTTCCTGGGCACAAAAGTCCGTGAGACTCTTATCTCTTCCAATTAACCACCAGAAAACTGGAAGTGGTGCTGTGGATCAAGCAAAAAGCAGCTCAGGGACAGTGCCCAGGTCTTTAGTTGAAGACCTAAAACTATTGGCACAGAATTGGGCACAGAAGAGGTGATAAAAATGCAAGTGAGGTGTTGGTGACTCATACCTGTAATACCAGGTACTGAGGAGAATGAGATAGAGAGGACTGCATTTGAAGCCAGTCTTGACAACGAGGTTTGAGAGAATCCATTTCCAAAAATAGCTAACAAAAAGCAGTGCTGGGAGCATGGCTCAAGTGGTAGAGCACCAGCCAAGCAAGGATAAAACTTGAGCTCATGCGCACGCACACACACACACACACACACACACACACACACACACACACACACACACACACACACACACACACACAGTTAGGCCAGGTGGTCTGTGGCTTGGTAGCAGAGCTTTGCCCCAGTGAGTGAGGATCTATGTTCTATCCCAGCACTGGAAAAGTAAAGGTGGGCTTTTAAAATGATTCCTTGGAAATGACAAATAGTCCTGAGCCTCAACTACCTGGTCTACCTCCTCCACTCTCAGAAACTGTTATTCCACTTCCACTGACTTCCCTGTGAACCCAGAGAGGCGCTGATTCTCCTCCTGCCTGAGAAGCCTGTGTTAAAGTGAACTCTTCATTTTCCTCGCACAAGCATTGCCCTCGCACCATGACACCTAGCTTGGTACTTAACTCATAAAATTACGAGGGGACACTCAGTGACCTGGCTTGAAAATAACATGTAATGTAGCTGTTGGAAAACAGCAAGACTGAAGCAGTAAGAGATGGCAGCCTACCTCTACTGCTAATGGGAAACTATAAAGTATACCAAGCCTGCACACCAGAAGGACAGCACCGGACAGCACCTCACCAGGCTGTTCCACAGGAGCCTGAGAAGAGTCCGCGTGAGATTATAACACTGCAGTTGCAGCTTACAACTCCATGGGGCCCATTACCGTCTCTTGTTTTCCTGGCCATCAGCGAAGATCTGGTCTTCTTCCTCCACAGCCCTTTTCTTCCTCTCTCTGAGGGCATTCAGGACGGTCTCCTTTGCACATGGGTCTGGTGCATTTCTTGTTGGTGAAGACAGTGCTGAGTTCACTAGCTGCTCTGGTCTGTAATCAAAGACAAAATTCTAGCAGGAAGAGATCCTCAACACCCCCATATAAAACAGAACAGACTTAAGTCATTGGAAACAAAACAAAAAACCTCAAAGCAAATTGCCATCAGCTATGAAGACTACAGTTACAGACCAAAAAGGCTAACTGTAACTAGAATTTGAGATCTGAACTCGGCCTGGACTCTACCCCCATAGTGCTCTATCAATTTGAGCAACAACTCCACTTCTAGTTTTCTGGTGGCTAATTGGAGATAAAGATCTCATAGACTTTAATGCCTAGGTTGGCTTCAAACCATGATCCTCAGAGCCCAGCCTCCTGAGTTGCTAGGATTACAGATATGAGCCACTGGTGCCCAGCTGCCTTCTTTTAAATTTTATAGCTACTTTGTGATTCTTTATTGTGTACGCTGGTACAGAGGCTAGAACTCAGGGCTTCAAGCTTTCTCTGGCTTTTGTTCATTGTTGGTGCTCTACCCTTGAGCCATGCCTTTAGTCTAGCATTTTGCTACTTAACTAGAGATGAGAGTCTACTCAAGCTGGCTTCAAATTGTGGTTCTCTGGGTTTCGGTTACAGAGTAGCTTCTTCTAGCTGTTTTGTCAGAGGAACAACTATAGAAGAGAGTGGATACAATGACCAGCATGCTCCAACAGTACTCACACTGGAGAACGCATCAGTTTGCTGTTTGGAGGGGCAATTCTCACGGTCACTGGGCTACACACCATCCTCGAGTTCCGTGCAGAGAGCACCGTCTTCTTCTGACAACCATTCCAGCACACGGTGGGCAGCACTCCTAGCAAGGAGTACTGAGCCTGCTGGACTGGGTAGCGTCTGCGAGGCGTTATTACAAAGCGGCTGGATGAAGACCCACTGTCCCTGGAGAGGATGAGAGGCAGACCAGGGAACCGAAGAGGATAAAAAATGTCAGAAAATTTAAATGGCTAGAGATTCACAGGAGTTCAGTCGTATATTTTCCAGATAGCTTTGTCTCTTTCTTTAATTTTCATATATTTTTATTGTAATTAATAGAAGGGTTACATAACATTCGCCAGGTAGAAGGTGCTGACTTCACATACATTGATGCCCTTTCTCCTGTCTTGGTCCCCATTTCCCTCCCTTCATCCCCGCCCAGCTTTGTCTCTTTCTAAGGTGCACAGAACACAGAATATTTCAACAACTACTTTCCCTATTCCATATGAGGAATAAGTGGTAGCTTATTAGTTAGCTACCTCTAACTCGTACAGTTTGGGAGGAAAACTGCAAAAATCAGGAAACCATTTATAAATCAGCACATGCACAGAAAACCAAACTTCTTGTTGTCTTATGTGCCTGTATTGGGACTTGCACTGAGGGCCTCATGCTCTTGCTCAGCTTTTTTTGCTCATGACTGGCACTCTACACTCTACCACTTGAGCCACTGTTCTTGTCCAGCATTTTCTCTTTTTTCCCCCTGCCCAGTACTAGGGTTTGAACTCACCGCCCCATGATTATTGCTTTGCTGGTGCTCACCATCATCCTGACTTTCTGCTCGTTAATTTGCACGTAAGTTTCTTACAGATTTTCCACCAGATCTGGCTTCAAAGTCATACTCTCTGGATCTCAGCGTCCAGAGAAGGTAGGGTTACTGATTTTTAACTGGTAAGCCAATCTTCTAAAAAAGACAAGAGTGGTGGTGCACACCTACAATACCAGGTACCAGGAAGTCAAAAAGGAGGCTCGCTAGGGTTCAAGACCAGCTTGGGAGTGTGGCTCAGTGGTAGAGTGCTCGCCTAACATTCATGAATCCCTGGGTTGGATTCCTCGGTACCACATACTTAGAAAAAGCTAGAAGTGGTGCTGTGGCTCAAGTGGTAGAGCTCTAGCCTTGAGAAAGCCCAAGAACGGTGCGCAGGTCTTGAGTTCAAGCCCCAGGACTGGCAAAATTCGATCAACTTTATCAACAAAATTGTCAAGGAGATATTTATTGGGATGCCTCTTTGAGTTTTCATAAAAATGTCTCTAACTGGTTCAAAAAAAAAACAGGGCCAAACGACTGAACTCAAAGAAAAAGGCTTATCCCATCTTTTAAAAAGGTGAGCTTATGTCTTCGTAATCTCCTCACTATCTAGATCATTCTAACGTTCAGGCAGTTCCAAGACCTGCAAGGAAGGGACATGCTCAGGACCCACGTCGCACCCGAACAGTCAGGGGGCAGGAGATTCCCCACAAGCCAAAATTTCGGAAGTTAGAAGTTAAGCCCCCCACAGCCAGATTTCCCCGGATCGGGTGGGCGGATCGGCGCGTCTTACCGCTGGAAAGGCCTCCTGGCGGGCCCGAGGAGCGGCGTGGAGAGCGGGGGGCGGACGCGGTGGAGGCGCGGGCCCGGCGGCGGGGAGCGCGCGGGGAGCGGGGAGCGCGCGGGAGGCGGGGGGCGCAGGCCTGGCCTCTCGGGGGCGGGCGGCGGGCCCGGCTTGCCCAGGTAGCTGCCCATGAGGAGCAGCTCGGCCGGGTCGGGTCCCTCAAGCAGGCTCCGCGGCTCCGGAACGCCTCCGTTCGCCGCCGCCTTGGCGGGAGACGAGGCGAGCAAGGCCCTCGGGCGCCGCGCGAGCCGTGGGGCCCAGGCGCGCGGACCTCGGGGCTCCCGGGTCAGCCCCCACCAGGCCGCGGTGGCCCCCACGGCCAGCCAGGCCAGCGCCGCCGCCGCGGGCACCAGGCACAGCACCAGGCCGAGCAGCGCCAGGCCGAGCAGCAGCGCGCCGGCCGGCCCGCCGCGAACCAGGCCTCGGCCCTCCCCGGCGCTCGAGATGGGACGCCGCCGCTCGCCGACTGCGGCCGCCGGAGACATTGCGGCCCCGCGCCGCGGAGAAGACTCGCGTCTCCCAGCATGCACCGCGCCGCCTGCGCCATCGCGCCGCTGACGTCACCGCGCGCCGCCTGCGTCACCGCGCGCGCGACTCGCGGACGCTCGAGGGTGGGGACGCGGGTCTGGCCTGGGCGCAGCGTGGGCAAAGTCACGCTCAGGAGCCTGTTCGGCCGCCCGGCCGCCGCCGGTGCCCCGCTTCCTACCCGAGGGACGGCGCGGGAGGTGAGGGGCCCGCCACCCTTCCGACGCCCAGAGTGAGCCAGAGCCAGGGCAGATGTGCAGGAGCGGGTCTGGAGGTCCGAAGAAGACGAGTTGTTAAAGGCCGGGCTATGGCTAAAAGTCGATTGTGAAGGTAAAAATGTTGAAACAAAACTGCATTGCCACAGCACCGCAAACACGTAATTTAAAATAAAAAGCAATGAGATTGCATTTTGTTTTGTCAGTCCAGGGGCTTGAACTCCGGGACTGAGCACTGTCCTTGGACACTTTCTGCTCAAGGATAGTGCTCTGCCACTTGAATCACAGTGTCACTTCCTGCTTTATGTATGTGGTACGGAGGAATCGAACCCAGGGCTTCCTCCATGGGAGGCTAGCACTCTACCAGGAGGCTCCAGTCCCTAAAATTGCCATTTTTACACAACCTTGTGAATTATATGATATCTAATACAACTTAAGAGGTGCTTTTCCTGGGTTTGTAACTAAAACCAGGGCACCCAGTCCTCCATTTTTCATCAGCTTTTTGACCTGAGTTGTTCCCAGCAACAGGCACTTTACAACAACCTAAAGCTCTGGGATTCGACATTAGCATTAGGTGACCAAAGGCAAACTGCCCCTCAGTGAACAAAGTTACTTTCTTTCAAGAGAACAGCCAAGTGAGAGTATGAGACCCTGAGTTCAAGCCACAGGACAGGCAAGCAGATATACTGACCAAACTGGGAAGTCTCAAATAAACCCATGTGCATATTGTCAAATGGACTGGAAGAAACAAGAATGCTAAGAGCAATGACTCGGAGAAATGACAGACTCCCCAACAATGATGTTGGAAAAACTGAATGTCCACTGTGAAAGCAATGAACCTGATTCAACCACCTATGAAAAGTAACTCAAAGTGGATTACAGACCTACATAAAAGATCTGGAGCAATAGATCCTATAGAAAATCAGAGGAGACCTTTTTGACATTGGACAAAGAGACTACCAGACAGCCCAGTAAAAAGTAACTACTTAGGAGGCTGAAATCTGAGGATCAAGGTTCAAAGCCAGGCTGGAAATGAAAGACTGTGAGACTCTTTTCTCCAATTAACCACCAGAATCCTGGAATTGGCACTGTGGCTCAAATGGTAGAGTGCTAGCTTTGAGTTGAAGAGCTCAGAGACAGTGGCCAGGCCCAGAGTTCAAGTCCCACAAACAACAACAAACAAAACAAAAAAACTACAATGGAACAAATAAATAGTGAGGAAAAGTCTTTACAGTTCTCCAAGATGGCACAACAAACCTGGAAAGATGTTCAACATCACTGATCATGAGAGAAATCTAACACTCAAGACAGTGCCATCAAACACCAGAAAGCAACAAAAATAGAGAAGGTCATGGAGCAAGTGGAAATGGATGCACTGGTGGCACTGCAATACAAACACTATAGAAAGTAGGTTAATAGGGGGCCGGGAGTTTGGCCTAGTGGTTAAAGTGCTTGGCTAGCATGCATGAAGACCTGGGTTCGATTCCTCGGTACCACATACATAGAAAAAAGCCGGAAATGGTGCTGAGGCTCAAGTGGTAGAGCTCTAGCCTTGAGAAAGTCCAAGGACAGTGCTCGCGCCCTGAGCTCAAGCCCAGGACTGGCAAAAAAAAAAAAAAAAAAAAAAAAGAAAGTAGGTTAATAGGCTCTGTAGGGAGAAAAGAGCTGCAAGATGAAAAAGCTGTCTTACACATGAATATCCCAACACTACTGAAATGTATGTAAGCTTGTACATTAGTCCAGGTTTTGTCACTATGGCCAAATATCTGGGAAAAATAATCTAAAGGAGTAAGGCTTTCTTTCAATTTGGCATGGTGGGGAGGGCAGGGCAAAGCAGTTCACACCTGGAGCCAGGAGTATGCCTGAGTTAAGCCTTTCTCCTCTCCCTGCATCCCCTCCAGCCCCCAACTTGTGAGATGGAGCTGCCCACATTCCATGCCAGTCCTTCTTCCTTTGTTAATCCTCTCTGCAAAACCTATCACAACTCCAAAAGTGCTTTAATCTTTCTCAAAGTGGTCAAGATTAAACTTGCATTCAAGCACTCCTGATTCACACTTGTAATCCCAGCTACTCAGTGAGATCTGAAGATTCCAGTTGAAGTCAGCCTTGAGGGAGGAAAGTCCACTAGACTCTTATCTCTAAGTAGCAAGGGAAAAGAAAGAAGTAGAGCTGTGGCTCAAGTGGTAGAGCACCAGCCTTGAGCCAAAAAACATAAGGACAGTGCCCAGGTCCTGAGTTAAAGTCCCAATATTGGCATACGGATACACACACACACACACACACACACACACACACACACACACACACACACACACACCAAACTTGAAACACCACATATAAATTTTATGTTGCTAAAAAAAAAAAAATACAGCTGGGCATGGTGGCTCAGGCCTGTAATCCTAGCTACTCGGGAAGCTGGGATCTGAGGATCAAGGTTCAAAGCCAGCTGGGCACAAAAGGACCTGAGATTCTTCACTTAACCTCTAGAAAATGGGAAGTAGGGTTTGGCTTAAAGGTGGGGTGGTAGCCGTGAGCTGAAGAGCTCAGGGACAGCACTCAGGCTGAGTTCAAGTCCCACAACTCCCACACATAAAAAATATCAAACAGGGCCGGGAGTTTGGCCTAGTGGTTAAAGTGCTTGCCTAGCATGCATGAAGACCTGGGTTCGATTCCTCGGTACCACATACATAGAAAAAAGCTGGAAGTGGTGCTGAGGCTCAAGTGGTAGAGCTCTAGCCTTGAGAAAGTCCAAGGACAGTGCTCAGGCCCTGAGCTCAAGCCCAGGACTGGCAAAAAAAAAAAAAAAAAAAAAAAAAAAATCAAACAGCAATGTATTGTAGAATAGTAAAACAATAGTATAAATGCCAGAAGGGCAGATGGGAGAGTAGTATAAAGTTCTTACATCACATATGACATACTTTAGAGTAGGTCCTCATGACTTATAATTCTACATTGTAGGGCTGGGAGTTTGGCCTAGTGGTAGAATGCCTGCCTAGCATGCATGAAGACCTAGGTTCAATTCCCCAGTACCACATACATAGAAA
Organism: Megascapheus bottae; assembly: GCF_031878675.1. Classification (NCBI taxonomy): domain Eukaryota; kingdom Metazoa; phylum Chordata; class Mammalia; order Rodentia; family Geomyidae; genus Megascapheus; species Megascapheus bottae. Next base: position 5,533,900 of record NC_143542.1, on the reverse strand, counting down.
AAGCCGGAAATAGTGCTGTGGCTCAAGTAGTAGAGCTTTAGCTTTGAGAATGCCCAGGGACAGTGCTCAGGCCCAGCTTTCAAGCCCAGAGGCTGGCAAAACAAAACAAACACAAAATCTACATTGTAAACTTTGACCACTAAAACAAAACAAAATGCTACTAAACTGTCAACAAAAGGCCAGGTAAAAAGTTCCTCCCACTAGAGGGCGGACTAAATCTTGTATACAATGGCACAGGACTATTAGTCTTAAAGGACAAAAGCCCTACCTAAGGCTAGTATCTGCTTATGTTTGGAATTTTTATTTCTTTATCCTTTTACTTTTCCCTTCAGAGGTAGAGTGAAATATACAAGCACTGCGTGAAAGGAAAAATGCGGCAGAGCTGGGCCCTTGTGACTCATGCGTGTAATCCTAGCTTCTGAGGAGGCTAAGGTCTGGGGTTCAAGGTTTGAAGCCAGACCCAGCAGGAAATTCCCTGAGATTCTTACCTTCAGTTAACCAGCAAAAAGTAAAGTGTGGCTCCAGTAGTAGAGCTCTAGCCTTGAGAATGAAGAACAAAGGCCCGGAGCTCAAGCTCCAGGACCAATACAAAAAGAAAGGTGGCTCACATCTGTGATCCTACTCAGGCTGAGGTCTGGCGATCACGGTTTGAAGCCAACTTAGGAAAGTCCATTATCTAAACTAAATGTCCAAAAGCCAGCAGTGGAGCTGTGCGGCAAGTAGTTGGGAGCTAGGCTTGAGCAAGCAAGCTCAGGAACAATGGCCTGACCGAGTCCCAGCGCCCACACTCACTCACAAAGAGGGGTGTCCTGGGCTCAAGGAAACCAGGACGCAGAAGGCAGGGACCTGGCCAGGACAAGCCGGAGCCACTGCAAGACCTGTCTCCTGAACTCAGAGCCCGCCGCCTGCTCAGGAGCGGCTCAGCCCCATAGAACCGCGTCACCAACAGGCTTTCTGCAGGTTCATACGAAATGGAAGCCGGCCCTAAGCTGCAGTCCTCGGAATCTCTCCCTCCCGAGTAGCTCGGTCCCAGGCAGAGGGGCTTTGGGATGCGACTCCCGCCCGACCTCATGCGAGCTGCACGCGGTGTCTACCCCCGAATCCAGGGAACTGCCCGGTGTCTACCCCCGATCTCAGGCGAGCTGCATGCGGTGTCTACCCCCGATCCCAGGGAACGGCCCGGTGTCTACCCCCTGATCCCAGGCGAGCTGCATGCGGTGTCTACCCCCGATCCCAGGGAACGGCCCGGTGTCTACCCCCTGATCCCAGGCGAGCTGCACGCGGTGTCTACCCCCTGATCCCAGGCGAGCTGCACGCGGTGTCTACCCCCTGATCCCAGGCGAGCTGCATGCGGTGTCTACCCCCGATCCCAGGCGAGCTGCATGCGGTGTCTACCCCCGATCCCAGGGAACGGCCCGGTGTCTACCCCGGATCCCAGGGAGCGGCCCGAACTTACCGGAGCGGGCCTCGAGGCGCTGCGGTCGGGGAGGGTGGCGGCCCCGCCACGGCTGCGCCCAGTCCAGGCCGAGGCCCGCCAATCTGGGACTCGTACCAGTCCTCTCCTGGGGGAGCCTCGCCAGCGTCCTCCGCCCGCCCGCCCTAGGCCGCCCCACCGCCGCCGTCGCCTCCGAGGGCAGGGCCGCAAAGCCTCGTGGTCTGGACGTGCACCGCGCGCCCACGTCACTGCGGACAACGCGGCGAGGAGGCCTGTCGTCAAGCGACGGAGGTGCGGCCAGCCTCGTGGTCCCGGCGTGCACCGCGCGCCGGCGTCACTGTGCGGCGAGGAGACCTGTTGTTGAGCAATGAGGGTGCGGCCAGCCTCGTGGTCCCGGCGTGCACCGCGCGCCCGCCGACGTCACTGCGCGGCGAGGAGACCTGTTGTTAAGCAATGAGGGTGCGGCCAGCCTCGTGGTCCCGGCGTGCACCGCGCGCGGACGTCACTGCGCGGCGAGGAGGCCTGTTGTGGAGCCGTGAGGGTGCGGCGGCCGCCGGGCTCGGTCTGGACGGGAAGCGCGGCAAGTGGTTTGCGGTGGGCGCGGGCCCTTTGACCCACACGCGGCCGGGAGACCCAGTCTGCTCCCCGTCCCCGCAGGCTGGGCCGCGGCGCCGTCCTGGGTGCGCGTGGGGGCGCCTCGGCCGGGACGAGGGCGTCGTTCCCGGGCCCGCGCGGGGGTTGGGCGAGGTCTCCCGTTGCACCGGGGCCGGTGAGGCTGCAACTCCGTTTCTCCGTTGTTCATGACCCGGGGTTTGGACTCTCGGAGCCTTGGCGAGGGCTGCGTGTGGCTTTAATTCAGGGCTTGGAGCTTGCTGCGGAGGAGCTGCTACGCGGGCCAGGCCCACACCGGAGTTGGTTTTTCAGATAGCCTTGCTCTTGTGCCAGATCTAACATCTCTACCATCTATCTAGCTGGGTTGATAGCAGTCACCACAACCAAGGTTTGTTGGTGGAAAGGATCATCTCAATCACTTTTTGTAGGAGCTGGCCTCAAACCTCTATCCTTGTGTCTCTGATTCAGTATGAGCTACCATGCCTGACCCTGTTTCTGTTTGTTTTCGCCAGTCCTGGGCTTGAGCTCAGAGCCTGAGCACTGTCCTTGGACTTTCTCAAGGCTCTACTACTTGAGCCACAGCATCACTTCCGGCTTTTTTCTATGTATGTGGTACCAAGGAATCGAACCCGGGTCTTCATGGATGCACTCTACCAATAGGGTCATGGGACTTGAACTCTGGGCATGGGCGCTATCCCTGAGCTCTTCAGCTTAAGGCTACTGCCCTACCTCTTGAGCCATAGCACTGCTTCTGCTTTTCTGGTGGCTAATTGGAGATGAGAGTCTCAGGACTTTAGTGCCCAGGCTGGCTTTGAGCCATGATCCTCAAACCCCGGCCTCCTGAGTAGCTAGGATTATAGATGGGAGGCACCTCTCCCGGCCTTGGTCCTGTTTTTTGTTGTTGTTTGAAAGCTACTCCAATTATAATAAAGCTGCACAGTTACACTTACACAGTAGTCACCCCCCTTGCTGGCAGCTTAGTTACATATTTATTTATTTACAGAATCATACATTTGTCAAGGAGTGATAGCATGAGTTTTTGCTTTTCTTCACTAATGTACATAATCTCTGTGGAGATTACACAGGCTGGATGAAATGTGTGGCCTGAGCTAGCAGCCATTGTGTCTCAGGTCTGGCCAACACTGCATGGTTGAAAGCTGCTCTGTTCTACTTCGAGCATTCAAGAAAAACTATTTTTGTGCTGAGCACCAGTGACTCGTGCCTGTAATCCTAGCTACTGAGGAGACTAAGGTCTGAGAATTATGGTTTGAAGCCAGCCCAGGCAGAAAAGTCTGTGAGACTCTAATTAACCACACAAAAGAAGGCAGGAGTAGAGCTGTGGCTCAAGTTGTAGAGCACCAGCTTTGAGCAGAGAAAGCTAAGGGAAAGTGCCCAGATTTTGGGTTCAAGTCCCAGTATGGACACAAACAAAAAATGTTTGTTGAATTAACATGAATTGAGAACATTAACTTGTGATATCTGTCATTTTAAACAATACAGTTATTCAAATTTTATTCATATTTGAATAGAAATAGATATAAGTAGGAGAATCATGGAGAACTGAGTGGAGGTTTTACTCTCCTTTTAAATGTAGCTTACATCATACAGGGGTGATTTCATTGTTACATTTCCACAGGTTTACAATATATGCCAGCCAGTCTTACTCCCTCTCTCACTTTTCATCACCCTCTTCTGAGTGGAAATTTTAAAGGATACTTTAGGCAGAACTTTGATATTCAAACTTAAAATGTTATATTTTTGTCCCCCATGTGTGGTGGTGTATTCCCATAATAGGGAGGCTGTGGCAGGAGTACCCTGAGTTCTAGGCTTGCCTGGGCTACGCAGTAAATGCTGCCTAACCCACAGGAAATGTGTCATGAACGGCTGCCCTCCCCCCACAGGCTGGGATTTGGTTTACAGGGCAGCCAGGGGCCTGTGACTTGTCTGTAACTGACTCTCAACCATTCACAGGGTGTTGATTGATTACCAAACGGGGATACATGTAGAAAACAAGCCAGCAATCTCTTTCAAGTTACAGATACAAGTTAAGTGTGAACAATCTCAGGAGGGGACTTAAGCAGAAACAGCCAGTTGTTTTTGCCTTCACTTCTAGGGCAGAAAGTTGGGTCTCTGTAATACTAATAAGTCACTCTGGAGTTAGAAGATGGCATTCCAAGTCTCTTTGATCTTTAAGTTTAGTGTTCACAGGCTCCCACAGAAATGCAGAGGGAAGAGAGGAAGGCAGGAGAGGCAGTGTGTGCCTCTACTAGCAGCTATGTGGCCGGTCTGTGAGCCAAGTGTGGGAAGCTGTGCACTCACTGAGTGAGTGCTGTGCATGGGAGGCATCTGATCTAGACCAACAGAACTGTGATCAGAAAAAAGCAAAGTGCTGAGTGCTGGGATGCCGGAAGCCCAGGGTTCCAGTCCCCAGCCTTGTGTCTGTCTGTCTGTCTCAGGAGGTGGAAAATCTGGATAACAGCAGTGTCATGGGGCAAGTGGGATGGAGACAGGTCTGATAGCTACCCGAGCCATCCCTTAACCTGTGTGGAGCACTGGATATCTGGGGCCACTTGAATCTCACTGAATCCGCAGTGTGTTGAGGCTGGAAGCCACGGGAGGAGCTGGCTCACCAGTATGGGGCCCTTGTGGGGATTAGTGTATTTCTGAAACAGGATGGGTAATGTCTCTCCCAGCATGGACACAGCAGGAATGGAGCTCAGTTCCCAACTCCTGGCTGATTGCAGAGTCCGCACAGGATGGAAGGATCCCCTGGATTACAGTATTTTCTTTTTTCTCTTTCACAGTAACAGGGATGGAGCCTGGACTTTGCATATGCAAATGGTCAAGGCAAGTGCCTTAACCAGGCTATACCAGGCCTCAGCGTTTATATTTTTCTTCTTTTTTTTTTTTGCCAGTCCTGGGTTTGAGCTCAGGGCCTGAGCACTATCCTTGGACTTTCTCAAGGCTAGAACTCTACCACTTGAGCTCAGCACCACTTCCGGCTTTTTTCTATGTATGTGGTACCGAGGAATTGAACCCAGGTCTTCATGCATGCTAGGCAAGCACTTTAACCACTAGGCCAAATTCCTGGCCCCCGTTTATATTTTTCTATACTCCAACCAGAATATAGACACATTAACTTGATTCTTCATGTTGGTTTTTTTCTTTATTTCTTTTTGACAGTATTAGCATTTGAATTCAGTCTTGTTTTTGCTAGGTAGCTACTCCACCACTTGCGCTTCATCTGCTCTTTTTGCTTTGAGTGTGTCTTTTAGTTTTGCTTTTCAGTTTGTCTCACACATTTGCCTGGGCCAATCCCAGCTGGAGATCTCCCACCACACACCATCAGTATCTTCGCGATTGCAGGCATGCCCCACCAGCCCCAGTCCCTGGCCTTTCTGTCTCTTCCTTTTGTTCTCGTCTCGTTTTTTATCCTTCCTTTTTTTCTTTCCTCCCCACTCCTCTCTCTTTCTAGTCCTGGTACTTGAACTCAGGGCTTGGGCACTGTTCCTGGGATTCTTTTGCTCAAGGCTATCTCTTCCAAGTGAGCCACAGACAGCACCACTTCTGGCCTTTTCTGTTTGTGTGGTACTGAAGCCCGCGGCTTCATGCATGCTAGGCAAGCATTCTCCCACTAAGCCACACCCTGGCCTGCCTGCCTGCTTCCCTCCCTTCAGTCCTCTCTTCATTTTTACCTTTTTGTTGTTGTTGTTGTTGTTGTTTGTGGGGCTTGAACTCAGGGCCTGGGTGCTGTCCTTGAGTCTCATAGTGCTCAAGGTTAGCGCTCTGCTACTCAAGCCACAGTACTACTTTCTGTTTGTGAGGGGTTCATTGGAGGTAAGAGTCTCATGGCGACCTTTTTGCCTGGGCTGGCTTTGAATCACCATCCTCAAATCTCAGCCTCCTTGGGAGCTAAGATGACAAGCATGAGCCACCAGTGCCTGGCTTCCCTGGCCTGTCTTGATGAGTCCTTTGTGCATGTTGCAGTTTGAATCTACTGTCCCCCAAAGGCTCATGTGTGAAGGACTTGGTTGGCAGCTGGTGGGCCTTGAGAAGTGGATCCTGAGCGCTGAGTTCATCAATACATGCACTGAGCGTTGAGCCAGGCTATTCTGTGGCCGGGGACTAATTAAAGTAGGTCAGGGGGTGCCCTTGAAATCTTATCTTGTTCCTGGCCTCTCTGCATCTCTGCTTCCTGGCTACCACGAGAGCATCTTTCTCCTCCACGATGCTCTGCCCTGCCACAGCCCACCATGGATAGAGGCCTTTGGAGCCTCGAACCAACAAAACCTGCTGCACATGGGACACCTCTCACCACTCCAAGCCTTCCCCCGCCCAGACCCCCCTGGGCTCTCACTGGCGCACAGTGCGATGAGGTCCCTGTGTAGGCCAGCACCCACACAGCCCTGTAGATGGTGGCTGCCCTGCTGTGAGAGCCTCCTGCACAGCAGTGTCTAGCAGCTCCTATTTGCATCTCTAGGTCTGAATCCTCTGCGTTCACGCAGAGACCCGGCCTTCTAGAGAAATCCCAGCAGTGACCAACCGCTTTGTCCCTTTTGGGTTGAGTGGACAAAGATGGAGGAGCTTGTTTACTACATGTGACTTTTCTTTTGAGATCAGGGCCAGTCCCTTGCAGGTGACTTGCTAGGCAGGTGCTTCACCACTTGAGCCATGCTCCTAGCTAGGCCCTTTATGGTTTGTTATTCTTCACCGGGCTGGTCTCAGAACAAGACCCTCTTAGCAATGCCTCTTTGAGTAGCTGGATTATAGGCACAAACCTCCATGCCCACATACTGGTTGACATGGGGATCTACTTGCCTGGGCTGGCCTCAGACCGACTCTGATTTCCACCTCTGAGGTTGCTGGGATTGTAGGCGTGAACCACTCTGCATAGACTGATGCTTCCAAGACATCCCCAGAGGTGTCAAGTGGATTCCGTAAACCCCAGGATGGGGAACCCTGGAGCCCAGAACCCACGGCCACTCTGATAAATTACCAGCACTATTTTCCATGGCCAGGCTGAAATATTTATTTGAAAAATTGAAAACATGGATGCAATGTATTATACAAAGAAAGGTCTTAATACCAGAATGAACGTCTGGTTAGGAGGAAACGAAAGGCAGTGTCTGCCTGCCCTGGAAAGGTAGGCACTCTGTGAGAAATGAGATTTACCTACGGCGACTGTTCTACTAGAGGACTGGGAAAGAAGTTAAAAGACAGAAGAAAAGAAAACCAACCCAGCCCATCCCTGCAAACCTACATGCGGGAGTCTGTCCTCAGTCCCAGAAAACCTACACTGTCACCGAGACTGAGGAGTTGCCTGGGCTTGCCACTGAGTGGGATCAGCTGTGAACAGGGCCTTCAGACCTGAGGTAGTTGATCTCCTGCAAAACCTGGCTGGACAGAGCTATTCCGGGAACGGGGTCTTCTCCCATCGCCCTGGCTCCCGGGCAGCTGGTCCCTGGAGGTAAGAGCTGAGTGCAAACCTTCCTATTTGACTGTGGGTGGTTGGCAGACTCAGTGGCCTTCACATCCCCTCCTCCTGTGGTCTCTGAAGGACCAAGATGGCTGGTCAGGGGCAAAACCACTGTTTGGAAGGCCAAGCATGGGGGCTGCAGGCCTTTCTCAGAGAACTCCAGTCCAATATTTATAATGGTATTTATTTTGTAGATCATGGGGCTTAAACTTGAATCTGGGTGCTGTCCCTGAGCTTTTTGGCTCAAAGCTAAGCGCTCTACCACTTGAGCCACAGAGCCACTTCTGGTTTTCAGGTTGTCCACTGGAGATAAGAGTCTCACAGACTTCCTGCCCAGGTTGGCTTTGAACCTCGACCCTCAGATGATAGTTTTATTACTAGCTGGGATTACAGGCATGAGCCACCAATCCAGTTTATGCAATGGTATTTATATCTACTGCCCCCTAAGGAGCAGGGAAGAGGTGAGAAATGTCCCAGGCACAAGCAGAAAACCAACTTTTCAGGAGCCAGCAGTCAAAGCGCAGCCACCTGACCAGGAGAGACAACCTTGGACACATTCCCTGGTGTGGACACGAGTGGCGTCTGACTTGCTAGCTATAAGAAGCCCATGGCAGAGCCAGCAAATAATCAGCTGTAAGAAGCCCATGGCAGAGCCAGCAAATAATCTGAGTCACACTGAAGCTCTGCTCAGATATAAAACGCCTGCAAAGCTGTAACTCTGTCCTAGAATGCCATCCTCTGGTGTCAGGATCTGCCTACATTAACTCGTGTCGAGGGACTTGAGTGTTGGGAGGCCCAGCAACCCTTCAGAAGACTTGGGAGATTCACTCTTAGCCTCAGGTGTAACTGCTGTTCTTATCACAGGCATTTCACACTGTGATGCACTGGTCTCTAGAAGCGCTGAGGAGTGGCAAAGCCAAGGCATGGCAAATTGCTTTGCGTTTGAAAATGGCGTCATTGTTGATCTGAGCTCTGACAAAAGGAGTGACACCCCATGACAGGTAGGAATACTCAGATGACACTGAACCGGGGCTCAATTCCACTCTTCTTTCTTTCACTCAGAGCTTTGTGCTTGCTAGACAGGTGCTATACCCCTCAGGGAACACCTCCAGTCTTGCTGTGATCCATTTTTAGTGGGTTTTGAGAATCCAGTCTGTCCTGATGTAATTGAGTAGCAGATTCTCGAGGCGAGGAGCAGGGGTGGTCTCTTTGGGCCCCACTGACACGGGAGTGGGCAGGGATACCTCCACAGCAGCTAGCCTGTGTCTCAGCCTGGTGTGGAGGTCACCTGTCTTGAGTGACTGTCCAAGTTCCTGGACAACTGAGTGGAGTGGGAGGGGTAGAAGGGGTGATTCACAGTGATCAAAGTCTCACAACCCACCCACAGCAGTCCAGCTATGTGACTGTCCTGTGGGGACGAGACCCAGGGCTAATCATGGGCTCCCACTGGTGAGTAAGGAAGACGCTGTGTTGCCAGGATCACAAGGTCACTTAGCACGGGGTCACTTGGGAGGGGGGAGTGTCCTTTTCAGGGGGCTGTGCCCTTTGTCCTTGTCCTGTCTGCAGGGCAACGAGAGCTGGGGACATATGGGTGGAGGTCCTGGTCTTGGGCCCCAGCCCCTTCATGCTGAGGAACCTGCCTGCTTTGGGACCCATATGTGGCAGTGGCCTGGGAGGGCACCTCTGTGGGCTGTGAAGACAGTGGAGGACAGGATGCACGCACCCTGCTGCCCCAGCACCCCTGCTTTCAGGGCTAGCTAACAAGAGGGGCGTCCTCTGGCCCAGAGCACTTCCAGAGAGGAGAGAGGGTCAAGAGCGCGCGGAGCCCTCTTCTGCAGGTCGGAGATGTCACCATGGTAGGCAGATTGGTAGAAGGCTCTGGAAGGCCAAGGCCGGGTGCCACCAGCTCCATTAAAGCACGCAATGAGGGAGTTGCAGGTGTCCCCTGGGGGTGGCACTCAGGTGCCTGTGGCTTGTAAGGGAGCAGAGGTGTTGAGCTGGCATCCAGCATGAGGAAGAGAAGGCACTCGCTCTGCTTGGGCCTTAGAGGAGGCTGTCACCCACCCTGGGGTGGCCTTGGCACACTCGGGGACACCCAGCGAGCAGATGCAGATGCAGCACCAAGGCAAAGCCTGAGTGGCACCATGGTGGGGCCCCCGGAGGCTCAGAGCCCCGGGATGGGCCTGTGGGAGAGTTGGCTATAAGTGAAACGTGGATAACCGAAAACCAAGAGCGCGAAGGAGCCCTGGAGGAAGCTGTGCAGATCGGAGGGGCAGCCAGGACTCTGCAGGGACGGATGGACTCCCGTGGTGCCTGCACCTGCCTCTGGCCCCCAGAGGGTCCACACTGTGCAAATGATGAACACCGAAGAGACTGGGAAGAAGAGAAAAAGAGGAGGAGCCGCCCCTTCATGGCAGCAGCTTCTGTGCTAATGGGTGCTGGGCAGGCCTGGACCCCAGGGGAGCAGACGAGCATCCCAGACTGTGCGAGCACGCAGGGGCAGCTCCGAGCAAGGATGGAGCTTTCAAAGGCCACAGGGGTCCCGGTGGAGAGGCCAGTCTGGTGTGGGAGTGGCGCACGCACGGGTGGGTGGTGAGGATTTATGCAGGCGCGTAGCACTGGCTTGGCTCTATTCTTTCTCCGGGACTGCCTCTTGCAGTGTGGACGTGGGTGCCTCTGTTCCTACAAGACAGTGGCACTCATGAGTGACATTACCAAACCCACAAACATGGCCTACGGTGCCTGCCAGCTCAGCATCCAGGAACTGTCAGATGGTGACTGAATTGGCCACTGAGGCCAGGTAGGGCTCCTGATGCCAAGCAACAGCAGGCCTCGGCCTAGGGGTCAGAGGGCTTGCTGCCTGCTGCCTGGTGTGACTGTGTGCCAGTCCTGGGGCTTGAACTTAGGGCCATGGGACTTATGGGTACTGTCCTGTAGCCTTTTTTTCTTTTTTTGTGGGTGATGGGGCTTGAACTTGGCCTGGGCACTGTCCCTGAGCTCTGCAGCTCAAGGATACCACCCCTACCCTAGACCCAAGCCCCATTTCCCATTTTCTAGAGGTTAATTGGAGATAAAGAGTCTCAGGTCCTTTTGTGCCCGAGCTGGCTTAAAACCTCGATCCTCAGATCTCAGCCTCCTGAGTAGCTAGGATGACAGGCGTGAGCCACCGCGCCCGGCTCTGTCTCATAGCTTTTTGACTCAAAAGCTAGCACTCTACCACTTGAGCTCAACTGCCACCTTTTTGTTGTTGTTACTGGTTGTGGGGCTTGAACTCTGGGCCTGAGCTTTATCTCAGAGCTCTTCAGCTCAAAGCTAGTGTTCTACCACTCGAGCCTCAGTACCACTTCTAGTTTTCTGGTGGTTGATCAGAAAAATAAGAGTCTTATGAACTTTAGTGAGTGCCTGAGGGGGCTTTGAACCTTGACCCTTCGCTCGTAGCCTCCTGAAGAGCTAGTATTACAGGTGTGGGCTGCTGGCATCTGGCTCGCTTCCAGTTTTTTGCTAGCTTGGAGATGTAGTCTCCAGGATCGCCTGGGCGAGCAGATCCAGATCTCAGCCTCCTGAGTAGTAGGGATTGTAGGCATGAGCCACTAGTGTCTGGCTCTTTCTAGTCACAGCCTGGCTGACAGTTTCGCCCTGCTACCCCTTCTCTTCAGGGCACCTTGCTGCGGGTCCTGGACAACTTACCTTCCGCCCAGCCCTCCGCCACCCCAGCGAGCTCGTAGTGCTTTTTCCGCAGCTCTCCTAGTTTCTGACGCTCCTTCTGTAGGTCGTTTTCTAGCTCCAGCACCCTGACCTGTGGGCAGAGGAAGTACAGTTGTCTTCGTTGATGTCTAGGCCAGCAGGGGTCCTGCTTCTGTTCCTCCAATAATTTTAAATCTGCCGCTTCAGGTATGGTGGGCACCAGTCCAGCTGCAACCCTTCTCTCCCACCGTGGGACCAGCAAGACAGCTTAGGATCTGCACCCGGGCGTTCCAGCTCCCTCCAGGAAGCGCTTGGTGGTTCTAATCGTTAGCACTTGCAGAAATATTTCCAGTGCCGGCATGGCTAGTGCTCTACCACTTGAGCCATAGAGCCACCTCCTGGCTCATGCCTGTCATCCTAACTACTCGGGAGGCTGAGACCTGAGGGTTATGGTTTGAAGCCATGTAAAACTCTTATCTGCAATTAACCTGTAAATGGCTAAAAGTAGAACTGTGTGGCTCAAGTGGTAGAGCACAGGCCTTGAGCAGACAATCTAAAAAGCTAAGGGGTAGTGGCCAGGCCCTGGGTTCAAGCCCCAGGAGGGTAGGAGAACATTCCAGGACATTCTAGGCAGAGGGTGCCTAGAAGCAGTGGCCTTTGGGGGAGAGGTTGGGCAGGCAAAGCATGTGTACAGGGGGTGTCTAGAGGGATTTGAGCAGGCAGGACAGCTTCTCCTGGGGCCTTTGGTGAGGGAGATGGTGGTGGGGCAAAGGCTGGGGACTGCTCACCTGGGAATCCATTTCCTGGCGCTTGATCTGTGTCAGCGTCATGCTGGAGAAGTCCATGCTGTCTGAGGGGCGAGAGGGGAGGGCAGGTGAGCCAGGCCTGGCGCCTGTCCACCAACAGCACAGGGAAGAAGGGGAGGCAGGAAGGAGGACAAAGACCCCAGGGTCCCAGGAGCTGATCTCTCAGGGGGCAGCCAGGCCCTGGCTACCTGATTCCTCAATCTGTGATTTGCCCGAAATGGTGGAGGCCACCACCCCCGCCGTGGCCTGGTTCACACCCCTCGAGGCCTGCTGCAGCCGGGCCAGGTTGGGGCTGTCCTTGTCTGCTTTCACCTGCAGGACAGAGTGATGGGTTTACCTACCCACGCACCACCCACTGTCGCCACCAGCCCCTGGGCAGCATAACAGCTCCCAGTACTCTTGGCTTAATGGCCCCGGGACCCCATCACTAGTTTTCTCACCTATTTGTTTTTGCCAGTGCTAGAGCTTGAATCCAGGGTCTAAGTGTTGTTCCTGAGCCTCTTTGTACTTAAGGCTAGTGCTCTACTACTTGAGCCATAAAGCCACTTCCAGCTTTTTCTGAGTAGTTTGTTGGCTAAGAGTCTCATGAACTTTCTTGGCTGGGCTGGCTTTGAACTGGGATCCTCAGATCTCAGCCTCCTAAGTAGCTAGGATGACAAGCAGGAGCCACTGGCACCCAACTCACCTCTTTGGACAAACTGTTGTAGATACAACACACTGGGGAGGGGGGGAGGGGCGGGTCCCCATGGGTTACATGCCCAATCGTAGCTATGCCAGATGACCCAGTGACCAGGCCAGCCCATGTCCCCCGAATGCTGTGATTTCAACTTCCCCAAAGTCAAGGGCCACAAAGGCATCTAGAAAAAGACTGGAAATCCCTGAGTTTTCATTTGGGCCCCACATGATCAAGGTCGTGGAGAAATCCCGAGCGTGACATCAGTTCCACGTAGCCCAGGCTGGCCTCCAACTGGTGATGTTCCTGCCTCAGCCTCTTGCCTGCTGGGACTGCAAGTGTGTGCTACTGTGCCTGGCTGGCCAAGTCCCTGCTCTCCGAGCGAGCCAGGCCCTGGGGAGTTGCAGGAGTCCCAAGAGCGTCCTACCTTGGAGGCAGCCACGAGCTGGGCCGTGCTTGCAGCAATCTCGTGGGAACACACCATCAGCTCCTCAAACGTCCCCCTGCCTTGCACCACCAGATCAGCGGCATCCCTGGAGCCGGGAGACAGCAGCGGCTGAGGCCAGGAGAGCCGAGAGCTGGCCAGCCCTCTCCGGGACCCCTCCAGTGGCCCTGGCCAGGTAAGGAGGACAGGCGTCTGTGAAACTTTTCTTCCTATTGGCTTATCCATCATTTGTTCCCAAGGGAACGCTCCCCCCACCTCCTCCTCTGGGGGTCAGATCCAGGATTTCCATCTCAGGCAGCCACACGTGGCAGAGTCTCCATGTTTAACTCAGACTGGCCTCAAACTCATGATCCTCCTTCTGTCTCCCAGGGATGACAATTGCGTGCTGTCATCTGTGGCCATGGGACAGGCACAGCACATGCACACTTACACCATGACGGTGGCACCCCAGCCCACGGCTTTGGAGGCGGAGAGGAGTCCTTCTGTCCATCGAGAATTCTTGGCATAAAATTCTTTCGGGGAGGCAGTACCCTATGCAAGCAAAAGGCAGCGAGCGAGCGCTTCATTTTGCAACACTGAGCATGTGCAAGCACACCTCACACCAAGGGCCCGGGTTCCATCCCCAGCCCTGCTCCAGCAAAAGGCCCAGGCAACAGTGTCCCTGGAGGCTATACAGCCCACCTCCCTCTCTGCCGTTAACAATCTTCAAATCTAAACTGCAAAGAACCATTACTTCACAAACGACAGAAGACCCATTATTGTTTGGGGCTGGTGCAATACTAGGGTTAGAACTCAAGGTTTTGAATCTCAAGGTGGAGCCCTACCATTCCAGCCATGCCTCCACCCCTATCTGGAGTTTTTTGGGGATAGGATAGGGTCATGTGTTTACCTGGGATGACCTGGACCTCAGATCTGTCTATTCAGGACTCTGGTGATGGAATAAAATGTACCCAGCTTTGTTGGTTGCGGGGGAGGAAGTTCCTCAATAACTTTTTTTTTTTTTTTTTTTTTGCTTGAGCTCAGGGCCTGAGCACTGTCCTTGGACTTTCTCAAGGCTAGCGCTCTACCACTTGAGCCTCAGCACCACTTCTGGCTTTTTTCTATTTATGTGGTACTGAGGAATTGAACCCAGGTTTTCGTGCATGCTAGGCAAGCACTCTACCACTAGGCCAAACTCCCAGCCCCCTCACTAACTTTTTGCTTAGGCTGGCCTTGAACCACAACTCTCCCAATCTCCACCTCCTGAGTCATTCAAATTACAGACATGAACCACTATGCCGCATAGTATTTATATAGTAGTAGGTATTGTAAATCATTTAGATATGATTTAAAGTAGATGGGAGGTTATATGCAAGTTCTCTGTCAGTTTTTTTTCACATTAAAAAAAATCCTATATTTACAATTGAAAATTTAAACAGATAATCTTGGTTCTAGTCTGTGCATTTCTATGGTCTCTTTACCAAACAAGGAGGTAGTAAGCGGGAAAGCAACACCAGAAGCCAGAATGCATGCAGGGCAAGGGCAGGCCTGAGCCAGTCTTCCTCTGGACTACATCTGCCTACACTGTGAGATCACCACAGGCAGCTTGGGCTTATTGTTGGGGCCCGTGGGAACATTCAGAAGTCCACCCATGATTTTTCCACACACTACATGTTTTCCACCCAGCCAGTCACACTTAGAGCCCTTTGTACTTGGACCACTGTTTGCTATAGAAAGTAGGCCTGGAGCAAAGTATCTCAGTTTAAAATTTTCATCTGCAAACGGCCCCCGGAGAATCCTGGGAACTCCTGTACCATCTCCACCTGAATCATGAAATCCTTTATGACTCTGGAAAGTGCTCCCGTTGTATCCTATTGGAACCTTGTATTTTCTTAATTCTCCAGTGCACAACTGCCCAAAGTTCTTGGCCATCTTGGGCACAACGTCTACAAACAGCTCACTCTTCCTGCATCCAGCCTCCTGACCACCATGCTGACGTCAAAGAACAGAACCGGTTGACAGAGCTTGAATTTGCCACCACCATGGCTCTGATCTGGAAGCTCATCTCTGTCAGTTTTTTGTTGTGATTTTTTTTTTTTTTTGCCAGTCCTGGGGCCTGAACTCAGGGCCTGGGCACTGCCCTTGGGCTTTCTCAAGGCTAGAGCTCTACCACTTGAGTCACAGCACCACTTCCAGCTTTTTCTATGTATGTGGTACTGAGGAATTGAACCTGGGTCTTAGTACATGCTAGGCAAGCACTCTGCCACTAGGCCACGAGACACAGTTCTACCTTGTTGCCCAGGCTAGCCTAGAAATCACCATCCTTCTGCCTTAGCCTCCCAAGTGCTGACATTACAGGTATGTGTT
The DNA here is from genome assembly GCF_031878675.1 of Megascapheus bottae. Classification (NCBI taxonomy): domain Eukaryota; kingdom Metazoa; phylum Chordata; class Mammalia; order Rodentia; family Geomyidae; genus Megascapheus; species Megascapheus bottae. Next base: position 5,518,423 of record NC_143542.1, on the reverse strand, counting down.
ACCATATGTATCCCTGAAGCATCTAACAAAGGGACTGGAACATTCTGGGTGTTTTGGTATTCACAAGAGATCCCAGACCCAATCCCCTGTGACTCCAATGATAATTAAAGTAGATTTGCTCCTGGGATCTGGCCAGCCTCTGAAAGAGGATGGAGATGTGCAAGGTGGACGGGATGCTTTCACAGCAAGTCCTTCGAGGGGCCGTGGCCGGGCTCTGGGACTACCAGGATCCCACCTCTCTAGAGCTGGCCAGCTCGGGAACAGTCACCCGGCCCTCCGTGGACCCAGCACATGGAATGGGAGGGGCGGGTATGCAGCCCAACCTCGGCCCAGCTTGCTCACCCTGCCACTGTCCACGATCTCCCTCTGGAGGTCCTTGGAGGCTGCCACCAGGGCCTGGATGGCTTGCATGAGGCCAGTACAGGACCCAAGGATCCTGAGACGAAAGTACAACGACAAAAAGGTCAGGCCAGAGACCCAGGACAAAGCAGGCATGCTCGGGCTCTCCCAGCCAAGGCAGACCTGGAGTGGGCTGAGAGGTGGGGAGGGCTGGGGGATTGCTAGAACATGGCTGGGAAGGGGAGGGGGGTTGAATGAAGGCCTGCATCTGCTAAAGAAGAAAAGCTATCATGACCGGCAGAGTTCCATTTCCCACAGTGCTAAGTTCTCGCCACCACGCTTCCACCGCACAGGGACCTCACTGTGTGCGGCAGCCTGGATACGCCCCACCCACCCTCTACCAGGGCGCAGGCGCAGGCTGGACCCACCTCTCGTTCACCTCCAGCTTGACTCCAGTGTCTCCAGCTCGGGATTTACTGAGCATTTCCTGTTGAAAAGATGTTTTCTCAATTGGGCGTAGCACTGAGCAGGTTCAAGTGGCTGCCTGCTCCCTGAGGGTCGGGAATCTAGGGGAGCACGGGCAGATGGTCCCGGGGACACTGGCTGATGTCATTCAACACTGAACCCTGGGCCATGGCAGCCCGACGGTCTCGGAGGAGGCGACAGGTAGCCCGGGCGTGGTCATGTGGAACCTGAGCCCTGCATGGGCCAACACCCCAGGGGACCCACAGGAAACTGCTCCCCTCCTCTCAGTGACTTTACTTTGTAGGGGTGGAAATGAACTCAGGGCCTTGCTCTCAGGCAATCCACTGCTTGATCCCCCTGCCCCCCAGCTTTTTGCCCTCTCTTCTCAGGTAGGGTCTTGAGATTTTACTCAGGGACCACCCTGTTCCTCCTGAGTGCCGGGTCACCGAGGGAGCCACCACACGCAGCCCCTGGGTTTCTCACCTCTGGGACTGCCTGAGGGACCACACCGAGACGGAGAAGCACTTACCTCGATGCGGGTGGTGGCAGCTTCAATGGCAGCTGATGTGGCCGCCATCTCCTTGTCCACCAGGTCCCCCAGTTCCTCCTGCCTGATGTCAAGACCCCTGGGCAGCAGCTCCTGGGAAGAAGAGGGCAGAGGCTGACAGGCGTGGCCCGCCCCGCCCCACACCATCTATGGAGAGATCTTTATGTTATTTTATAGTTCTGGATTGAACGTAAGATCTTGTGCATGACTTCTAGGAAATAAACCATACACCCCTGCCCAGAGAGACAGAGAGAAAGAGACAGAGATGGAGGGAGGGAGGGAAAGAGGGGGAGGAAAGAAAGAGGGAGGAAAGAGAGAGGGAGGGGGGAGAGAGAGAGAGGAAGAGGGAGTGAGAGAGAAGGAGAAGGAGAGAAGAGAGGGAGGGAGAGGAAAAGAGAGGTAGAGAAAGGGAGAAGGAGAGAGAGGGAAAGAGGGAGAGGGAGGGAAGGAGAGAAAGAGAGGTAGAGGTGGAGGGAGAGAAAGAGACAGGGAGAGACAATGCGGGTGCACTTTGGGTTTTGAACTCGTCCTGGGTGCTAGCCCTGAGCCTTTTTCCTCAGGATTGTGCTCCACTCTTCGGGCCGCTGCTCCACTGTGGCTTTTTGGTGTTTAACTGGAGGTGAGCGTCCCATGGACTTTCCTGCCAGGCTGGCTTTGCCCCTGGGCTCTCCGCCTCGGTAGCTGGGATGACAGGGCTCGGCTCGCCCGGGACGCTCTGACACGCTTGGCTCTGTCGCTACTAACGACAGTTCTGAGACTGTCTCGCGGAGTGGCAGTGGCAGCCGAGGCTGGCGTGGAACGCCACAGCCCCTTCCGGAAGGAAGTGCGGGGTGCTGGCCCGCATTCTCCTGTGTGGCCCCTGGGCTGCACCTCAACAGTGCTGCGTACCTCGCCAACTGCCTGGATCTTGGTGAGGCAGCGCCTCAGGGCCGCGCCGCCAGCCTTCTCCAGGGCTCCCTCTTCCTCCAGGGAGGCGAGGAACGCCAGGGTCTCCCTGCCGCACTGCTTACAGGCCTCGCTCAGAGCTGGAGACACAAGCGGACGGTTGCTTAGAGGCCCCTGAAGCAGCCTGCAATGGGCTCGGCCCCAGCCCCGTACTCACAGTCGGCGGGCTCTGGGGGGGCACGGAGGCTGGTGGCACTCCCGTGTGCAATCATGTCGCTGGTGAGGTGGGCAAGGCGGGTGATGGAGTGCAGGAGCCCGCTGAGGTCTGGGTGGGGGGTGGGAAGCAGAAGGCAGCTCAGGCTGGACAGGGCTGTCCCCCCTGACTGGTCCCTCCCTGGTTTTCATCTCCTCAGGATACAGGATTTTGTCACCACCCCATATCTAAGGGAGACCGGGTCCCACAGTGTAGCCCAGGCTGGTCTGGAGCTCATGATCTTCATGCCTCAGCGCCCGGGGCCGGGATTACAGGCATGCCCTACCTTCCTGCTGCTACACTGAGGCACCCTCTCTCCTCACCTTCTGGGCAGGCCAGGTACTGGCTTCGTTCCCTTTCCAGTTGGTCAAGACAGCTGGAAACATATTTGACCTTGGAGAGAAGGTGATCTGGGAGGGGAGAGGGTAAAATGAGAGGGAGAGCCTCTTTCACCTCTGCAGCAAAGCTGCAGGACGGACAGGCTGACCCAGTGCGAGCCCCAGCCCTTAACAGCCGTTCCGAGACACGTGCCGATGACATGTGTGCGACCCTCCGCACTTTTGTAGTACTGAGGATTGAACCCAGGGTCTGGCATGTTAGCCAAGTGTTCTAACACTCTTTCTCACTACTGGAGTCCTACCACTTGACCCATACTTCTAGCCTGGCTTTTTGCCTGTGTGTGTGCATATGTGATAATCCTGGGGCCTGGAGCCAGGGCCTGGCTCCACTTCCTACTTTTTGATGGTTAATTGCAGGTAACAGTCTTGAAGCTGGGTGGTGGCTCATGTCTGTCATCCCAGCTACTCAGGAGGCTGATATCTGAGGACTCAGGAGGCTAAGATCTGAGGATCACGTTCAAAGCCAGCCCGGGCACCAAAGTCCCTGAGACTCTTATCTCCTATTAATCCACAGGAAACTGGAAGTGGCGCTGTAGCTCAAGGATAGGGCAGTAGCCTTGAGCTGAAGAGCTCGGGGACAGTGCCCAGGCCCAGAGTTCAAGTCCCACAACCCCCCCCCCACAAAAAAATACCCCAAAAAACAAAAAAAACAAACCAGACTTGAAGACTTCCCTTCCCAGGATGGCTTCAAGCTGTGATCCTCAGATCTCGGTCTCCTGAGTGGCTAGGATTATAGGCAGGAGTTACCAGCACCCCGCCACCCGGGCATTCTTGTTGGTTAAGTGGGGATGGAGTTCCATGGACTTTTGTATCCTGGCTAGCTTTGAACTGTGGGGTGTGAGACCTGGCACTTGGCAGTTGTTATCATTCCTGGCCTCCATTAACTCAAGTCTCTTCTTCTATAAAGCATAGTTCTTCTCTCTGCCCTCAATCTTTCTGGCGTTAGTTTCCTTTTGAATTGGAGCTCATTGTTGCCTGGGCCTCCCTAGGTTACAACCCTCCCACTTGCCCTCCCACGTGGCTCCATGACAGGCTTGTCCCACCATGTCCAGTTGTACTGGTTGAGATGGAATCTCCCTAACTCTTGCCTGGGCTCGCTTCCGGCACAGCAGGGATTGCAGGCATGCATGGCAAAGCCCATTCCACCTGCCCTTTTCTCCCATGAGCTGCATATGTGCCCCATTTCCTCCTTCCTGGTTATTCTGGAGTTCTATCGCTGACTCAGCAGGGGGCGCACGTAGCAGGACAGGACTGCGCAGGCCTATGGCAGAGCTGACCTGACCTGGAATGGGGCTGGGGCAGCCCCGGAGGCTGGCGGGTGGAGTTACCTGCAGACCCCACGCAGGGGATGAGGGTGGGCTCCTCCAGCCCGCCCAGGGCCTCCTGCACCACCCGCTCTGCAGCCTTCCTGGAGCCCGCCAGGAGCACCTTGCGCTGGTCCTTCGTGTGCTGGCACAGAGATTCCTAGAAACGGCCCGGGGAAGTGAGCATCTGCCAAGGGTGCCATGATGGGTGCTGAGTGCCAGGTGGCTGGCTCAGGCCGACACCAATGGGGCAAGTGAGCGTGAGGTAGCAATGAGCACGCGAGCTGTCCACACCAAGTTCCGGAGGGCTGGCTGGGGCCCAGTTCCTTCCCAAGTGCTTCCCCTTTTCTTTTTACAGTGGGGCTGGGGTTTGAACTCAGGGCCTTGCACTTGCTGATGCTCTTGGCAGATGCCATCACCCTTTTGGCTTCCGTCTGTATTCGGCCTCGGGATTGTGCTTTCCTAATTCCTCTGGGAGTGTGGACCTGCATGGAAACCCACCACTCCTGGCTGTAGTGGAGATGAGGTTTCCCTAGCCGTGTGTCCTGCTGGTCGCCAGCCGCGGTCCTCCTGATCTCTACATGCCAAGCAGCTGGGTCACACCCTCGCCTGGCTGGCTGCTTTCCTCCTCTCGCACACAAGTGGGGCATGCCATGCCTATAGACTGCAGGGCGGTCAGGACGCCCCCAAACCCACGTCTCCGCTGGCCCCACTTGCCTGGGAAGCCTCCAGCTTGGCTTGGGTGTCTTGCAGCTGTTCCCGCAGGGCTGTCACTTCCTCCTCCCGCCGGGCAGCCGCGCTCGCCAAGCTGCCATGCTCCTCTTCCAACACGGTGATCTTCGTCACCCACTGTGCCTCTGACTGCCGCATGGGAAAGAGGATGACGCTGGGGTGAAACTGTCCCCTGGCCATACCTGCTGCCTCCACCCAAAGCTGGGGTCAGTGTGGCTACCGGCAGGGTGCGGGGTGGGGCGGGGGGGCAGGGGCAGGGAAGGAGGGAGACAGGGAGGGGCTCACCTGGGCAGATGTTTCCAGGCTGCTATGGAGGGCCTGGACCTCCTGTCTGCTGCTGACAAGTTCTTGCTTTAAACTCTCCAGAACTTCCTGCTGTTCTTGAGTCTGAAAGAGGAGCACACAGGCTCTGTGTGGGGGGTGGGTGGAAAGGATGAGCAAATGAACAGGTCCCTACGCAATCACGTGACACTGCGTACACTCGTGTGGGCTGGGCACAGGGGCACACACCTGGAAACCCAGCATTCAGAGGCTGGATGGAAAGAGGGTTCAAAACCAGCTGGGCTCACAGTGAGACCTTGCTACAAGTGTGGGCAGAGTGGAAGGAGGTGGCATTCTAGGCAGCACCTCTAAAACTACACTTCCGGCCCAGGGAGGAGGCCATGTCTCTGAAGTCCGGCTTGAGCCTATTACACAGATTCAGGTCCAAGCAGAGCTTCAACGGACCTTCTTCAAGTGACTTCTTCTGTGCTGGTATTTCCTGAGTGGACTGTGTGGATTGCCACCCAGCAGCAGAACTCAAGGCTACTTCCCCCCCCCCCCCCCCCAGCCCTGGGGTTTGAATTCAGGGCCTGAGCACTGTCCTTGGTCTTTTTTCAAGGCTAGAGCTCTACCACTTGAGCCACAACACCATTTCCAGCTTTTTCTATGTATGTGGTACCAAGGAATTGAACCCTGAACTTTGTGCATGCTAGGTAAGCACTCCTGGCCCCTCATGGCGACTTCTTTTGTTTGTTTTGTGGGTTGTGGGACTTGAACTCTGGGCCTGGGCATTGTCCCTGAGCTCAAGGCTAGTGATCTACCATTAGAGCCACAGCGCCACGTCTTGTGTCCAGGTTGGCTGTGAACTGAGCCCTCAGATCTCAGCCTCCTGAGTAGCTAGGATTGCAGGCATGAGACACTGGTGCCCTACACGGCTACTTTTTTGGGGGGCAGGGGAGGAAAGCACTAGGTTTTGAACTCACAAGCCTCATGCTCTCACCTTGGCTTGCTTACTAAACTGCTGCTCTGCCATTAACCACCCTGCAGGGCTGGGCACAGTGGCTCACACCTGTAATCCCCGCTACTTAGGAAGCTGAGATCTGAGGACAGGGGTTCAAAGCCAGCCCAGATTTTTTTTTTTTGCCCATCCTGGGGTCTGAACTCAAGTCCTAAGCACTGTCCTTGGGCTTTCCTCATGGCTAGTGCTCTACTACTTGAGCCCAGCACCACTTCTGGCTTTTCTACATATGGGGTACCGAGGAATTGAATCAGGGTCTTTATGCATGCTAGGCAAGCACTCTACCACTAGGCCAAACTCCCTGCCCCGATGGATTGATTTTTTGATAGGGTCAGAGAGAAGTGGAAAGCTTCCAGCTCAAACATTGGGTTTCGTCTCTGCCCTGTGTGTGAGCCCTGCCCCCAGTGAGCGGGGTGGAGAGCCCGCCACGCTCCCATTTCCTCACTCACCTTGCGTTGGGCCTGCTCGCTCACGTGCTGGAGTGTCCCCTGCAGCTCGCTCTTCTCTCGCTCCAGCTCCGCCTGCGCTTGCCTGGCCACTGACACCTGCTTGGTCACCTCAGCGTTCTGAGTGGGGAAAAAGATGTTGAGCTAGCTTGCCTCCGGCCTAGAGGGCATTTCCTTCAAGAAGCCACCAGGCCAGATCGTGTGATGACGCCAGAATGGAGCAAGCACCTTCAGATACTGGCCATCCACGTATGAGGAAAAGCACGACCACGGGCTCACTCTGCATGGCTCTGCAGACAGAGCCCTCACTATATGAGGACTGGGGTGCCCCACCCCCACAGCCACGGCTCCTACCTTCCGCAGCAGGTCGGCATGGTTCTGCACCAGTTCGCTGTACTTCTCTTTGAGTTTACTGTAGCGCTGTTCGTTGGCCTGTGCTTTCCCTGCAAGGGGAAGGATGGAGGTGAGGCCTGGGCCCGCCTCCTCCCAGGGGGGTGGCTCAAGCCCCAAACCAAATGGTCTGCCCACTGATCCACGCCTCCTTGCACCCACGAGAAATTATGCCTTCAAGTTTTTTCCTTTTCTTGAGACAGTGTCTCACTATGTAGCCCAGGCTGGCCTCGAACTTGCAATCCTTTTGTTTCAGCCTCCTGAGTGCTGAGACTTTAAGTCTATATCCCTACACAGGGTTTCGTTTTGGTTCACCAGCTTAGGGCTTAAAACTGGGGGTGTGCTGCTTTCCCTGGGTTTTCCACGCAGGCGGTGCTGTGTGTCAAGTCAGTTTACTGGATAGGGTTTCCTGTGTTCTGCCTGCACCAATTCCTGGACAGTGGCCGTCTTTCCACATACACCCCAAGAAGCCGGATCACACCTGGGCTTCTGATTTCTTTCCCTAGGCCTCGGTCTAGTTTCCCCTCCCTCAGGGCAGTCACCCCAGGTTCCCAGGAGCCCTGGGGCCAGCAGGGCCTCCTGTGAGCCCCCCACCCCCCACTCCTCACTCTCTATCTCTGTCAGGCTCCGCTGGGCCTTCTCTGTGTCCTCCCGCTGCTTCTTGAGCTCATCCAGCTCTGCCCGCAGGAACTCGCAGTCGTCGGCAGCCTGCCGCCCCAGGTGCTTCTGCTCGGCCAGCTCGGCCTCCAGCTCACTCACGCGGCCCTTCAGCTGCAGCGTGGTGCGCTGGCTCTGCACAGGGGCGGGGATGAGCCCGTGAGGAGGGACATTTCAGAACTGAGCAAGTACGGCCTCTGCATCCACCGCTCCTCACCCCCGATCCGCAGATCCAACCCACCACCAACGGGAACGTCTGAACAAGCACAGGCTGTGTGTGTGCCGGTCCTGGGGCTTGAACTCAGGGCCTGGCTGCTATCCCTGAGCCTCTTTGTGCTCCAGGCGAGCACTCTACCACTTGAGCCACAGCACCACTTGCGTTTTTGATGAGTGGTTAAGTGGAGATTAAAGACTGGACTCCTGGTGGTATTGGGAACCGAACTCAGGGCTCCTAGGCAGGCCCTGTGCTACTGACCCGTATTCACAGCCCTTTTGCTTCGGGTTTCAAGTCTCAGTCTTCCTACTTAGTTAGGCTCCTTGTGGAGCTGGGGTCCCAGGCCGGTGCCGTCAGGTCGGCCTTGTGGGCTGGGCTGGGGTCTTGCTGACTTCTCCTAGGCTGGCCTCCAACAGAGACCCTCCTGATCTCTGCCTCAGGGGGCTGGGATTACAGGGTGAAGCACTGCTCTGACCCCAAGCCCAATTCTTCCTGGGGATCTTCCTTAACATAGCTCCTGGCCAGGGCCAAGCTACGGCTCACGGAGGGGAGGCTGCGCGCGTCCTGAAGCCTGCGCCGTGGACGGGAGGCGAGTGCGGGCTCCTCAGCTTTGTTAACCCTCCCGGGCTGTGGTCCACCAGTCAGCACCCCAAGCTGACCAGGAGGCACAAGGGCACCTCGGCCGTCGAGCGCACCTCTGCCTTGATCTTCTCCAGCTGCGCCGAGAGCCCACGGATCTCCCTGTACAGCTGCTCGATCAAGTGGTCCCTGGGGAGAAGAGGAGCGTGGTCAACACCCACTGTGGGCGTCCTGCGTGTGCGGGTGGAGGGGGGCAGAGGTGGAAGGCTGGAGGGGCAGCCGGTGCCTGCCCAGCGGGTGTGAGGACCCCAGCTCAAAGCCAGTGTTTTTGGGGGGAACAATGCTTTGACACCAAATCACACGAGCCCTTCCCATCAGCACATTCAAACCCATGAAGTCAACCAACTGTGCGTGAACAACACCGAGAAACCCGCTGGGAATGTGAGCAGTCCCAGGCTTCCCTTTGGTCTTTCTTTTTGTGCTGCTCCTGGGACCTGAACTCAGGGCCTGAGCACTGTCCCTGAGGTTTTTCACCCAAGGCTAGTGCTTTTCCACTAGAGCCACCGCCATACTTTGGGGCTTTTACTTTTTGAAGTTGAGTGGAGATAAAGAGTCCCAGGGCCTTTCCCGCTGGGGAATCCACCATCCTCAGATCTGACTCCCGAGCCACTGGTGCCCAGCACCCCCCATTGTTAGCCCGAAACGATACGGTGCCGCCACGTGGCCCAGCTGCCAGCACTTGTGGAGATGGTGGAGACTTGAGCAGGGGGTGGCATGTCCATACCAGCTGCCATTTCACAAGGCTGCACATCTGCAAATGCTGATGCCCACGGGAGGGGCTTTGACCCACCCGAGGGACCAGGAGGACTGGGTACAAGGGGTGTGGGATGAGAAACTGGGCCTTGCACTCACTTCCCATCCTTGTTCACACCGTTCTGACTGTCGAAGTTGAAGGGATCGTTGCTCAGGGAGCTGCCAAAGATGCCGTCGAACTTGTCGTCAAACAAGGTCTGCAGGGCCCCACGGGAGAACGAGTCACACAGAGACATCTGTGACATGAACGAGTTCCCCTTGCTGGGTGAGGTAGCTCACCCCTGAAATCCTGGCTCCTTGGGAATTGGGAACTGGAAGGACTGCGGTTCAAGGCTAGTCCAAGCAAAATGGTTTCAAAACCCCATCAAAACCAACCAAGAAAAAAAAAAAAAAAGCTGAGTGTGGTGGCGTGTGTCTGTGACCACAGATAAGAGGAAGGATACATAGGAGAATCACAGTCCAGGCCTGCCTGGACAAAACTGAGACTCTACTAGAAAAAGAGCGAAAGCAAAAAGGATGGGGTATGTGGCTCAAGTGGCAGAATACCTGTCTCATAAGTAAGAGGCCATGAGTTCAGATGCTAAACCAAACACAAGTTTCCCCATCTCTGATCTGGTTCAGTGTCTCCCTCCCCGCCTCCCCCCCTCAGGTTTCTGCTGAGAGAAGTCTCAGCCACTCAGCTGGGTCCCAGAATGACACAGCCCAGGCATCCAGAAGCCGCCTATTCAAGGCAGTGAGACCTCATCCCAAAACAAACAAGTGTGTCGTGTCGTCCACACTGGTGATCCTAGCTGTGAGCAAGAACAGCAAGAAAACATGGGTCTGAGATTTGCCCAGCAAAAAAAGCCAACAACACAAACACAAGACCTTACCTGGTCAAACGAACCCAAGCAAAACAGGGCTGAGGGTGGCTCAAGGGGCAAAGGCCCCGAGTCCACAGCCCAGGGCTGCCTCTCCCCGAGGCAGGAGCTGACCGGAGCCGGAGTGCCCGCCAGGGCCTCCCCCCCCCCCACCGGGCCCGCACCTGCCGGGCGGCGTCCGTGTCCAGCGCAGGCGCGGTGTCGGGGGACGAGGCCTCGGCGGGGATCACGACCACGGGGCTGATGTGCTCTGACAAGGCCGAGGCTCGCAGGAAGTTTGGGGGGTTCTGAGGAGAAGACATGGTTCCGCCTGCCTCGCCAGCCTGTCTGCAGGGCCCCCCAGCTCTGGCCCCACGTGGGGCGTGGCCAGGAGTGCTTACCTCGGGCAGCTGCGGGATCTGAATGAGCCGCTTGAAGTACTGCAGATTGCTGGAGCGGTGAAACAGATCCCTCAACCTGAGGAGCAGAGGCCGGGGGCTGGGGACGGCTGCGGGGTGGGGGCCCCTGGCTGTCCCACCCCACCCTGTGCCCTGCTGGGGGACCCCTTCAACTGTAAGAAGGACACGATTCACACCAATGGCAACGCTGATAGGAAGGCGAGCGGCGGCTCACACCTGCCATCCCAGCTGCTGAGGAGGCTGAGGTCGGGAGGACCGTGGTCGGAGGCTAGCCCAGGCAGAAGTTTGGAGACACCCTCTGCCTTCTGAACCCATAACTGGCACAATGCATTGTCATCTGTCCCCCCAAGCATGTGGGAGGCTGAGACGGGGAGGATCACGTCTCCAGGCTAACAGGGGCACAGAATCCCGGGAAACTCCTAACTCCACAGGGGTGGCGATGCACTCCTGTAATCCCAGCACAATGACACCAAGCCGAAAACAGGAAGCCAGCAGTCCAGATACATACTGTGCGGGAAATAAGACCCTAACACAAACAACCAACAAAAAACCAGGACTGGAAGCATGGATCAAACGGTAGGAAGTATAGTTTTGAGTTCAAACCAAAAAAAGAGACTGAATCAGCATTACACGGGCCCTGACCAGCACAAAAACAAAGTGGGGGGGGGGCCTAGGTTGAGTAGCTCAGTGGTGGGAATGTTCCATCTTCTCTTGCTTTGCTGCTAGTCCTGGGGCTTGAACCTGGAAGCTGGGAGCTGTCCCTAAGCTTCTGTGCGCAGGGCTAGTGATCGACCGTGTGAATCACAGCTTACTTTTTTTGGGGGTGGTTAAGTGGGGATAAGAGTCTCACAGATTTTCCTGCCCAGGCTGGCTTTGAACTGTGGTCCTCCGATCTCAGCCTCTGAGTAGCTAGGATGGCAGACATAAACCACTGAGCCTGGCCCCTTCTTTATTTTGAATCAAACCACTGAAAACCTAGAATCACAAGAGCACTCAGAATGAGATACTCTGAAGTGTGACAGGATCACAGATCTCAAGCGGGACAGAACTTTCTCCAGCTCAGCCCCGAGGAGTCTGAGTCTGGGGACTCAGGACAGCCTGGCAGGCCCCAGGCCCGGGCGCCGCCACACTGCACCGCTGCTTTCCTTGAATTAAAGTACAGCAAGGCACCGGGGAGGCAAAGGCACAGTATCTTCCCCGGGAGATGTTCTCCTTAGCCAAGGGGAAGCGGAAGGAGGCTGGTTGCTGGGCTTGTGCCAACGTGAACAGGCTACTGCTTTCACAAGCTACTGGAATTTACCATTCCAGGAAATGAGCCCCAGGGCCTGTCTCCCCGGCTTTAATAAGCCATTCATTACAGAATATTTACAAAGGCTCTGCACAAGAACCAGGGGACCAGAAATGATTTCAGGCCTGCTGCCCTCTGACCATGGGAAAGCAACAAACTCCAGCCCAGGAGCCCTGGTCAAGGACAAAGACATGAACAGGAAGCCGGCGCAGAGGCCCACCCTGGAATCCTCACCGCTCAGGAGGCCGAGGTGGGGACTGTGATTCAAAGTCAGTTGAAACCAGCCTGGATAGGAAAGACTGAGTCTCTTATTCTCAAAATAAACAGCAAAACGCCAGGCTGGTATGTCTCAAGGGGTAAAACACCCAGCCATGAGTGAAAAAGCTAAACAAGAGCTTGAGGCCCTGAGTTCAAGACGTATGACTGGCTCAAAAAATAAAAAAAGCAGAAGCCGGGTGCTGGGGGTTCATGCCTGTAACCCTAGTTACTGGAGGCTTCAAAATGCCTAGGCAGGAAAGTCCATGACTCTTGGCTGCAGTGAACCACCGAAAAGCCACAAGTGGGCAAGTAGCTCAAGTGGAAAAGCACTAGCCTCACACAAAGAAGGTCAGGGTCAACACCCAGTCCCCGAGTTTAATCCCCGGGACCAGCACACGCACACACACAGAACTCAAGTGCACACCAAGCACTGAGATGGTGGAGTGGAGCTGGGGAAGCCAGGCACGGGCATGGAAGAGGGGATCAGATGTTGGCCAGGCAGGCAGACCAGCCAGGAGAGCGACACGCAGGCCCTGCGGGGGCACGAGCTGCGGAGTGTGCTGGGTGGTGTGCAGGCAGGAAGCGGGGCAGGATGGAGGTTGGGAGTCTGAAGATCCCAGAGGGTGGCAGGGGCTGAGGAGCGGAACGTGGACCGAGCAGGGCTTGCAGTGGGAGGGCACAGAAGCCAGGGCGCGGGCCACGACACCGTCATCTCCGGCAGCGTGAGCCCTGGGCCGCGCGTGCTTGCTTTTCCTCTGCTCTGAGGGGCACTGGGAATTGAACTCAGGACTTTGTCCTCACAGAGCAGGCCCTGAACCGCTGGTCACTGTGGAGGTGAGCTCTTCCCACCTGTGCTTCTTGGCACTGTGGGGGTGACAGGTGGGCACCCCTATGCCTGGCCACCGAGCCTCCCCCGGGGCTGGGACGGCAGGTGTCTGCCACCACACGCAGTCACAGTCTGAGATAGAATCTCACCAACATTTTCCTACCTGGGTCAGCCTCGAACTCCCTCCCCTGCTCTTCACTTCCCCAGTGGCTAGGCTGAAGCCACAGGGCCCAGCAACAGCTACCTTGAGACAGTTTCACTGCACGGTCCAGAGTGGCCTACAGCTGCTAAGTGCTGAGATTACAGGGGTGTGCCACAACGCCCGGCTCTATGCGAACAATTCTACCTGGCAAGGATTTCAAAGCACGTGGTCTTGTTTGGGCATCGCTTACTTTGTGAACTGCTCCAGGAAGCGGTCTCGGTGGCCCTGCAGGGTGTCAGCGGGGAGACCTGCGGGGAACTGGAAGCAGTTAGAGACAGGGGACACCGTGGTGGCCCAAATGTGGCAGCATGGGTGCTGTCTTGGGTGGGGTACACTCTGGGGTGTGGGTCTTGGTCTCGAGCCACCTCTGGGTCCCCACTCCTGGGGACAGAGCTGCTGTCTCCAGACCCCTCGCCCTCCAGACTCTGGACATCTGAACCTCAGCTTTGAATCCCGATGCAGCTGAAACTTCATCGGACGTTTTTAAAGTTATGTGTATGTCTTCCTCCTCCTTCCTTTGACTTCCCCCAGGCTGGCCCTGAGCTGCTGGGTCCCGGGGATGAGAGGTGTATGCCACCACACCGGGCTTATTTTTTGAACGTTGAAGTGTTGGTTTTGAAGGGATGACACATTCATTTGGTATTGGGCTGGGCAGGGAAGCACCCCTCTAATCTATGGGGAGGCAGAGCTGGAGAACTGAGGAAGGCCAGCCCCAAGCAAACACTTGAGATCTCTCCTAAATTCATGAAAGCAAAACAGTGATTGGCTATAGGGCTGGGAGGAAGGGGAGAGTCTCGCACATGCTGGGCCAGCGCTTCCCAGCTGAGTTGCACACCCAGCCATGGGCGGGGGAAGAGGGGGCCATGCTAGGCACCTCAGAAGCTGGACTTGGGGCTCCCCAAAGCTTGGGCAGGCCAGGCAGGTCCGGCTACTCACAGGAGTGGAGCTTGAAGAGGAGCTTGACGGTGTAGTCATACAGGTGGCTGCAGTCCAAGATGACCTGGATGAGGGGCGCCAGGCGGCACTGCCCGGCTGCCGTCACAGACACTGAGCGCGACATGTCCAGGGAACTGAACACTGGCAAGTGAGAGGGGGAGCCAGGCAGTTGGGGTGGGGGCTTGCAGAGGCAGGTGCCACCCACCAAGGAGTACTTTTGAACCACTTCCTTCACCTGAGCACAGCTAACTTACAAGACCTCGAGTGCAGCCCTCACTCCAAAAACTAAAACCAGCCTGGCACAGGTGACGCACACCTGGCATCTCAGCTCCTCAGGAGGCGGAGATCTACAGGATCGTAGTAGATCCAGCCTGGGCGGGGAAGGCCAAGAGACTCGGTCTCCTGCTCAGGAGCCCTGGTGTCCGTCCGTCCACTTGGGAATCCCATGAGGCCCGGGGTCGGGTGGGGTGCAGGCGAGACCATCCCCACAGTCTCAAAGGATGGCCAGGTCAGCAGACTCTATCTCCCTCTGCTTTCCCACGTCTAGAAAAGAAGTTGCCCTACAATCTTCTGCTCCTGGGACCCCTCCATCCCCAGTCCCTATCCAAATCCCAGCCCCACAACTGGACACAGGGCTGGCGACAGGAGAGCTCACCCCTGGCCAGGGCTTTCCTTCTCCTTCCTTTTTCTTTTGGACTACTAGATCTTGAACTTGGAGCCTGAACACTGTCTGTGAGCTTTCTGGCTCAAGGCCCTGGTGCTCTACCATTTGAGTCACAGTTCCACTTCCAATTTTTTTGCTGGGTCATTAGAAGAGTTCCATACATTTTCTTTCCCAGACTGTCTTCGAACTGCAGTCCTTGGATCCCAGCTTCCTGGGTAGCTAGCATTATAGGCACAGCCATCACTGTCTGGCCTTTTCTGGTTTCTTGACATGGGAAGTCTTGCTATATAGCCCAACTTGACTTTGAACTGGGGATCTTCCTGCCTCAACCTCCCGAGTGCTGGGATTACAGATATGCACCATCCCACCGGGCCCTTCATTTCCTTCTTGACAGGCTGCCCACTGTCCCTAGAGGCAGCGCTGGCTGGCCAGGACATGGCTTCCCCTGATGTGTCTGCCTTGCATGTGGAGTGGCCCTGAGTGGAGCCCAGAGCCTCCAGGATTAAACTGGTAGCTAAAAATTAAAAAAAAAAAAATGTAAAACCCACTGAAACTGTTCCAAAAGGCAGCTTCTCTTCTTGACACACATCACAAGACGGCTGCCCGCATCCGCTGCTCAGGCCCAGAGCCGACAAGAACACATCGGCTCTGCAGCCTGCTCCCCCAGGGCCTTCCCAGAAAACTCTACATGCCAGTCACTGGCCATACTGTGTGGTATGGACAAGTTATGCCCCCTCTTGGGGCCTCCATGCTCGCCCGGATGCACAATGGCTTCTCAGCTTGGGGTGGGACGACATCCCTGGGGACAGTGGGTAGCACCCACCCTCCACACGCCTTTTTGATTTGCCTGGGTGAGCACAGGCCACTGGGTGGCAGTGCGGGCGTGGTGCAGGGTCCATCTGCTTCCTCGAGGTCTCTCCAACTTTAGCACTCTTCCGTACCCAGGAGCAGGGCCCTCAGGAGCACTCTGAGGGTGGGAAAGTACACATGGCTCTGGACGGCATCTGAGAGCCCAGCCTGTGGTGCCTGCCTGTGAGGCTGAGGCAGGAGGACCAAGATCCAGGCCAGCCCAGGGCAGGGCTATAAACCAAACTCTGTCTCCATCTCCACTGGCTTGGATCACAATTGCTTAGATCTGGTGCTGGCCTAGACCTAAGCTTCTAGATCTTTCTGGCACTCCCTTGCTCATGTCCCATGCTGAGTATGAAGGAGTGCCTGGCACTGAAGACGCTGTAATGGGGTAAGGGAGGCAGAGTCCCACGGCAGTAGCTTCTACCAGAGCTATGTGAGAATGCCTGTCGTGCAGAACACTTTCTGATTCAGGCTCTTGCTAAGGAATGTCCCTAGAAAACAGGGGAACCCACTGCAGGAAGACGAGAGGTAGAGACACTGGGGAGAAGGGGTGGCATGGCCTGTGAGGGAATGAGACCAGCCGAGACTGCTCAGTGATCGCAGATCTAAGAATGTTCTTGGGCTCTTGGCAGGATTTCCAGCAGAGGCAGCAGATCTGCCCCCTCGCTGTGCTCTCTGGTGCCCAGGACGGGGACTCACCAGTCTGGAAGAGGCTCAGTTCACATTCCAGGTAATCGAACATCTCCACTGTGAGCTGGAAACTGGGCATAAGACCAGAGAGAGACAGAGAGAGCACGCACGCTAATCACATACCACAGCCTGGGTCTTTTAGGGTGGGGAGGGCAGAACTAGAGTCTGAATTCAGGGCCTTGGACTGACTATGTCGTGTAACCACTGCCACCTGAGCCTCGCACCCAGCCAAGCGCTGTCCCTGAGCTTTTTCCCACAAGGCTGGTGCTCTACCACTTGAATCACAGTGCTACTTAGGGCTTTTTTTTTCTTTTTGCAAGTCCTGGGGCTTGAACTCAGGGCCTGGGCTTTCTCCAGACTACTGCTCTACCACTTGAGCCACAGCACCACTTCCGACTTCTTTATATGGTACCAAATAATTGAACCCAGGGCTTCCACTAGGCCACGTGCCCCCCCCCCCGCCCCCCACTTGCGGTGATTTTGTGATTTGTTGAAAACTCTCAGGCTGACCTCAAACTATGATCCTCAGATCTCAGCCTCCTGAATAGCCAGGATGACAGACATGAAGCACCCGCTTCTGGCTAATGCCAAATGCGGGCTCATGCCCACCCCACCCCGATGCTCAGCCCTCCACAGGGGTGGACATCCCTCACCAGTGCTAGGGGGCGGGCCCCGTGTAGGGGAGAGGAGGGGGAAGACCCAGGGGCCCTGGGCTGTAGGGGTCAGTGGGGAGTGACAGGTGTGGAACCCCCTTCCCTGCACCAGCTCACAAGTTGTTCACATCACTCTCGCCCGCCTCATCCAGCTGCCGGTCGTTCATCTGAAGGTTGCCTGGGAACCGGGGGTTCTGGAAGGAGCGGGAGAAAGGAAGTGAGCCCCCCACCTCCGCCAGGCCTCCTGTAGGCACTCAGCCCATACACAGAACTGCAGAGCCAGTGCCCGAGACCTCTCACACGCGGATGGTGAGAGAGGGTAGGAGCCACCGCCACTGCGACTGCCACCCGAGTCCAGGTCTCCCTCGCAGCCCATATACTGGAACATTCCTGGGCGGGCATGAGTCAACGCCAAGTGTGAACCTTGACTCTGATCCTGCTTCAGCCTCCTGAGAGGCTGGGACCACCAGGCTCCATACCTGCTCTCAGCCTCTTGTGGCCCCACGGGTCACTTCCTTACACCTGGTCCTACCCTCTGGGGTCTGTAGGGACCGGGGTTCCAGTGATTCCAGGATGAGGAGCCCAGCACAGAGTGACCCCAAAAACAACACTTACCCGTGTCCCTCTGCTACAACACCACAGGAAGGACATCTGCAGGTACAGAGGGGCCTGTACTCAGGCCTGCGCACTGTCTCAGAGCCTCCTTTACACAAAGCTAGCACTTGACCACTTGAGCCACAATGCCACTCCCAGCTTTTTCTATGTGGTGCTGAGGCATTGAATCCAGAGATCCATGCACACAAGCAAGCTATCACCAGGCAACATTCCTAGCCTCTCCTTTCTGCAATCCTGGGAATGGAACCCAGGCCTTGCCCATGCCAGGCAAGGGCTCTGCCCCTTGAGTGTATCCCCAGTCCTGTGGTTTGTATTCTGTTTCCGAGTCTCCTGTCTCTGCCTCCGAGTAGCTGGGGTCACTGCCAGATACAGACTAAATGAAGGTCTGTGTGAAGACTCATCAGGGAAATGGCAATAGTTGCCTTTTCCTATTGTACATTTGAGACAGGATCTTACAATTGCATCCTCTGGCCTTCAAGTGCTGGGATTATAGGCGGGAAGCACTCAGCCCAGCTACAGGAGTGCTTTCTATGATCAAATCAATCCTTCCTTCCATCCATGACTTTCGTGATCAAATGAATCCTGCTCCACTTCTCCCTTCCTCGTCCCTCTCTCTCCGTCCTTCTCCCTCCCTTCCGCCTTCCCCCGCATCATGCCAGGCGAAAAACTCTATCACTACCTTACAACTGCAGTCCTTAGAATCCAAAATTTCCCCCCAGTAGTGGTGTTTGAAGCCAGGATCCTCTGCTTGCTGGGGAGATGTCTACCTCTAGAGCCACGCCTCCATCCCTTGTGTGCTTTAGCCTTGTCTCAGCCAAGATCACTTGCACTTTTTTTTCCCTTTTTTGCCAGTCCTGGACTTGAATTCAGGGCCTGAGCACTGTCCTTGGGCTTTTTCCTCAAGGCTAGCACTCTGCCACTTGAGCCACAGCACAGTGTTTTTTATGTATGTGATATCAAGGAATCGAACCCCGGTCTTTGTGCACGCTAGGCAAGCACTCCACCACTAGGCCAAACTCCCAGCCCCGTCACTTTTGCCCAGGGTGGGTCTTAGACTCAGTCTTTTTATGCACAGTCTCCTCTGTGGCTGGGGGTACAGGCATGTCTCACAGCAGCCTCTGTAACGTTTTCACAAGCACTGCACACAACTGGGGGGGGAGGCTATTTTGTAAAATCGGTGCAGAGTACATGAACCGAAACTCTTGATTGCTACACCCCAGGGCCCAGAGCACAGTTACCCTGGCGGTGGTCTTCTCTCCAGCGGGGAGATGGACCCCAGGCCCCGTGAGGAGCACAGATGAGCTCAGCCAGGCCCGCCAGTGCTCACCTTGGTGTGGAACTCCATCCTTGTCTTCAGTAGCTTCAGGTAGATGCTGCACAGCTGCCCGTAGCCCTCGCTCAGGTGGCCCTAGAGGGATGGACAACGAGAGGCAGCATAGTGTCCAGGGAAAGACCCTGCAGCCAGGGCTTCCTTCCAAAACTTTCCTATTCTCAACAGAAAAGAAAAAACCTCCAGGCACTAGTGGCTCTCTCCTGGCATCCTAGCCACTCAGGAGGCTGAGATCTTAGGACTGAGGTTCAAAGCCAGCCCAGGCAGTTAAGTCCATGAGACCCTTATCTCCACTTAACTAGCAGAATGCCAAAGTGGAGCTGTGGTTCAAGTGGCAGCACACCCCGTCACCCCGCCCTGCTGCTCAGGAGAGAAACCTTAAGCTGCAAGGGATGCATTCATTGCATGTTTCAGCCCTTGCTTGGGGGGATGGGGAGGCAGCCCTACAGCATTCCCACACTCACCCACATCCTGCTCATGTCACTCAACTCATTCTTGTATCTCAGAGAATCCTTCAAGACCTGGACAGGGAACAGAATGGTGAGGGAGCAGACAAGCGGATGGACATCTTGCTGGAGAGGGGACTGAGGAGGTGACCCCAAGAAGCGCATCTGCCCGTCGTCCCAACTGCACACGACATCTGCAGTCCCAGCGAATGAGATCAGGCAGACCTGATCTAAGGTCAGGCCTGGCCAAAAGTCAGCAAAATCCCATTTCAAAAACAACCTAGGGGCCGGGAGCATGGCCTAGTGGTGGAGTGCTTGCCTAGCATGCACGAAGACCCAGGTTCGATTCCTCAGTCCCACATACATAGAAAAACCCAGAAGTGGTGCTGGGGCTCAAGCAGTAAGGCTCTAGCCTCAAAAAAGCTTACAGTCAGTGCCCAGGCCCTGAGTTCAATCCTCAGGACTGGCAAACAAACACATAAAAAATCTGGAGTCTAGGACCGGGAGTCTGGTCTAGTGGTAGAGTGCTGGCCTAGCATGCACAAAGCCCCAGGTTTGATTCTTTGGTACCACATACATAGAAAAAGCCAGAAATGGTGCTGTGGCTCAAGTGGTAGGGCTCTAGCTTTGAGAAAGCCCAAGGATAGTACTTAGGCCCTGAGTTCAAGTCCAGGGAAGGCAATAAAAAGATCTGGAGCCTGTCCATTTTAAATAGCAACATTCAGTCTCAGTGAAAAAATGAATATCGTGAAAAAAAAAATCTGGAGCCTAATACCAGTGGCTCATGCCTGTAATTCCAGCCTCTCAGGAATTGCAATGCAAGGCCAGGCTGGACAGGAATGTCTGTAATATTCTTATCTCCAACTGACCACCAAAAGGCCAGAAATGGAGCTGTGGTTCAAGGGACAGAGTGCCATCCTGGAGTGAGAAAGCTGAGACAGAGCTAGGCTCTGAGTTCGAGCCCCCGTATTCACACAAAACCAAACAAACCAGGGCACAGTAGTATGCCCATATCAGCCCCGCTGCTCTGGAGGCACCGGTGGGAGGATCAAGGTCAGAGGTCCACCCAGGCAAAAGCACACCACCCTTCTACACAACGCAAGGAAAAGGGGCCGGGATGTGTGACTTGAGTAGTCAAGGACGTGACCCTGAGTTCAATCTCAGTACGACACAGAAGTGGGAGAAGGGGCGTGGCGGTAGGCAGGCCCAACACCCAGGCCCCGGCCCCAGGACTTACGTTTGGGTGGCCATCTCGGAGGAGCTTGTGGAACACGTGGCAGAACTTCCAGCACAGCATGGCGTTGCTGGACAGAGGCAGCCGGTTGACCACGGACCAGAAGGTATGCGCACCTTTCTCATGGTGGGTGCCCAGGATGCAGGGTGAGGGGGTCAGGGAAAACACAGGCCCAGCATGGCCTCCCGGGCTCAGTCACTGCCAGCACCCCGAGCCCAGTGCTCATCCTGCCAGTCTGGGGGCCGATGGGATGAACTGCCTTGCTTTGAAGAGTCATGGAGCTGTCCCCCGGACACAGACTTGTCTCACAGAGGGTCCTGGGCATGCATGCACGCATTCTCTCCCTCCCTCCCCCCCCTCTCTCTGGCACCTGGGCCAGGGCTGGCACTGCCTTGTCCTCAGCACTTGAGTAACACAGGCCCAAGCTTTTCAGAGGGGTTTCTTACACACTAAGTGAGGGGCTGTGCCAGGCACGGTAGAGCATTCCTGTAAACCCCAGAAGCAGCAGAATCATGGGTTTGAGGACAGCCTTTGCCACTTCATGAGACCTCATCCTAAATATAAAGACGAAAGCCAGGATGGTGCTCAGTGACAGCGCACCCCCCTAGCACACCCCCTAGCACACGCGAGGGCCTAGCTCTACCTAAAGCCCTGCAGAACGGATGAATGAATGAAGGTGCTTCTGTGTGCCATGGCCCTGGATCTCCCAGGGATTCCAGGTCGGGATCCACTGCTTGACGAAGCCCCTTCCTGGGGCAGAACATCTGTTAGCTACTCCTACATAGGCGCCAGTGGCTCTGATCTGAATGGCCAGCTACTTGGGAGGCCGAAGTGAGAAGGACCACGGTGTAAGGCTAGCCAGGGTCGCAAAGTCCTCAAGATTCCACCTCAACAGAAGAAGCTGGGAGTGAAGCAGAAAATAGGCCAGTGGTGGTTCAGGGTTGCACCAAGGCAGGAGAAGAGACTCCATTTCAAAAATAACCAGCAGAGGGCCGGGAGTCTGGCCTACTGGTAGAGTGCTTGCCTAGCATGCACGAAGACCCGGGTTCAATTCCTCGGTACCACATACATAGAAAAAAAGCCAAAGTGGTGCTGAGGCTCAAGTGGTAGAGCTCTAGCCTTGAGAAAGTCCAAGGACAGTGCTCAGGCCCTGAGCTCAAGCCCGGGACTGGAAAAAAACAAAAACAAAAACAAAAAAACCAGCTTAAACCAGGTGTCAGGGGCTCATACCTATAATCACAGCTACCTGAGGGGCTAAGATCTGAGGATGGTGGTTCAAAGCCAGCCTGGGCAGGCTGGCTTTAACCACAAAGAGCCAGAAGTGGAGCCATGGCTCAAATGGTAAGCGCCAGACTTGGAGGAGGAAGAGGTGGCAACCTGGAGCAGGCAGTCACCTCCTGGGGACTGGACTGTTCCCCCACAGTGACCACAGACAGCAACGTCCCTGGAACCCACAGAAGCAGGGCTGAGGAGCGGGTGGGCTGGGCCATGGCGTAAGGCCCTTCTGTCTCCATTGAAGCCTAAGGCTCGAGTCTGCCTGGAGGATGGGATGCAGCCCCACGGCCCAGGCCCAGTAGAAGAATTCCTCTCTCGGCTCTTGGCCACTACTCACCTCCCTACTTTGTGACTCGGGGTTGAGTGACCCTGCTCTACAGCGAGGCCTTAATTCCAGCCAGAGCCTGCCCCCTAGTGGCTGCCCACGGTCACTGTGGCCCACTGTGCCAGGCATGGCCGCTGAGGGCCACCGGCCCTGGGAAGCCTCTCCAGGGCTCCAAGCTGCCTAGCTTTGTGCCACAGAGCACAGTGGCCCCGACAAGCCTGGCACCCAGGAGCTTCCTCCAGCCAGCAGGAGCCTTCCCATGGCTTGCTTGGCCTCAGCCCCACCGTATCTCCAGGAAGGACCTCAGGGGACCCGCTGACGGGGCGAGCTGCGCCTACACCTGCTACACGGCCACAGATCCGTGATGGCAGACACGGTGCGGTGGTCTGGGACGGGGCCTTTCAAGCCTCCCAGTAAGGCTTTTCCTTTTTTTTTTAAACTGAACACCAGGCCTCGTCAAATGCTCTACCACATGAGCCACACCCCCACCTAGCATTTTGTCCATTTTCTGGCTTCAGCAGATATGGCTCACAAGAAGGGATGTGGTGCTGTGGCTCGTGTGGTCCCTTGACTTGGCTTCTTTACGACTGAGTCTTTCCCTTTTCTTCTTTGGCCTTCAAGATCAACTGAGCTGCCTGGAAGTGGTCATTGTGGCTCCAGAAGCCAATTTCTAAGCCTAGAGGTTTTGAAACCACAGCTGAGAACCCCGAAAGGCCAGGAGGGTCTCCCAAAAGAACGCTGCATGGACTGGGAGTTCTGCAGGTCTGTGGCAGGGTTGAAGGACTGGGGCCAGGCATGGTGGCTCATGATTGCAACTCTACCTCCTGAGGAGGCAGAGATGGGGAGGATGGCAGTTTGAGGCCAGCCTGGTAAATAAAGGCGGCAAGGCCTCCATCTCAATCAGAGTAAGAAGAGTATGGTGGTGCCCTCAGGGAGGCCACAGGGAGGAGGAGGATTAGGGTCCAGGCTCACACAGGCAAAAACATGACACCATATCCAAAAGATAACGGAAACAGAGAAGGACTTGGACTGTGACGCAAGCAGGAGAGCCCTTGCAAAGCAAACACAAGGCCCTGCGTTTCTGACCCCAGAACCACTTACAGCCCCCCCAAAACCTGGCTCAGCAACCCAGGGTCCCTTCCATCCTGGGAGCTCTGAAGGCAGAACTCTGAGAAGCTGCAGCACCCAGCAGAGGCTGCTCTGCCTGGGGTACCTCGACCCAGGTGGGGCTCACTTCCCCATGCCTGACCTCCCCGGGGGTCGCCTCTGCTCCAGGATGATCGGGACATCCTTCCCAAAGGATATTTCTGGCATGTTTTTCCTTGACGGCCACTTCCTGCACATTAATGGCCTTGTTGATGCTGATAGTCTGTAAGACAAGAGGGGAAGAAAGCCGTGAACCAGCCACTCAGTGGCTGAGGCTCCCGGAGCCCCGCCCCCCCAGGCCTCCCCCAATGCCCACAGGCCTGGCGGACCCAGCTGGGGGCAGAGGTGGGCAGCAGTCCCAGGCCAGCTGGCTCAGGCTGGCCGAGGGAGTGTGCTCCACTGCCTGGCATTGGCTGTGCCCAGCTGCCATGCCCGCCTGCCACTCATTCTCTTGGCACGGCAGGCCAGCAATTAAGGCCCACACAAAGAGGCCTTTCATTCCCGAGGAAAACATTATTCCTCCAGGAGCAGGGGGCCCATCCTGCCACCCCTCGTCACCCTGAAACGTCCATGGGGCCGTCCCTGGCCGGCCACCCTGGCATCGGCTTTCTTTAATGATATCAGAGGACCTGGCTTAGTCTCCCCAGTCCTTTGTTTGGTCCTAACTCTCTTTAATTTGGTATGGTGTAGATACGTACGGATATAATGATCTAAACATAAAAACCACACTACATAATGCAGGCTGATTCTGTGGTACTGAGAGGCTTGAACGCAGGGCCCGGCACCTGCCAGGCAGGTGCTCTACCACCTGAGCCACACCTTCAGACCTTTTCGCTTCCTTTTTCAGGTGTGGTTTCTCCTTTTTCACCTGGGCCAGCCTGAAGGCCTCAGTCCCCCTAGAGCTTCTTGGATCGAGAGTGTACTCCATGGTACCCTGCTCACTTGGTGAGATGGGGTCTCGCTAATATCTTGCCTGAGCTGGCCTTACGATGATCCTCTTGATTTCGGCCTCCCGAGGGGTTACGGGCCTGTGCCACTGTGGCCTAAGAGTGTCTTAACTGTGTAGATTTTCCCTTTTTACACTTTTCTCCATTCCTTCCAATGCAATCCCTCAGCCCCAAATCACACCAACCATTTGCTAGGAGTACATGCCTAATAAAAACTGCAGAGGGGCAGGAGCGTGGCCTAGTGGTAGAGCGCTGGCCTAGCAGGCACGAAGCCCTGGGTTCGATTCCTCAGTACCACATACACAGAAAAAGCTGGAAGTGGTGCTGTGGCTCAGGTGGTAGAGCGTGAGCCTTGAGCAAAAGCTCAGGGCCAGCGCCCAGGCCCTGAGTTCATCTCAAGGACTGGAACAGTGAAGGGCAAAGAGCAGAGGTAGTTCTCTGCAGTTCACACATCCTCTCCGCGTCTTGCTTTCCCCACAGGAAAACACCACGTGGCACCTTCTCCCCAGAACTCAAGCTCAGTCCTGAAGAACACGCTTCTCCATAGTGTGTGCAAGCCGAGCGCTTCCTCCACTGCAAACCACGTACTAAACTGTCTTCTTGTTAGTGCTCAGGGGGCTTGAACTCAGGGTCTGGCGCTGTTCCTGAGCTCTTCAGCTTTTCAAAGCTACCACTACCATTTTTAGCCAAAGAGCCATTTCCAGCTTTCTGGTGGTTATAGGGAGATAAGAGTCTCACACCTTCAAACTGTGATCCTCAGATCTCAGCCTCCTGAGTAGCCAGGATTGCAGGCGTGAGTCACCAGTGCCTGCCTCTACTGAACTGTTATACATACACACACACACCACACAGTCACGCTCACTCCCCCCTCTCTCAGACAAGGTCTCTGTAGCCCAGGCTGTTCTGTAACACAATCCTCCTCTTCAGTCTCCCCAGGGCTAGGATACTGACATGTGCTACCATGCCTGGCTCCGTAAATACTGGCTGGTGTTTTAAGACAGGTTAGATCTGGAGTATGAGATTTTGGAGTCAGGGTGTTTCGTGGGGCTGGAACTCTAGGCTTGGGTGCTGTCTCTGCGCTCTTCAGCTCAAGGCGACTGTTCTTCACAGGGAGCCATAGCGCAGCTCCTGTTTTCTAGTGGTTAATTATAGATGAGAGTCTCATGGACTTTCTGCCCAGGCTGGCTTCGAACTGTGATCCTCAGTTCTCAGCCTCCTGAGTGGCTAGGATGATAGGCGTGAGCCACCAGCGCCTGGCATTTTGTAGCTTTTTATTATGGAAAAGCCTAAAGAAATACAAATATGAACAGCAGTCTTACCAAGTCTAGCACTCACCATCACATTTGTAATGTGACCATTACATTGGGCTATATAGCAAGATTCTGTCTTCAAACCAAACCACACCCCATAAGTGGTAGGGATCAGCAAACATTTTCTGTGAAGAAAATGTTAGTCAACATTTGAGGCTTTGTGAGTAATTCTCAACTGTGTCACCGAATACTAAGCGGACACATAAATGAGGGAGCGTGGTTGCTCGCAGCCCAAAACGAGCTGGCAACGCCTGGCACCAGTGGTACATGCCTGTGTGAGTGCAGGCAAGCCGTGGTCCCGGGATGTGGCACAACTGCAGGTTCCGGGCAGGCAGTGGCTAGATTACAGATATGCATGCCACGCCTGGCCACAGGCCCGTTTCTCTTAGTCCTGGATGCGTGCTCTTCTCCCTACCAAAGGTAAACCTAGAGACCCAGACTCTGCCTTTCCTGCCCCAGCGGGCACTCCCAAGCAGAGGCAGGGCAGCTGGGAGGACTTGTGTTTTTTCCTGAGCTAGGTTTGAACTCAGAGCTCTGTGCTTTCTTTCAGCCGCATCACTAATCCATTTTACATCAGTTACAAGCTTCTGCTCAGGGCTAGCCTCGTACTTCCACCTTCCTCCCTATACCTCCTATGTAGCTGGGTTACAGGTGCAAACCATCACACCTGACTTGAGATGGTGTCTGGCTAACTTTTTGGCTCATACTGACTTTGCAGTTCTATCTCCCAACAGCTGGGAGGCATGGAGCACCACAGACAGCTGTGGGGGGGGGGGAGGGAAGAAGGAAGGAGAGAGAGAAAGAGAGAGAGAATGTGCATAGGCACACCAGTAACTGGGACTTGAACTCAGGCGTGGGTGCTGTCCCTGAGCTCTTTTGCTCAAGTGCTCAAGGCTAGTGCTTTACCACTTTGAGCCACAATTTTACTTCCAGTTTGTCTGGGGGAGGGGGGTCATGGGGCTTGAACTCGGCCTGGGCACTGTCCCTGAGCTCTACAGTTCAAGGCTACCACCCTACTCTAGGCCTGGGCATTGTCCTTGAGCTCTTCAGCTCAAGGCTACCATCCAATCCTAGAGGCACAGCGCCACTTCCCATTTTCTAGTGATTAATTGGGGATAGGAGTCTCTGGGCTTTGTAGTGCCCTGGCTGGCTTTGAACTGAGATCTTCAGACCTCAGCCTCCTGAGTAGCTAGGATTATAGGCCTGAGCCATCACACTCAGTTTTCATTTCCAGTTTTTTGGTGATTAATTGGAGATAAGAGTCCTGCAGACTTCCCTGCTCAGGCTGGCGTTGAACCGTGATCCTCAGATCTCAGCCTTCTGAGTAGCTAGGATGACAGCAGGGAGACACCCGCGCCTGGCTTGGGGTTCTAACATGTCCTCAGGCCTTG
Organism: Megascapheus bottae; assembly: GCF_031878675.1. Lineage (NCBI taxonomy): Eukaryota > Metazoa > Chordata > Mammalia > Rodentia > Geomyidae > Megascapheus > Megascapheus bottae. The sequence goes on along the minus strand of NC_143542.1, from coordinate 5,491,476 downwards.
CTGCAGCCTTGCGTCCTAGGTGAAGTGGGGGAGAATCCACTCCCCACACTGGCAGCCCGCTCAGGAGGGAATTGCTCAGGACGATGCCTGGGCTCTGCCAGTCAATGCCAGCGTGCGGGGGAGGGGAGGGGGGGACAGCACCCCAGGGGTTGTCTCACCTCGGGAGGGAGCCCGGAGTCAGAGCACATCCTCTCAGAACAGGCTGTTCTCCGGCTTTCCATGCAGTCACCCAGGCCCTAGGAGCCTCAGCGGGGCCCCTGAATGGGCAGCATTGTGCGACACTTCCGGCCCCAGCTGGCCCTCCTGGCCCCATGGGTACCCGAGAGCCAATTATCAGCAGGCCTCACAGGAAGGGCAGCTTTCTCCCAGCCTCTCTTCCTCTCTCTCTCAGGACAGCCCAGCCAGGAAGAGCCAATGGGAGCCCAGGCCAAGCTTCTGTGGAGGGGAGGGGCTGAGCCAGCCTCCAGGCCAGCTGGGCACCATCCGGTCACGAATGTGGCTCTGGACAGGAGGCCAGCCCAGGGGCTGCCAAGGTCAGGCCCATGGCCGGAAAGGAAGAAAGGATGTGCTCTGGGTGGGGTGGCAGCTCAGAAGCCGGGATGGCTACCACTAAGGACAGAAGGAAAAACTGGAGGAGAGGAGGGAGATGGGAAGGATATGGTGTAAAAGGGGCAGAGGGAAGTAGGAAGGTATGGGAGCGTTCTAAATATCTTGATGGCAAGCAGACTGCCATCAGAATGTCCAATCCCATGGTGGCTGAGTGTGGTCGCACACGCCTGCAATCCTAGCAAAGGCAGGAAGAGCATAACTGATTCCAGCCCAAGCTACACGCTGAGTTCTGGTGCCAGCTTGGGCTATATGTCAAGATTCTGTCTTAAACACCAAACCAAACCCCATAAATGCTACGGGGCAGTGTACTGGCTCACCCCTGGAATCTCCGCTGCTTTGGAGATAGAGATGTGAGAGGATCAAATTGGAAGGCCAGGCAGGGAAAAAAACAGCAAGACCTTACTCCGGTATGGGCAGCCTGCAATCCAGCTGCACAGCATCAAGGATCTTAAGGCTACATAGAGGACCAGGGCCCGAGGCTCGTGACACCCCCTCTTCTTCTTCCTTTTTCTATTTTTTTGTTTGTTTGTTTGTCATGGGGCTTGAACTCTGGGCCCGGTTGCTGTCCCTGAGTTCTTCAAGGCTACTGCCCTACTCTTGAGCCACAGCCCTACTGCCTGTTTTCTGGTGGTTCATTGGAGGTTAAGGGTCTTTAGTGCCTGGCCTGCCTCTGAATTGTGATCCTCAGATTCCAGCCTCCAGTAGCTGGGACCAGGCATGAGCTGTGGCACTCAGCCACACCCCTCTTACTACAGCTGTACATGCCCCCCACACACAGAAAGCCTGCCCCCGGCAGGGCATACCCGGGTGGCACCTGGAGAGGAAGCAAGAGGCAGCTTCAAAAATTACCTGCAAAAACTCAGAGTGGAGGTGTGGCTTAGTGGTAAGAGCACCTGCCTTGCTTGGTGCTTCCCAAACTCCACAAGAAATCTCTCCCTATCCCTCTTCTTCCTGCCCCCTACCCTTCAAACCCAGGCCACACAGTCTATGGCGCCGGGCACCTGGCTTCCCTCATGGGTCCTGGGACATCTCCTTGTGCCCACAAATTTCTGGAACAATCGTGGGGATTCATAGGCCACGGAGGACACAGTGGGACAGAGGGAAAGCCAGGGCCTGGCGCCCCCTCCACCACACTCTGGGACAGCAGATCCACACACACTGCAATCCCAAGCCGTGTCCTCCCCCACACCAGCCAAGCGGCCTCGGCCTCCGGCCACTCAGCCAGCTCTTCCAGAACCCAACGCCTGGGCCGGACAGGGCACAACACACTGGCCACACCTGCACAGCTCTCCTGTTCTGCGGCTCATGCTGGGACCCTCCCTTCCCCCACACTGGGCCTGAGGCAGCAGTGCCTAGGGCTGGCCTTGGTCAGTGGCAGGGCCTGGGCTCATGCCTCACCCCAGAAGAGAAAAGTGGAAGAGTACAAGTGTGCATGAATGCATGTGATATGCATGTACGTGTGTGCATGTGCATGTCTGTGAGTATGCACGTGTGTATAAGTGTGTGCACATGTGTGGCAGTACTAGGGATTGGACTCAGAGCTCGAGGTATGCTGGACAGGCGCTTTGCCACTTAAACCACACTTCAAATCTTTCTGCTTTATTTATGTTGTTTTTGTTGTTTTTCATCTAGGGTCTCCTGTGTGTTCGTCTCAGATGGAGGAGGACTCTGAGCCCTCGACCACTGCCTCCTGAGTATCTGGGGTGACAGCATGCACTACTCTGTGGGGCCCACTTGTTACAATTACAGGAAGAACCAAAGGGAGACGCTTTGGCAGAAAACTGAGAGTGACAACCAGAAGACCACACCAAAGGCCAAACAAGCAGGTTCTGTCTCTGCCCAACCCCATACTGCCCGGCTGTGTGCTCTCTGGAGCGACCCTCACAGACTGTCCACCCCGGCGAGGCGGGCCTGCAAGGTCTGAGCTCATCGCAGGCAGCCTGTCTAGAGAGTCCGGAACGAAACTCCCCAGGGAGGCGGCCACAGTGCCCTGCTCTCATCGAAACCTACTTTGTGTGAACCCCAGAGCGGGACGTTCCCTGGGTCTCAGGAGACCTTCCGAGTAGATGCAGGCAACTCCTAAGACGAGCACAGGTGCTACTCTGCTTGATGGTCCATTAAACCTGACTGGAACCAAACTCCACACCCCGAGGATGCAGACTCCAAAAACATTCTTAGCTCCACCCCCAAATTGGTTACACTGCAGTGTGTGTGTGTGTGTGTGTGTGTGTGTATTGCATGCACTGACACTGGGACTTGAATACGGGGCTTCACATTTTCAACTTTCTTGCTCATGGCTGGTGCTCTATCACTTTAGTCACACCACCAGTCCAGCTTTTTTCTGGTCATTTTAGAGATGACCTTTTCACCAACTTTTCTGCCCAGACGATCTTTGAACTGTAACCCCCTCGATCTCAACTTTCGAAATGACTAGACTTATAGGCATGGTTCACCAGTTTGCATTTGTGTGTGTGTGTGTGTGCCAATTCTGGGGCTCCATTTCCAGCTTCTTGCTGATTACTTGGAGATAAGAGACTCATGGACGGTCCTGCCCAGGCTGGCTTTGAACTTCAATCCTCAGATCTCAGCCCGTGTGCTATAAGGAATAGCAGGAATGAAGGGGAGACTCCAGGGAGGCTCAGGGGTACTGCCCACCAGCTTGGACAAGCAGACCTTGATTTAAGTTCATGTCACTTTTTTTTTTTTTTTTTGGTGGGTCAGAGGGCTTGAACTCTGCCTGGGCACTGTCCCTGAGCTCTTCAGCTCAAGGCTACCACCCTACCCCTTGAGCCAAGCCCCACTTCCCGTTTTCTAGAGGTTCATTGGAGATAAGAATTTCAGGTTCTTTAGTGCCTGGGCTGGCTTTGAACCTTGATCTTCAGATCTCAGCCTCCTGAAAAGCTGGGGTTACAGGTGTGGGCCAGGTTCAGGTCACTTTTTGTTCCCCTCTCTGAAATATAAGCATCGACACTGAGGACAGATTAAGGAGATGCTTATTTCTTTCACCACAGAAACTGATTCTAGGTACCCTTAAATAGCAATCTCCATTAATTTCATTCCAAATAGGATCCAGTTTACAGAAAAGTGATTTATACAAAACCACATCTGTTACATAAAGGGCAGAAAAAGCTTTCCTCTCATGTAGTTGCTAACTATAGAGTGGGCAGGGGACAGGCGGTCACTCCCCATCTCTCGAAGACGCCCAGCCTGGCTCTGTCACCACCTTTGCCCACCCAATACTCTTCTATCTCCTCCAAACTCTAAGGTCTTTTCCCCCCACATTCCATACATAATCTATGTGGAAGTAGCACAAGCGTGGCCCTTGTGGAGCGGCGAGCACGCTGGGACCACAGTGAAGACGTGGCTACATCACCCCAGGCCAGATACCATAATTGCTCAAAGCAGGGAGACAGCAGGTACTCACTGATGTCAGGTGGCCAAATGCAGAATTCAGTTTTTGTGGGGCTAGGGATTGAACTTACTGAACAAGCACCCCCTAAACTCATTGCCCCCAGGAACTCCCTACAGCTTTTTTTCTTTTTGGCATTACTGGGGTTTGAATCCAGAGTCACGCTTGGCTTGGCTAACATTGCCACTTGAGCCATGTCTCCAGCCCTGCTTTTGGCTATTTTATAGGTGGAATAATCATGAACTTTCCTGCCTGGGCTAGCTTTGAAGCATGTTCCTCTATATTTACATCTTAGCCTCTTGAGTAACTAGGATTTCAAGGATAGGCCACACATACTTGGCTTAGACCTTTTGTGTTTACTCTGAGAGTCTAGTTAACTTTGCCCAGGCTGGCCTCAAACTCTCAATCCTTCCGCCTCCTCCTCTCAAACAGCGAGGATCACAGGTGCACACTGCACATGCCCAGTGGCTAGTGACACTTGTGAGGAAGGATGAGGTTAAAGAGGATCATGAAAGATAAAAACACTGATGGCTCTCGCCTGTCATCCTAGCCCCTCAGGAGGCTGAGATCTGAGGACCAATGGTCAAAGTCAGCCAGGGCACGAAAGTCCATGAGACTCTTATCTCCAACTAACCATCAGAAAACTGGAAGTGGCGCTGTGGCTCCAGGGGTAAAGTGGTAGCCTTGAGCTGAAGAGCTCAGGGACAGTACCCAGGCCCAGAGTTCAAGCCCCACGATTTACCAAAAAATCAGATAGGGAAAAACTTTGCATGCTGTGAAGCATCATACAATAATATGCACTTTTGCAAGGATGGGAGCAGTGACTGTTCCCAGGATTACAGCACTGAAAGCAGAGACCCCTCATCAATCTCCGCAAGGCATCTGTACTGTGCCCCAAACACACGGGTAACTAACTGGCTGTCCCCTGGGCAGATATCTGATGTCATCAAAAATTCATGGGTGGCAGCAGCTGGTGAACCCACTCTGTAGCCATTTGTCCCCTTCTTCAAAAAGATAACTAGACCCTGGAGAATTGGTCCCAACAGCAATCACCCAAACACACTCCTGCTCTCTAGCCAATCAACAAATTAAGGAGTGCAGGGCTGAGTGTGGTGGCATATGTCTATGATCCCAGCTATCTGAGGGATGGAGGAAGGAGGACTGCAGTCAATCTGAGGCCAGTCTTATAAATAAATAAAGCACCAGACCCTGTTTAGAAAATAAGGTCTGTGGGCATGACTCAAGTGCTAGTGCCTCCCTAGTAAACAGTCCTTCCCAGTACACCAGACCCAGCCAGCCACAAAACCTCCTACTGGGCAGGGCGCCTCACTGATGAGCTAGACAAGCCCTTAAGGCCAGTGTCAGGCAAGGATGTGGCTGTAGTGGTAAGTTGGAGGCCAATCCTGGAAGTCAGGGCCTCCAGGGTGAGGCCTTTAAGCCAGAGACTTCCCATGGGGCATGAATGGGCAGTGGAGAAGGCAAGCCCCCCCCCCATCTCCAGTGGGAACGGAAGTGGGGTAGGTGGTGCAGTTTCCCAGTGGGAAGGTTCTTTCCACTACACAGCCCAGGGTCTGTACGCCTCACAAAGGGCCAGAACAATGGCTTCTGGGTTGGGCTCCTCTTGGCTGCTCAATGATTAATGAGAATTGAGTATCACTTTTGTTTGGACTCCAGGCTAAAAGAGGAAAAACACAGCAATAAATGTACCTCTCCTCATCTCATAAGTCCCCAGAGGCATACCCAGTGCCCACAGGCCTCTGTCCTGGCACCTTGGCCGGCTTTCAGAGCCTTCCCAGTCAGGCTGCCACCAATCAGCGTAGACATTTCCCTAACTCAAAACCCTATCCCAGCTGAACGCCCCAGCCGTAGCCATGGGCTATACCCACTGCCCTTCCTGAGACTGCAGTACCAGGCAGAAGCAACGCTCATACTCCAGCTGCTTCTGCAGCTTCTTCTTGGACCTGACCGCCTTTTGGAGTTGTGGCCTTGGTCTGGGGCCAGCCTGGACATTGACTACTGATTGGCCTGTGTCTCTATAGACCATTCCTTTAGGTGCTAGGAGCCGCAAAGAGCAGAGGTCTGGGTTCCATTTCTTTGTGCCCCTCACCCTAACACTTGTTATAGAAACAACAGAAGGAATGAGTGCTGGGAACAGTGGCTCACACCTGTAACTCTAGCTAGTCAGGAGTCTGAGATCAGGGTAGAGACTGGAGGCCAGCTCAGGCATCCAAGTTAGTGACACTCCATTTCAAGTACTGGCTTAACACAGTGGCCTATGCCTGTCATTCCAGCAGCAAAGAATCCCAAACACAAGCACTGTAGACTAGGCATCAAGTGAGATGCTATCTCAAACATAACCAATGCAAAAGGACTGGCAGAGTGGATCAAGTAATAGAGCGCTTGCCTGGTAAACTCAAGGCCCTGAGTTCCAGTGCGACCACAAATAAGTAAATGACTAATGCTGAATTAATGAGGGAGAGACAATGGTGGAAATTTCAGCACGGTGCATCTCTAACAACAGTAGTCCTGGCAGACTAGGCTCTTGGGTTCAGGGTCAGAAGGGGAGCTGGAGGGAGGGAAGGGGAGAACACTGTACAGCAGCCATCAGACACCGCCCCCTGCCCCCACCGCAATATCCCAGCCAGGTAACTGGGTGGCAAGGGCAAGCCAGCTCTGCATAGCCCCTGACCCTTCAGCCGGGCAGACAGGGGTCCAAGGGGTCTTTACAGCTTCCCCACACTGGCCCAGCCCTCCAGCAATGCTCACCACAGCCAGGCTGCCCCTACAGGAAGACAAGACCCCTCCCCTCCCCTGTCTTTGGCAGGCTCAGTTCTATTGAGGCTGGTCCCCAGGCACAGGAAGAGAAGTTCACCTGTCACCTGCCCTATAACCAAGACAATGCCAAAGCCAGGCACAGTCAAGGCTGGATCTGCCTTCTGTAAGGGACGGGGGTCCCCAAAGACAACCAGTCTCGGATTCCAGGACGAGCTTCTCATGGCTGAGCTACACAGGCACAAGACCCTGTGGAAAGGCAGATAAGACACAGACACACAGACACAGACACACAGACACAGCAGCAACAGCAGCAGCAGCCTATTCCTTTCCTCCGTGGCTCTGGGGACCCCCACAAGCCACCATGAGACCTCCCAACCCGACAGGTGGGAGTCGGGCTGGTGGGGGCCCTGGGGTCAGTGGGCCCCGCCTTCTTCCCGGGAAGTGCAGTGAGCAGTGTTGCCACCCTCCCTTCAGAGCCCCCCAAACCGCAGGGCTAGCTGTACCCCTCCCTTCAGAGCCCCCCAAACCGCAGGGCTAGCTGTACCCCTCCCTCAGAGCCCCCCAAACCGCAGGGCTAGCCCCCCCCGGAGCCCCCACAGCCCCTCCCCTACAGCGTCTGGGGTGCGGGCAGGTCGCGGACCCCCCAGGGAATCCCCCGTGACGGCCCCAGGCCTCCAGGTCCGGCGGGCGGCGGCGGCCCTCGCGTGGCGGCCCTCGCGCGGCGGTGCCCGCCGTGGCGGCGCGGGGCCCGGGCGGGGGCTGGGGCCCGCGCCGGCGGCTCCGGGGTCCCCGCGGACCGAGGCGTCGCCCCGGAGCCCCGCGGGCGGTGCGGAGGCGCCGGGCGGGATCCGCCGGCCAGAAACTTTCTCCGCCGCGGCCGGCGGGAGGGGCGGGAGGGCAGAGCCCCTCGCTTACCATCTTGCTCACGTCCATGGCCGAGGCTGCGGGCGCCCCCCCTCGAGATCCCCCGGCCCCGAACGCTGCCGGCGGCGGCGGCGAGAGCGGCCCCGGAGCCGCGCTGCGGGCGGGCGGGCGGGCGGGCGGCCAGCGGGCCGGGCAGCGCCGGCGGCCGGGCGGGCGGGAAGGGGGAGGAGGGAGGGGAGGAGGGGAGGGGGCGGCGCGGGGGAGGGGCGGGGAGGAGGTGTGATCTGAATAACAAAAGGTGGCCTGTGCGCCCCGGGGAGGGGCGGGAGCGCGGGTGGCCCGCGGTGCCGAGCGCGTGGGCCCGAGCGCGCACACGCGTGTGAGCGTGCGCGGGGATCGCCCCGGCGGGCGTCGGGGGCTCGGGAAGGGGGCGCGCCGGGCCCCTCCTCCTCCTCCTCCTCCTCGGGCTCCCCAGACAAAAGAGGAGACTCAAGGATGGTGCGCCTGCCGAATGAGGCAGCAGAAGAAGGGGGCGGGGGCACAGGTGTCCCCCGAAGGCCTCGGAGCGCCCGCCCCAGCCCGGGGGTGGGCCCCAGAACCAGCGTGGCATCTGTGCCCCACGCCGGAGGTGCACAGAGGTTTAGGTGCGGTCGTAACCCAGGGGGAGCCGGGCTGCCGAGTGGCCCCCGGCCACACACCTGGCCTAAGAGTCTCCCGCCACCCACAAGCTGGGGTCACAGGCGGGCCACACCTGGAACAAGCCAAGGAGGGGCTTTCCAGAGCCGAGGCCAGGCCCTCTCCACTGCGCCCGGCGCCTGGCTTAGTGGCCCAGCACGCACGAAGACACCCGGGTTCGATTCCTCGGTACCACAAACGTAGAAAAGCCATAAGTGGTGCTGTAGCTCAGGTGGTAGAGCTCTAGTCTTGAGAAAGCTCAAGGACGGTGCTCAGGCCCTGAGGTCAAGACCCAGAACTGGCCAAAAAAAAGGGGGGGGGCAGACGATGCAGAAGGATCACCCCGAGTTCAAGGTCAAGTTGGATGTCAACGGTTCATGTCTACAATCCTGGCTACATGCAAGGGTGAGATCAGGAGAATCACAGCTCAAGACCAGCCCAGACACAGATGAAAGCGGAATGTGGTGATACCTGTCACCTCCAGACCCTCCTGTCCCAGCCTCTTCAGTGCTGGGATTCGTCTGGGAATCGCTATACTCAGCCTGGCTAAGACTTTCAACATGAGCCTCCTTGCCCACAGTCTTCTTGTCTGACTCGTCTGCCACAAATTTCATCCTAATTCCCTAGCAGCCTGCCTCAAATGGAAAACCAGCCTTTTCAAGGTTCATTGGGTATTCAAAGGCCTTGGGTCAACAGCCTCTCCTGCCAGTCTCGTCTACGTGCCCATAGCTTCAGCCTGGATGAGTCTTCCTCCTGCTTGTGAAGCCACAGCTGACACAGCCAGACACTTGGGTGTCTTTCCACAGTGGACAGTCCCTGGGCTCCCCAGATTGCAGGTGGGTAAGCCAGGCTGGATGTCCACATGGAACATCAGCTAAAAACACAGAAAACGCAGCACATGGTGGCTCACGCCTTTAATCACAGCTACTTGAGAAGAAGATCACAGTTTAAGGGGGATGGTGGGGTGGGGGGAGAGGAGGGATGAGAGGATGGGTAAGACCCACAAACAAGGCAGGTGTGTTCATGCACACCTGTAATTTTACCTACAGGTAGGAGGTTCACAGCCTGAGGCCAGCCTGGGCAAATGCACAAGACACTACCTAAAAGCACACAGTGGCCTTAGGGTGTGGCTCTGGCCTAGCAAATGTGAGACCCTGAATTCAAACACCAGTACTGGGGGAAAAAAAAAAAAAGAGTAAAGAACGAGGGGGAAGGGAAGTAGCACACAGGTAACTGGAGGTAGAAGCAGGAGAGCTGTGAGTTCCAGGCCACATAGGGAGACCCTATCTCAGAAACATGAGGGCTGCAGATATGGTTTGGTGGTAGGGCACTTGCCTAGCACAGGTGAGGCCTTGGGTCCAACCCCAGCACCAAAAACCTAAAATAAGCAAAAAAAAAAAAGACTTCCTGACAATCTCCAAAAGGCCAGCGGCCATGTCCTAGTGGAGGCTGCCCCCTACTGGTGGGCGATGGGCGGGATGACCCCACAAATACCAACAGGGTCCCGGATGCCAGGATCCTAATGTGGCTTCTTATTAGTAACTAACAATACTGCTTCAAAAGAACCTGAACAGATACATTACCATGCTTTTACAAAAAAAAAAAAAAAAACAATAAGTGTGTGCAATGGTTATAAAATGTCCTTTTGTCCAGTCTAGGCTACCCTCTTCTAGACCAGCTTGGGTGGTGGCTCAAGCCTGTAATACAGCTACTAGGAAGGTAGGGATGGAGGACTCATACACAGTTTGAAGCCGGCCTGCGCATGCAAGTTCTCAAGATTCCATCTCCACTGCTGTGTCTTGAGCAGGTACCTAGGATGCGAATGTCATGCCAGCTGCCAGGGAGGCACAATGGCCGAGCACTGCAGTGCGTGCTTGTCACCCATCCCCAGCAACTCCAAGAAGTACAAGCAGGAGGATCACAGCCCTGCTGGCCAAGGACATAAGGGAAACCCTACATCAAAAGGCAAAATGAGGCTGGAGGCATGATTTAAATGGCACTGTCAACACCTTCCACCACATCAAGTGTCTGCAAGGGCTTCATCCTGATCCCGTGAAGCACAGCTCCAAAATACCTGGGTGCAGTGATAAGGGGACAAGCGGCAGAGGACTCTCCTAGGGGAAGGCCAGGCAGAAGGGGTGGCTGTTCTGCTAGCCACATGTGGAGGTACCAGCCCCTGTACCCCTCAACAGCAGGACCTCAGAACCTCTGGTCAGTGTTGAGCCAGGTGCTGGGTTTCCTTGTGACAATCCTGTCACCACACACTGCGCGAGGTAACACAGCAGGCTCATCTGCCCACCTCCCCAGCAGGACTTTAGGGAGCAAGGTCATCACCAGGGCTGCCCTACCCCCAACCCTTGCTCATCTGAGCACCAGCTGGGGAGCCCTGGAGCATAAATGAGTAAATAAAAGGCCCGGTCCATCCTTAGGCCAGGGAAGGTCAAAAGTTCTGCAGGCACCGGGCCCCAGGTCATTCTGGGGGACGCTCTGGGCTCTGGGGCGTGTAGCCCCCTCCCAGGTGTCTAGAGTAGGCCCTCCTGCTATGGCAGAGCTAGGAGGAAGGGCTGAAAGGTGTCTCATGCCCCCTTTTACTCTAGCACCAACGAAGGTATGTGCCGAGGGTGGGATACAGTAGCTCACACCAATAATCCTATCAAGGTTTGAAACCAGACCCAATAAAAAGTCAGTGAGATCCCTCGCTCACCAAACCAGCCCGGTGTGGTGGTGCATGCTATGCCGGAAGCAGTATATACAGGACTATGGTCTTGGACCAGCCCAGGCAAAAATGTAAGGCCTAACACAAAAATTAAAACCAAAGCAAAAAAAGTGCTGGGGGCCTAGTTCAGGTGGTAGTGCCCCGACACTGCAAGCCCAAGACCCTGAGTTCAACTCCAGTACACATATGGGTGTGTGTGTGTGTCATCGCAGCTATGGGGAAGCAGAGGATGGCAGTTTGAGACCAGCTGGGATACAAAATTAATGAGATGTCCCCACCCCAGTGCAACCAACAGACCGGGTATGGTGATGCACTCCTGCCATGCCATCCCAGCTACACGGGAGGCAGAGCTAGGCAAATCGATGAATATTTAAGGGTATCCCCCAGAAAAAGAAAATAAGCTAAAGCAAGAAGAGCTGGGTGGGGCTGTGGTAGAGCATCTGTCAGCAAGGACAGGGCCCTGGGTACAAGCCCGGTGCCATGGGCGGGACTTCCTTACTAGCAGCCAAGACCGGAAACAGCAAGAACTAGAGGTGGACTCAGGAATTCCTACACTGGTCCTGGCTGAGGCAGAGCTGGACAGGAGATAAAGGACAGGTACGCCACCGACACTGGGAATTTTCAAGCTTCCTTCTACCTGGAATTTTCCAGGTCTTGGCCAAAGCTGGGTATGAGCAGAAATTTCTGACCTTTACCCCCAATTTCTTTCTCCACACCATCATTCTCCCATACCACAGACGTGCCTGGGCCTTTGCTGCCCGTGTCATATCATACAACAAAGAGGCGGCACCAAGATGGCCCCTGGGCCAGCAGAAGGCCTGGAGGCCTCTGGGAGAAGGAGGAGACACAGCAATGTGGGGCTCCCCTCTGTGGCCTGAGACCAGAAGCAGCCAGTCCCAGACAGAGACTTGGGTCCATGGCAATTCCCTGGGAACAAGTCCAGAATCCTCTCTACCCAGTTTGTCTCAGTGGCCAAAATGTATCCTCCAGGAATGGACCAAGCAGAAGAGTTAAGTTGCAGCTCAGAGGCACTCAGAGTGACCATGGCCTCAGCTGTGCCCGGGGAGGAGATGGCAAGCCACTGGGCTAATTCCCTGCTATTACAGCCACTCCGGAAGCCAGCCTGGCTCAGCCATCAGGCAGCAGCAATTTACAAGCCTCAGGGAGGGAAGAGAGAGGAAAAACAAGGCCACCTCCCCACCCCCAGATTGATCCTGGGGTATTTTTAGGAGCTTATCCACCCCGCATTTTTCTTTGAAAAGTCATCACAGGGGCTCTGTGCGAAAACCACTTGGGGGAAGGCAGCTGCTCACATAGGGGGGCAGGCAGGGGAAGCAGCTGTGCCAGCTCACCCACAAGGAGGTGAGATGGGGTCTTCAAGGACTGGTCCCCCACCCCCACCCTGGCACACACAGCACCTGTTGTCCCAGAAGTCTGAACTCAGTGGCTGAGGAACCACAGGCTCCACGCTCCAGGCCCACCTCCAGGGCATTTTTGAAGGGTGCTCCTATCACTCGAGAACAGAGAGGCACAAAAAGGGCTGTAGGGCTAGGAAGCCAGGGGGCCATTCAGGCTCTGACCTTTTGACTTGACGATGGCATCACTTCCTGTACAAAAAGCTTTCTATTTTTACATAGTCAAATTTACCAACTTGTTCTTTTCCTGGCACACTTTCAAAAGCTTCTCCCCAGCTGGGTGCAGAGAGGCATACTTGTAGTCCCAGATACTTAGGAGGAGACAACGGGACAATCAAGGTTCAAAGCCAGCTAGGGATTCCCCACACCAACAAATAAGCTAGGGCTAGTAGTTCATAGCTGTCACCCAAGCAACTCAAGAGGCAGAAGGAGGAGGATCACAATCAGAAGCTGGCCAAGATGAAAACGTGAAACTTTATGGATCAAGTGACAGAGTGTTTGCCTAACAAGTTCAAACCCTAGTAAGGGAATGGGGAAGGGCTGGAAATGGCAACAAAATAGGAAACAAACCAATATAATAGCCAAGATCAGCCATGGAAAGGGGTGGTGTGTTTGTGTGTGTGTGTGTGTGTGTGTGTGTGCACATCGCAGACACAGGGTGGAAACGTGAGGACATGGACTGTCCCAAGACAGGGAGGAGCTGAGACTGGGGGACAGAGGCTGGAAGATTCTACTATGACAATCATCCTGTGTATTTTTGAAAACATCATTTTCATTTATCACATATTTAAAGAATAAATAGACTCCAACTGTGGAAACTTATAAAAGGAGAAAAACAGGTCCAGAAGGTTCTGGACCAACAGAGATGTCGTATTCCGCTGCTGGGTGGTTTTCTCCCACAGCAGGGAGGACTCAGGTTAGATCAGGTGTGAACCAGGCTCGGGAGACAGAGACAGGAGGGGACGTGCAAGAGGGCTGGGAAGCCAAGACCCTGCAGGCCTGCAGGAGAAACTGCAAACAAGCTTCAGATGCAACAGTTTCTGCCCTAAGAATAGGGACCATGAGGTTCTAGAAGGTTCTGTAAGTTAGGGATCCACAAGGGCAAATAGCTAACAGGGTGTTCCATTCTGACTCCAGTGCCTAATTAACTGTTTCAATTATACAAACTCTGCCTTTCACATCGTATACTAAGTGGGAAAGCAGGGTGCAAAGCCTGGATAGAGTAGGAGGGCAATTCTGTAAAAGTGTTCTAAATATATGTTAGTGTGTGTATTTTTAGGCAGATACTGATACTGAAAAGAAATACACTAAAACGTTAACAGTGGTTATTAGTGGTAATTTTTGAAACTTTTTGTGGCTCTTCTATCCTTAACATTAATGTGATTAACAGGGGAAAAAATGTTATTTAAATAAATAGCTTTGGGAATGGGCAAGTATCAAAGACTTTCTATAAAAATAGTTTCTAAAAGAGGCACCCTGGTACTGAGCCTGAGAGCTGGAGTCAACACATGTTTGGCTGGACTCCTGGGTGACAGGAAAGTGGGCGAGGTGAGCTGGGGCGGCCTGAGTGCTCGTCACCAGCCCCGCACCATAAACCCTCCCCGCAAATGCAAGCTTTCCCAAAGCCAGCTGAACTGCGGGAGTCTAATAACATGACGTTATTAACGCCGTCACAGAGGCCCTGATCCAAATTAAACTGTCTATAAAATATGACACTATTTTTTAAAAATGGATAAATATAGTTTTATGGCATCAAAGGCACACTAGCTCTTGTCTGCATGGGGAGGGCACACAGTTCAGCTTCTGCTCATAGCCTACTGGCTAGGTGCTCTACCACTTGAACCACCGTATCTTTCTGAAAACCAAACTAAAAGTAAAGAGCTACTTGTATGACGATCACCACCACCACTCACCACCCAACTCCAGAACAGTTTTTTTTTTTTTTTTTTTTGGTTTTTTTGGTCAGTGGTGGGGCTTGAACTCTGGGCCTGGGTGTTGTCCCTGAGCTCTTCAGCTCAAGGCTACCGCCCAACCCTCCAGAACAGTTTTTATTACCTAAAAACTTACCAGGCTGACCAAGAGTGCGCCCTACTGGTAGAGTGCCCACCTAGCATGCACAAAGCCCTTGCTTCGATTCTTTGGTACCACATACACAGAAAAGGCCGGGAGTGGTGCTCTGGTTCACATGGTAGAGTGCTAGCCTTGAGAAAGCTCAAGGACACAGAGCCCAGGCCCTGAGTTCAATCCCTAAGACTGGCAAAAATAAAAAAATTACCTAGCTAAACCAGGTGCCAGTGGCTCCTGCATGTAATCCTAGCTACTCAGGAGGCGGAGATCTGAGGATAGCGGTTCGAAGCCAGCCCTGGCAGGAAAGTTCCCATGAGACTATTATCTCCAAGTAACCACTCAAAAATCAGAAGTGGAACTGGGGCTCAAGTGGTAGCGGCACTATCCTTGAGCTGAAAAGCTTAGGGACAGGGCCCACACCCAGAGTTTAAGCCCCAAGACTGACAAAAATAATGTACCTTTGTATGTGTGCTGGTACCAGGGCTTGAACTGGGGGCCTCACACTTGCTCAGGTTTCTTGCTCACTTGAATCACGCTTCCAGCCCAGCTTTCTGCGGGCAAATTACAGATGGAGTATTATAGACTTTTCTGCCGGGACTGGAACTAAACTATGACTCTTCAGTTCTCAGACTCCACCATAGGTAGGGTTTCAGGTCTGAGCCAGCAACATCCCGATTATTTTTAAGAATACAGTTCAGCAGTACCAACTACCTCTGCTCACATTGGTACGTTACCACACCACTTTTTCTCCAACTCTGTTTCACCCTGTTACTGTTTCATACAATAGTCTCCTTTGAAAACTTCCCCATGGGTCTAAGCCCAGCTCCCAGCAGCTTCGTCACCTCCTGCCCGAGGTCTCAGCACAGCGGACACAGTGTCTGTACTCAGGTCAGGCCACATCCTTCCTGTTTCTTCAGCTAGTGATTTAACGGAGTTATTTCCAACTTAAGACAATGTAGTTCCACTGCCCTCTGGCTGCCACAGTGTTAGATGAGAAACTGTCCATCTCTATGAACACGTCCCCGGACTCCTGCCTCATCCCTTTTCTCTCTTTGACAATGTGGCTGGGATATGGCGGCTGGTAAGGACTTCTGAACTTTGAGCAATCTCGCAGCTTTTGGGGAGCTAGGTAGATTGATGTCTCCCATCAGATCCGTTGTGTTTTCAGTCATTACTTCAAATCTTTCTACCCTCTGCCGTCACTGAATCCCTCTCCCCCCCACCTCCACCCACCCTCGTGTTCAGATGACTTACCTTCACTTTTTTTCTTCCTGTCCCTCAAATTGGATAAACTTCATATTCACTATTCCTCCTCCTGCCAGTTCTAATCCATTATTGAGGCTCTTTAGTGAAGTTGTTTCAATTATACTTTTACATTTTATCTCTCTCACTCCTTCCATTAGGTCTGCCTGGAAGAATGGCCCTTCCCTTGGCTCTCTCTCCCCCTGCACCTTGGAAATCCCTGTCCAGCACCCCTCACCCTGGCGACTGGCATGTCTGGGGTCAGTAGGTGGTCCCCCAGACTGAGGTAGTTCTCCATCCCCTGAGGTCACCTCCACTTCCGCTGTGGCCACACCTCTCCTCTATATAATCTCTCTCCTACCACAGTGCCTCTTGCTCCATCACCTGACTCCATCTTTGGTGGCTGGAGGGCTGCTCTTTCCCTCACACAATAAACTTCTCTTGAACTGCATAGTTTCTTTTCAGCAAATCCTACTCCTTTTTTTTTTGTAGGTCATGGGGCTTGAACTCTGGGCCTGGGTGCTTTCCCTGAGCTCTTCAGCTCAAAGCTACCGCCTTACCCCTTGAGCCAAGCACCACTTCCCATTTTCTAGTGATTAACTGGAGGTAAGTGTCATGGCTTTGGAGTGCCCAGGCTGGCTCTGAACCATGATCCTCAGATCTCAGCCTCCTGAGTAGTTAGGATTACAGGCGTGAGCCACTTTGTCCAGCCCTTTTCTTTTTTTCTCTTTTCAGATAAGTTCTTGGCCCTGAGTGCTGGTATTTACAGCAAACACAGGCATGACTGGCATGAAAACTGCTGATTTAAACTGTCTCCAGTAACTTCAACTTTTGGAGGAGACTTCCTCAGAAAGTTTATGTGGATTGCTTCCTCCCCAGCCCCCGACCAAGGATTTTGTTAGTCTGTGTCCTTGGATGTTCCATCGTTCTTGTTAGGAAAAGGATATTTCAGATGGGACAAATGGACAATCTGGAAGCCAGCATGCTCAATCATTTGGTAGATGGGTTGTCGCTGCTGCTTTCTGTAGTTGTTACTAGTTCAGCAACTACCTGAAGTCTTCCCTCAGGTCACTTAGTGGTCAGCAATGATTATACAGATTTCCTGAACCTTCCAGAACCAATCTACCTCCTACAGGTTGCTGAGCTCTGTATGCACACTGGCCCTGTCCTCAACACCTGTGGGCCACTTTATAACTCGGGGGGTTATCAAGGCGAGGTATCACCATCGCAAGTCTCTTCTGAGCATGCTCACACCCACACACACACACGGCCAGAGCTCAGTGGAAAATGACAATTGCATCTCCATTTCCATTCTAGCTCAGTCTGGGGTTTGTTTCCTCTGCTGTGTGTGCACAGGGCTCTTTGTGTAGTGTCTTCTCTTTCCAAATGCTCCATTGTGTAGGATGCCCTGCAGTGCCTCCTCCCCGAGGGCCCCGCCCATGCTCCTTCCACTCTAGACTTCCAAGTATGTCCTGTAAAACAGATTCTGAGGAAATACTTCGCTCTGCCTTGTTTGGATAGGTGCAAAAACAATATGAAAACCACGGAATGTTCTATACCTGTGAAACAGTCTGTTCTGATTTGAACTTTCTGGAAGTCCCTGCACTGGAAGCTTAGCTCCACAGCTAAGTCCGGACCGTGGCCTCCTGCGTTCGTGAGCTGTTACAGGAGCTCGAGTATCTAGCACACTGGCTGTGTCCTACCACAGCATGACGTACATACATGTGACTCTGGAGGAAGTGAAGCTGGCACACATGGTTCTAGACTTGGCTGCCTCTACAGCCACAGACAAAACAAGCCTCCAGTCTACAAGTTACCCAACCCCTGGTATGATATGGCAACAAGGAACAAAGGAGACCAAGGTTGGGTATTGCTCCTGAAAAATTCATTTTTACGTGCCAGTTCTGGGACTTGAACTCGGTGCTTGGGTGATATCCTTGAGCTTTTGTGCTTGAGCCACAGCTCCACTCTGGCTTTTTAGGTGGTTCACTGGAGATAAGAGTCTCGTGGACTTTCCTGTCCAAGATGGTTTTGAACCATGATTCTCAGATCTCAGCTTCCCAAGTAGCTAGGATTACAGGAGTGAGCTACTAGTGTCAGACTTGGTGTGGTATTTTTAATACTGTCACTGTCCAGGAAGAAGTAGCAATGACCTGGCCTGTGCAGAGGGTGGGGAAGGTGAGTGTAGACGGCTGTGCACACAAGGATGCCAGGGTCACGGAGGCGAGAAAACAAAAACTTGGGACAGAAAACAAAACTTGATTCCTCTCCAAAACAGAGGAAGAGGGGCTGCAATGTGGCCTAGTGGTAGAGTGTTTCTCTAGCATACATGAAGCCCTGGGCTTGCTTCCTCAGCACCCCATAAACAGAAAAGGCTAGAAGTGGTGCTGTGGTTCAAGTGATAGAGTGCTAGCTTTGAGCACAGAGGCTCAGGGACAGTACTCAGGCCCTGAGTTCAAGCTTCATGACCGGCAACAAGGAGAGAGAGAGATATATCATGGGGATGGATGGACACACACACACCTCCTTAAATGGCCCCATTCACTGTCTGGTGGGGACACTTGAAATGCAAAAGCCACAACTCTCTATCCTGACCACCCCACAAGCCCAAATAAAGGCGAGCAGAGGTGGCAGGTGGGAGGGGCCTGCCTCTGAGGGGGAGGTCAGGAGCGAGCAGAATGACCATCCTCACCTCTCTGAGGTGTGAGCTGTGTCCTGCCCTGTGTGTCTGAAATTTGTTTTATATTGAACAGGAGAAAAAAAGGGAAGGGGAAAGGAAAAGAAGGGGAAGAGGAAAGGTGGGGAGCAGAGAGAGGACGAGAGATGCTGGGTGGAAGGCAGCCCCTGCGGGTGAACACAGGTCTTCTGACAACATGGCCAAGAGGCTGTGGCAGGGAGGCCGGTATCATCCTTATGATGCCTTGTCCAGGGCAGGAGGTGTTTTCTGTTGAGTGTGCACTATCTTTTTTGGTGGCACTGTGGTTTGCAGCCAGGGTCTCCCTCACACATACTAAGCAAGCTGTCTACCATTTGAGCCATACCTGTAGCCCTTTCCTTTCTCTTCAGCCCATGTAGGCCTTGATCTCATGATTCCTGCCTTAGCTCCTGAGTGCTGGGATGTTAGAATGTATCAACCATGGAGACAACAAATCATCAACAAATGAAGGGGAAGACATTCACACCCATAATCCCAGCTATGCAGGAGGCTGGGATATAAGGATCGAAGCTAGCTTGGGCAAGAAAGTTCATGAGACTTATCTCCAATTAACCACCAGAAAATCCGAAGTGACAATGGCTCAAAGTGACAGAGTAGTAGCCTTGAGTACAAAAGCTCAGGGACAATGCCGAGGCTCTGAGTTCAAGCCTCACAACCAACAAAAAAGAGAAAAATGGATGGCGGAAGAGAAGGGAAAGAAAGGAAGGAAGGAAGGAAGGAAGGAAGGAAGGAAGGAAGGAAGAAGGAAAGAAGGGAAGGAGGGATGTCGGGGTCCTTCATCCCCAGTCCCTCTTGAGGAGGGATGGGAAAACACACCCCAACCAGTCCAAGCCGCGAGAGGAGAGGGCCCACTGGCCTCCCGCACTCAGCCTTGCTTCTCCGGAGCACAAACAGAAACCACACAGCTTCATCAAGGCAGGAATCTCTCTAAAACTCCCCTCCTTATATTGGGTGTGGGAGCCTATCAGCACAACAGGTGGGCAGGATAAAGAGGTCCACTTGTTTACCCCCACTACAGGTCTCAGCAGAAAGTTATTAGAATGGTGTTACTCGGCCCCAACATCTCCCGTTTTTATCTTAAAAAAGACAAAACTTAGGATATGTGGGGCTACCACCATATTAGATCGGCTGTGCCTGTCTTAGGTGTCTCCAAGCTCATTAGTCTTCTTCATGGGATCACCAAGTCCTTTTTACTTGGCTCCTGTCTTAGGTCGATAGGCTCACAGCTGGGACTTGCCCGTCTTTGACTACCAGCCGTCCATTTAAGCAAATCAGACCTGAGGGGATGCACCTACTTCCATGGGAGCAGATGACTGTCGCATTAGCATGGACTTTCTGCGTTGACTTTGTAGGCAGGCAATAGACATATTACAATGATAGTGCATAAAAACAAATCCAAACTGATCAGTCCCAAAACTGATCAAGATAACTATCACCCAAAGTTAGAATATTGTCATTTGTGCACATAACAATTCCAGTCCTCACATTCAAAGCATTCTCTGTAGGAACCACAGTGGCAAGGACAATACTCGCAGCAGTAAGGGCAGGAAAACACCAAAGTCTCTTTTACTGATGAGCGGGAAAGCATTGTCCTCCCCCTGTCCAGGCACTAGTATACTGAGTGGCTCTGACTACAACAGAGAAAATAGGGAAACATTCCAACATTAACTAAGAAAACAACATTCACACAAGCCATACGGATAGCAGGGCAATGGAAGAATTAAGAGTCTTCCAGTCCCCCCTTGTTTTCCAAAAATGACTCTGGTCCCTTCATTTTTAGGGGGTTATGGGTGAAGATCCATTTTCTGTAACTTCAAGCTGACTCAGGGACTTTAAAAAGCTTTAGCCTGTTTTCAACTATTCTGCACCCAAACACAGGCTTTCTAAATCACTACCACTTAATTCTCTTTCTCAAGTCTGCACTTTTCACCTGTTCTTAAACTGTTTACTCCCGTATAGACTTAAGATTTACCTTTCACACACACATTCGCGGTTGTTCCAGTCTGAACCCATTTGGTTCTATTCTAAAATCTCTTTAACACATTCGTTCCCTTTCATACACACATTCGCGGTCGTTCCGGTTTGAACCCATTTCGGTTCTATTCTAAAATATCCTCGCCTTTATACTGCTCTGGTCAGACTCCCGCGAGGTTCCCCCCCTACCATACCTGAAGTGACCTGCACTTCGGAGGTGACCTGGGAATGAGTAAAATCTCTTTCACACACACATTCGCTGGTTCAGTCTTTGAGGAGTTTTGTCTTTGTCTTTCTCCCTGGCTCTTTGTCTTCCTGTCTTTTTCTCTTTTCCTGTGAGCAATTTCAGCCTGCATTTTCCCTTCAGGCTTCCCTGGTTGTTCAGTCCCTTTTTCTTTTTCTTTGCATTATCTTCCTTTCAGGTTTCTCTGGTTTTTCAGTGTTTGAGTTTTTCTTCTTTGACTTTTGCAGGTAATTGCTTCCTTTTCTCCTGTTGATCACCTTTTTTTCTTTCTCTTTGTCCCTCTCTTTCTCCTTGTCTTCCTGTCTTTTTTTTTTTCCTTGTGAGCAACTTCAGCCTGCAAAATCCCTTTAGGTTTCCCTGGTTGTTCAGTCTTTTGGTGCCTTTCAGGTTTTCTCTGGTTTTTCAGTCTTTCCTCCATGTCTCACTTGGCTCAACTCAGTCGTGCCCCTTTCATGCCCCATTTCATGCCTCTTTCGTGCCCCACGTTGGGTGCCAATATGTCGGGGTCCTTCATCCCCAGTCCCTCTTGAGGAGGGATGGGAAAACACACCCCAACCAGTCCAAGCCACGAGAGGAGAGGGCCCACTGTCCTCCCGCACTCAGCCTTGCTTCTCCGGAGCACGAACAGAAACCACGCAGCTTCATCAAGGCAGGAATCTCCCTCTCTCTAAAACTCCCCTCCTTATATTGGGTGCGGGAGCCTATCAGCACAACAGGTGGGCAGGATAAAGAGGTCCACTTGTTTACCCCACTACAGGTCTCAGCAGAAAGTTATTAGAATGGCGTTACTCGGCCCCCAACAGAGGGAGAGAGGGAGGAAGGAGGAAAGAGAGGAAGGGAAGAGGAAAAGAAATGAAGGAGAGGAGACAGGCCTAATTAGCATATACAAGACTGCACATTCCATCCCAGTACAAAAAAAAAAACAAAACCACTGTCCGGCTCCAGAAGTCTATACTCGAAGCGTCAAGCTGGTGGCGGGACCAGGATAAACACATGGTACTTGTATAATGAAAACATCTGACCCCATACTGCAGATCTGTGTCCTGTGGTCCCAAGAAAACCTCATGCAACCATGCTCTGCTCTACCGGGGGAAGGAGGGGAATTATTTTTTCCCCTTCTCTGTTCAGACATAACATCACCAGCAGAGCTCTTTAAGTATCTGGAGTGGGAGGCTATATTTAGAGACTACTTGGTCCTGAAAATGAGCCTGATTTCCTGTGGTGAGTTCTCAGCAGCAGGAGAGGGGCCAGGCCTGCCACACCCGGGGCAGCTCACAGCCTGAGATGCTCAAGGTTAGATGGTAACAGAACTCCCCAGGTTCCAGCAAGCCCTGCCTGAGGGGACCAGAGCAGGAGACAGTGACAGGGTGGAGAGCAGGGAGCAAGGATGGATTGCTTCCGTCAGCAAAGTAGAACCCACCAGAGGCTGTCCCCCACAGCTAGCCTGGCAGCTAGCCTCTCTCTGAGAGGCAGGGTCGACCTCCATTTTCTCATTCATTCAACTAACTCACTTTCTCACCATTCACTCCATCCTCCATCCAACTGCTCCTATGCTCACATCGCTTACCTTTCACTCACTCTGACTCTTCCCTCTCTCCCTCATTCATTCTCTCCTTCAATCCCTCCCTCCCTCCCCCATTCCTCCAGGTAGTCATTCAACAGCTCCATCCTCATGCATTCCATGGCTCTCTTATTTAACCACACCTATCCTCGCAGGGTGATATGCAGAGGGCAGCGGGCAGCCAAATATAACACAAGCCATGGACTTGGAGACCACCCTGGACAGGACCTCGGAGGGGCAAAGCGAATGCCTGGGAACCTGGTGGAGACATGGGGGGCTACACACAGTGGATGAGCAAGGACTGGAGAGACACTGAGAGAACGGGTACAGCATGCTTCTGGGGACCTGTGAGGATGTTTCCAGAGATGATCTTAAGAAGAGTTGTAAAAATAGCACCCTTCGACTAACTCCCCATTAACTCATGTCTTCTATAACCAATCCAAGAATAATACTATCACCCGTACTACAGAACTAACCCCATGTCTCCAGGCCTTCCTCTCGGTCCTCATGGGCTTCCAGGACCCCACCTCGCATGAACTGTTCTGTCTTCAGAGTCTCCCTAGCTGGTGACTGTTCCTACGCCTCTTCTTTGGTGAGCTAATCCTTGTTTTGACCTTGACCCTTTTGAAGAGTCACACTCAGGTGTTGTGGGGTCCGTTCCTG
The DNA here is from genome assembly GCF_031878675.1 of Megascapheus bottae. Lineage (NCBI taxonomy): Eukaryota > Metazoa > Chordata > Mammalia > Rodentia > Geomyidae > Megascapheus > Megascapheus bottae. The sequence continues at coordinate 5,468,546 of NC_143542.1, read as the reverse complement.
GGTTCTGGGGTGTCAGAGGTCATCTTTTTTTTTTTTTCTCAGTCGTGGGTCTTCAACTCTGGGCCTGGGCACAGTTCCTGAGCTCTTCAGCTCTACCACTTGAGCCACCATGCCACTTCCGGTTTTCTGGTTCTTAACTAGAGATAAGAGTCTCCCGAACTCTTGTGCCCCAGCTCTCTCTGAATCACAATTCTCAGACCTCATCCTCCTAAGTAGCTAGGATTACAGGCGTGAGCCGCCAGCACCCAGCTGATGAAATGGGATTCCTAACGGAACTGAGAGACACCCACAGCACTAATGAAGCACGCTTCTGGATGAGTCTGCGAGGATGTCTCTGAGATGATTGGCATGTGGGCCAGCGACAGAAGGAGAAGACCCACCCTAATGTGATTGTACCATCCAATAGGCTGGGACCTGCATGGGGCAAAAACCAGAGGGGAAGTTTACATGTGGACGCACAGCTGACTGTTCCTCAGTGTGTGTGTTTGGGTTTCTTGTTTTGTCTTTTGAATCTTCAGCCTTTCAATGTGGACTCACAGTAGACTCTTCGGGCCTCCATCCCTTAATTAGGGTTGCATCACTGGGCCCCTCTCCTTCTGAGACATCAGCTCCTTGAGCCCAGCAGGTACTGGCACGCTTTGCTCTCCAGCTCACAGATGACCACGATGGACTGACTACTGGCCCAGATCACGTGTGCCAAGCGCCCACACCGATTCTACTCCCTACATACTTATTACTCACTGTGATGTATATGGAACACACATGTGGTATGCAGGCTATTACAGAACAGGTACCTGTGTGTGTGTGTTCGCGCGTGCAGGAGTACATATGTGTGTATGTGTTATATCTGTGTATTCCACTGGTTCTGTTCAGGAGCTCCCTGACAGACAGGGCCTAGCTCAATCTCTAACACCGAGTGCGTTCATTCTAACGCACTGCTTCCCTGCATCTTGATGACCAGAAGCTGCAAGGCAGGACGGCAGGACTGATCTGGTTACACAGGGGATCTGAGAGAGAAGCATTCGTTCAAGCACTGGTGCTGGCAACAGAGCTTCAACAGAGCTTTTTTTGGGGGGGCGGGGGGCAGTCCTGGGCTTGAGCTCAGGGCCTGGGCACTGTCCTTGGGTTTTCTCAAGGCTAGAGCTCTACCACTTGAGCCTCAGCACCACTTTTGGCTTTTTCTATGTATGTGGTACCAAGGAATCGCACCCAGGTCTTCATGCATGCTAGGCAAGCACTCTACTGCTAGGCCAAACTACCAGCCAACAGAGCTCTTTTCGCTACATTCCATCACTAAAATTCTACCTGGGTTAAACTAATTTGCAGTGATATGATTGCAACAGAGGGCTAGATTTAGACAGTGTGTTTTTCTAGTCATTCTTAGCCTGGTGAGTTATCACTTGGTTTTTCACTTTCTGTTTCCCATGGCAAAAGACATTCTAAATATAGGAAACTGGCACTCAGAATAAATGTGCTACAGGCACAATGGAGATGGCTATGCCCTCCCCTCAGCCTGGTCCCAGCTCCTGACTTCCAGGTTTGCTTTGTTCCAGGGCAGTACAAGGTTTTGAACCTGGGACCTTGAACTCTGGGCTGTATACTTTCCAGGGAGGCACTGCCACTGGGCCACACTCCCACTCTGGGAGCCAGTTCCTCCAGGGTCCCCCGCCCACATGAGTCACCAAAGGATACATGTAGCCATTTACATGGGAGGAAGGGTCTCAGAGCAGAGCAGAGTGCGGGCCAAGGCTGTCCATGGCAGGAGAAGGGATGCCATACCAAGAGAGTTCCCACCAATGCTGTGACAGGACACTAAGTCACTAACTGCCTGCCACGGTCTCTAAGCCTTTGGGGCAATCTTGGACAGTCCTTACCTCTCGTTTCTTAGATACACCCCCAAAAACCTGTGGACAGTAGGGCTGACTGCAAAATAGAAAGATCCATGGTACTTTGGATTGTTTCTGGGAGGAGGGTGGTCCCCAAGCCACTGGAGGCTGTCCTTGAAAGGGATTACAAGACCAAACTCCTTTCCTCTTTCTCTCATCTGGCTCTGCTCTGCCACCTGCTCCACCACCTATGCTGTCAGCCACAGGCCCATCAGCTCACACCACACACAGAGCCGCTAAAATCCCGAGTCCAAAGAAGCCCTGTCTCTCTTCAAGCTGATGATGTGATCTCCTTATAGTAACAGAGGTCGGACTAGCCCACACAGCTGGGAGAATCCAGGCTCCCAAGCTCCACTGGCTATGCTCACGTAACTGGAACAGTCCAGACCCCACCATGTGCCTAATTTCTGCCCAGAACCCTTCCTTGCTGCCCTGGCCACAGGTTCTCACCTCCTGGCCACCCTGGGCATGGATCCAGGCCTCCCAGCTACCCTGGCCACAGGTCCCCACCTCCTGGCTGGTGGGATGCAGCGTCATGCACCCCACTTCCGGTCTAAGCCAGCACTCTTCCCGGCAGAGGGGCCACCCAGTCCTATGGCTGCTCTGGGATTTCCCACTGGCCTTTCAACAGCCCAGCACGTCATCAAAACATTCTTTAAGGTTAAGTCAATTGTGTCTATGAACCTCCAAGTTAGAATCACACCAAACAACTCCACAGCCCAGCAGGGAGAAGAAATTCCTGGAACGGGCTGCTAAATGGCTGCTTCCGGATGAAACCTCCAGGACAAGGCGTGGAAGGGCAGCGTCTGATTCTGTGCACTAACTAGGCACGTGAAACAGCCAGGGTCCCAGGATCCACAGGCAGCCTGGAGCACAGGCTCCCCTCTGCCGCTCCATTTCTATCACCAGTGCATCCAACAACGACAGCCCAGCAGCTTAAAACCACACGGGGTTCGTTTTCTTATTTTTCCTCTGAGACAGTCTCACACGTCAGCCCTGGCTGATCCTGAACTTGAGGTCCTCCAGCCATAGCCTCCTAAGTATTCAGACCACAGACAGGGCCACCACACCCAGGGTGGAAGGTCAGCATGGCCTCAGTGGGCTCCCACCAACGTGTGGTCTAGGCTGCCCTCCCTACTGGTGGTACTGGGAAGAATCAGTGGTAGAACCCACTCTAGCAGCCCTAGGCCAGCTGTCCCTGCCTCCTGGCTGGCTGTCACCTGTCCTTGCACTGTGAAATCACTGCAGGATTGAATAGGTATGTAAACTGTAAATGGAACAAATATGTGTTTCATGTTGAGACTCAGGCCCCAATTTGTATGTCTATAACATAGGTAACACCCACAATGATGATATGCAAATATCCTAAGATCCAGAAGAATCGTGCTCAAGCTCTTACAAATGCAGCTAGAAGGTATCCTGTGATTCGCGGGGTCTGCCCAGGTGATTCAAGATACCTTCCCCACCTAAAGTGCCTCATTGTAACCAGGGGCCCTTCTGCCAAGGAATAGAGCCAGCTCACAGGTCCCAGGGTTAGGGTATAGATGTATGGGAGGAGGGGGGCAACTTCCCACCTGCCACCTCCCGTTTCCCCTTCTAAGCCATTGCGGTTACACCCTTCCATCTTCTTGTAAAACCTATATCAGGAATACTTCCTCTATCTCAGCATTCGGTCCCTCCCCTCATACCACGCCATGCCTGCAATTCTAGCCATCCTCAAAGCCAGCCTAAGCAAAAGTGTGAGACCCTACCTGAAATCAAACTAAAATTCAGAGGTCTGAAGACAGGCTCCATCTTTATACAAGGCCATATACCACTAAGGGGAAGACATTGCCTTCCACCTAAATACTCCAGCTTTTAGGTACAGTTACCGTTATCCCAGCAGAGCCACCTAAGCTGATTAGTCTCAGTGGCAAAGAAATCAAACACGTTCACCTAAGTATTGAGCCTGACTTAGTAGAGTGGATGCAGGGCCCAAGGCTACTTTTAGGCCTTATTAGGCACCTTCAGGTCATCCAAAAAGCACTGATTTACATCCTGCTGGCTGCTAAGCATAGCGCCTGGGATAAGGTGGGCAGGCTACAAAGAAAGGGAAGCTCCGAGCCCCATGTGGGGTACAATCCACCTTGGCCAAAGACAGAAACTCAGGTTCCAACGTGGCCAAATGTGGTGGCACCCACATGTAATCCCAGCTACTCAGGAGGTATAGCCAGGAAGATCTACAGTTGGAGGCCAACCAAGGAAGGAAGGAAGGAAGGAGACAAAGGGAAGGAGAGAGGGGTAACTCAAGTGGTAGAGCACCCACCTTGAAAGTGAAAGGCCCTTGAGTTCAATCCCCAGGATAGGGAGAAAAATCCACAATTTCCAGCACCAACATGACGCCACTGTGGAAATTCTATACCTGGCCTCATTTGACAGGTCAGGCAAAACACCAGGGACAGGAAAAACATCTCCTCAAGTTGCCTTCTGGCTGCATGGAGACATATATGAAATATGGATGCACTCAGGTGTGGACTTGGTTGTCACCTGGGTCGCCTACATTCCCTCTGATGCCCAACATGGTGGTTGTTGCATGGGCAGGGAAGTTCCCAGAGTCGGGGATGAGGTGGGCTCAGGCATGGGAGAACGTGTGGGGAGGACAAACAGGAAATAAAGCTTGAGACACTTGGCTCTGGCAGCATACAGGGAAGTGGGCCGGGCAGGCCTGGTGTGGTAGAGATGTGGAGGATGTCTGGGTTGGTGCCTTTGGGGCTGGGGCCAGGGGAGGAGCTGAGGTTTCAGCTGAGGGTCATGCAGAGCACTTTTTTTTTTTTTGAGGTGCTGGAATGAGACCCATCAGGCACTTGCCTAGCAAGTCACCAATGAACGCCCCGCCCCCGCCACTGGTTTCCTGAGCAAGGAGGTCCTTCCATGGAAACCACACTGGCCTGACACTGGAAATTCTCCTGACTCAGCCTCCCCAGAGAGGGACCACAATACCCTCGGAGAACGAGTGAACTCTTAGGACAGAAGCTTCCTTCAAGGCTCTAACTATGCCAGTTTAGGTTCAGACTCAGGGTGTATTAGTTCAAGACGGTTTCAAGGCCAGAACTAGAACCTAAATGGCTGTCACTGAGTTCTGCATCCGAAATATTTTAGCCTTTGTTGTACAAATAAGACTGTTTTAGCCTTATTGAAGGACAGATACTGAGAGAGGGAACCAAAGTTACATAGATGGCTGTGTGCCAGTGACTCATACCTGCAATCCCAGCTACTCAGGAGGCGGAGATCTGAGGATCGTGTTTCAAAGCTAATTCTGTCTGGCACGACAGTCTGAGACTTTTGTCTCCAATTAGCCACCAAAAAGCTTGGAGTAGAGCTGTAGCTCAAGTGGTAGAACACCAGCCTTGATCACAAAAGCTCAGGGACAGTGCCAAGACCAGAGTCCAACCCATAGGACTGGCACTGGCGCATGCACATACATGCATGCACGCACACGCACGCACACACACAGACACACACACAGAGTTATAGAAGAATAAGGCACTCAACATATGTAATATGAATAATATGAACATATATTTCAATACAGTCACATCTACATCCGTGGATAGAGATAAATGCAATCACATATGAATACATAGAATATTACGGATCTCCTAGACGTAATGAAAGTGAGAAATAGGATCACAATCTAGGTGGGGGCTCTGGGGATAGAACCCAGGACCCCGCACATGCTAACCACCTGCTCTACCACATAGCTCCAGATTCGACGTAATTTTTTTTTCCAATCCTGGGGCTCGAATTCAGGGTCTGGGCACTGTCCTTGGACACTTCTTGCTCAAGGCTAGCACTCTACCACTTGAGTCACAGCACCATTTCCGGCTTCCTCTGTGTATATGGTATCGAGGAATCAAACCCAGAACTTAGTGCATGCCAGGCGAGCATTCTACTAGGCCATCCTTTCGGCCCCATAATGTATATTTTTTGAACATCTACCACTGCCAACCCAGGAGAGGTGACCTGGGCAGACCTGCCACTCTGGGAGAAATGGCCCTGGCTGTGGCTCAGGAGAACTCACAGTGCCTGTGATGGAGACGGAGGTGGGAGGGAGGGCGAGGGCCACAGGAGAGACATGGAGGAAACCAGCTGGAATGGGCTTCCCTGGTGGCCCGGCTCCGTCGTAGGCCTCAAAGCACCCGTCCGAAGGCTAGTGTTCCCACGGGTCCCGGACGGCGTCACCGAGCCTGCCATCGTAAGCTGTACGGCATTTTGCCACCTGTTCTGTTCTGGATTTCACAGATGCTCTGAGCCTTGGCTGGCGGGAAGCCTTGTGCTGGGGAACACGCTACCCAGGGGCAGGAAAATTAGGGTGCAGGGGGTTTCTGCTTGCCACTAAGGAAGGCAGACAGAAGATACAGAGGAATAGAAGGCAAGGGTAACCTGCTAAGTGGGGGCAAATGACAGGTCCCCACTTCCTGCTGCCTGGAGCCCGGCATCAGAGCAAGGGCACCAACAGGGCCCTGCTGAGGCCTCAAAGGAGCAAAGGACTCTTTTTCCTTTCTTTATTTGGTCAGAGACTGAAACTCAAACTCGGTACTTGATGCTTCCACTCATTGGCTGGCACTCTACCAACTAAGCCATGTCCCAAACCCTTCTGTTTTTGTTTGAACTTCTGCATTTTAAAAATATAAGTACAGAAAACTGCACAGGGAATAAATATGCAGTCATAAACCACCACCTGCCTAATAAGGAGGTTTTGTTTGTGTTTTTGTTTTTAATGGAGCCAGGAGTTTAGCCTAGTAGTAGAATGCTTGCCTAGCATGCACAAAGACCTGGGTTCGATTCCTCAATACCACATACACAGAAAAAAAGCTAGAAGTGGTGCTGTGGCTCAAGTGGCAGAGCTCTAGTTTTGAGAAAGCCCAGGGACAGTGCTCACAAGGCAAAGGACTGGCAGAAAAAAACAACTGCATCCAGAGTGTGGAAGAAGACTTAAAAGAAAAAAAAAGACTTAAAAGTAAAAATTATATATATATATATATATATATATATATCAGGCAACCTCAGAGAAAAACAAGACAAGGGACAAGTGCCACCTAATGGCACAACAGAAATGCATCACACGAAGTGACAATGAAAACAAAACAACACAACCCACGAGTGCCATGCACTTCCAGGATGCAGAGCGGGCGCTGCCTGTCCACCGCTGCACAATGTACAACTACATGGAAGCAGCCTGGGGTTTACCTGCGCTGAGCGTGTGCAGAGCCAGGAACACAGCCAGTCGGTGACAGGCCGAATGGAATGCGTGCATGGGACCTGGTGAGGGGCTCACGGCCAGGGATCCCCAACCATTCATGAGGCAGATGCTGGGAGGATTTCAGTTCTAGGCCAGCCTGAACAAAAAGTCCACAAGACTTCATCTCCACCAATAGCCGGCGCAGTTGTGGGTGCACAGCTGTTAAACCAACTGCATGGGAGGCGGAGAACTAGCAGGAGGACGGAGGATCCGGGCCAAACGGGCACAATCATTCATGAGACTCCATCTCAACATAAAAAGCTGGGCGTCATAGCACACGCCTACCATCCTACATATGTTTGAGGTGTAAGTAGAAGGGTGTTGGTCCAGGACACCCTGAGCCACAGACAGGAAACACAAACACACACCCGAAAAGCAACAAAAGCAAAGGGCGGGGGAGTGGCTCCACTGGTAGAATGCTTGCCTAGCAAGCAAGAGGCCCAGAGATCAAAACCTAGGGTCTCACTAACTTTATCTGAGCTAACCTCAAAGGTGCGTTCTTCAGTTTTTGCCTCCCAAATAGCTGGAATTACACCTGCGTACCACCACACCGAGCTGTTTGTTCTGCGTTGAGATGGGCTCTCGCCATGTTGCCCAGGCTGGCCTAAAGTTGCTGGGCTCCCAAGATTCTCCTGCCTCTGCCTCCCAGGGAGTCTGGCTTGAACAGTCTGCATCACCACCAGCTAAACTCAGATCCTGTGATGGCTCTACATGTTACCAAAAATACTGCTTCTGGGAGGAATTTTAAATAGCCAAGTAAGTCAACTGGGGAAAAAACAAAATCTCCATTCCTTTTCTAAGAAGTTACCAGTTGTAGACCAAGATTCAGATTTACAGACAGCAGGCCATGTGGGATCAGTCTGGCCAGGTGCCAAGCTCAGTCCCCTTTCCTGACCCCCTGAGTAAACCACTTATCCCCTCTGAGCCTCGATGTCCCCATTTTAACATTGCACAGTCAAGTGCACAGAGGCTTTCAACGTGCAGTGCTGGCCATTGTGAGCTGGCAGCAGGGCCAGGGCCTCACCCGTTGTCTGAGCTACTCAGAAGGCTGAGATTTGAGGGCTGTGGTTTGAAGCCAACTGGGGTCAAGTCTACAAGATTCTAGCTATAAATAACCAGCAAAAAGACCAAGACTGGAGGCACAGCTCACATGATAGATGAGCAAGAGTGGAAAGCTCTGAGTTCAGGCCCCCTTATGGATATTTAAGTGCAGTCTGCATAGCCCAGGCCTGGGGCCATGGCTCCTCCCTGCCTTCCCAGGAGGGAAACAGGAAGCAGACTGCACCCAGCCCAGAGGTGGGGCTGCCAAACACCCTGGTGAGGTGGGCAGTGCTCCAGGCCATCAGCCCCTCTGGCCAGTGCAGCACACTGGCCAGCAGCCCACAGCAGCAGGAGGGCCACACCCAGGTCTCCGCCTGTCTCAGGGAAGGGAATGCTGAAGTCCTTGATGCATGGTGCAAGCGCTCATCAGTGTCTGGCAGATGGGCTGGGGCAATCAGACAGGGTGACACCTGTTTCCCGCTGCCCACTCCCCGCTCCTCCTGAACAGAGCACATGGGAAATCCTTTCAAGAGCTCAATCAAGCTCCTGGCCATTTCATCTGCAAGTCGGATTTCAGGAATTTGTAAGCTAAAACACTGGAGAGCTGGAAGGATCTTCTGGAAGCTTTTCTAGTCTCTCATTTTGAAAAAGGGAAATTCGGTAGCACAATCAGACTTTCTTACTCTCTAGGGAGAGTGCTCAGCTTACTTTCCCTAATCCAAAATACTTGCAACCACAAATGGTTCCTGGATCTGGGTATCTCTGGAAATACTGAGAGGCTGGGAGTTAGATTTAGACACAAAAGGAAGTTCTATTTCGTATGCACCTTTATATACAAATCTGAAGGTGTTTTTATATATTATGGTTTAGTCATTTGGAGCATGAAATAGTTTCAGGGCATTATGATTTGTGAATGACGTGTCTGTCCCCCAAAGGCTCACTAAGGCCTGGTCCCCAGCTGGTAGATCAAATCGCCAGGAAGTCACTGGATCGCTTTGACGTAATGAATGGGCAGATCTACAGGCGGATCCACAACCCGATGACATGATTAGGAGGTAGTGGAAGCTAGAAATGGCAGCATCAGACTGTAGGAAAGTATGTCACTGGTGGTAGGCCTTGGGGGCCTAAGCTGTGTTTGTCTCTCTACTTGCTGGCCACCATGAAGTGCTCAACTTGGTTTCTCCAGGCCCTTCACCAATGTGTGCCACCTCAGCATGGCAACAAGGGAGCCAGCTGACCTCGACTACAGCCTCCAAAACTATGGGCCACAGAAAATCTACCTTCTGAAGTTTGTCAGGTACCTTCGGTCACAGCAAGGTAAAGTGCGAATAACACCCGTGGGGCATCATACAGATGCTCACGCCATGTCATACTTGTGAATTCTCAGAATGGAGATGCTTGACCTTTACTTCGTGCCTTGACCATGTCTGTCACTCCCTGCCAGTCAGCCATAGCCAGGCATCAAGGACTCCCAGCCTCTCCCTGTCCTGGGCTTCCACCTTTACCACAGATGTGCACATTGGCATGCTCATGAAGAGGCGAGCGTGGGGGTCCATGCCTGTAATCCCAGCTGTCTAGGAGTTTGAGGCCAGCTAGGCTATGTAACAAGACTTGGTCTCCAGAAGCAAAGGCAGGAGTGGTGAAGGGTGATGGGAAGCCGGGACTGCATCACAGAGCAATCAGTAGAATGCAGCTGGGAGGACAGAGGCAGGGAAAGCTGCTGTGGGAGAATGAGGATGGCTGGGAGAGTGGTGACACAGGCCAGGGTGGGGAGGTGTGGGAAGCTGGCATCACAGATGTACAAACAGAAACCACTGGTCAGCGGTGAGAGCAGAGGAAGGAGGAAGAGATAAATGAGAAGTAGAACTAGGCGTCAGTGGCTCACGCCTATAATCCTAGCTACTCAGGAGGCTGAGATCTGAGGATGGCGGTGCAAAGCCAGCCCGGGGATGAAAGTCCATGAGACCCTTATCTCCAATTAACCACTAGAAAACCAAAGTGGTGCTGTGACTCAAGTGATGGGATGCTAGTCCCGAGCTCAAGTGCTCGGGGGCAACGCCCACACCCAGAGTTCAAGCTCCACGACTGAAAGAGAGAGAGAAAAAAAAAATCAGAAGTAGGGGAGGTCTGTTCCTTGTGGATGGACACCAAAGCTCAGAGGAGAGAGGGAGTAAATGGGTACAGAGAGAGAAGCAATGGAAAGCCACACCCTAGGATTGGTGGTCCTGGATTTGGGTCCCAGCTCAGTCACTTCCTTAAGAATCTTGAGCTAGGGCTGGGAATGTGGCTTAGTGGTAGAGTGCTGGCCTAGCATGCATGAAGCCCTGGGTTTGATTCCTCAGTACCACGTAACAGAAAAAGTTGGAAGTGGTGCTGTGGCTCAAGTGGTAGAGCTAGCCTTAAGCAAAAGAAGCTCAGGGACAGTGCCCAGGTCCTGGTTCAAGGAAAAAAAAAATCTTGAGCTAGTTCATTTTTCTTTTCCATGAAACTGGAATTACAGACTTGAGAATCTAAACCAAAAGGATCTGAAGACATAGTTCCTCCTTCTTCACTGTGGATTGAACTCAGAGCCCCTTGACCATTTGAACCACCTCTGGTCTGTTTCCTTTGGGTCTTGAAACACAATCTTCTTCTCTTCCCTCCTGCTAAGTGGGGTTATGAACAGACGCCACATTTGTTTTTGTTTTTGTTTTTTTTCGGATGTCCAACATGACAGCAGAGCCACTAAAATATTTATTAAATCACTTGCCTCCTTTTAAGGTGTGGTAGCACCTGCTTATTATCTCAGCACTAGAGCGGAACCCTGAGGCAAAAAGATCAAGAATTTGAAGCTTGGCCATGTTTATAATGAAACTCCTCTGTAGAACTATTTGAAGATGAGAAAAAGTGTTCTAAACCAGCGTGGGTTTCCTAAAAATAAAGGTGGGGGGAGAGAACCAGGAGGATCAGGAATTTAAGACCAGCTTGGATAATAAATATATAATAACAGCAATGCTTTAACAAATGACGTATAGCCCATAGGCCTAAGGTAGATGAAACAAACAAGTGGGCGTTTTGGTTTGGTTTATGTGTACATGCACATGCTTGGATATGAGCAAGCGGGGGCTGTGGTTTGGGATTCAGTGTGTGAATACACACACATGCGTGGATATGAACAAGTGGGGTTCTTGTTTTGCTTTGGGGGTTTGGTGTGTGCGTACACACACATGCTTGGATCTGAACTCAGGGTCTCAAGCTCAACTTGATTTCCACTCAAGGCTGATGCCTCCGCTTCTGACTTTCTGTTGGTTCACTGGAGATGAAGAGTTTTACAGATTTTTCTGCCTAGAGCTGACTTTGAACAGTGATCCTCAGATCTCAGTCTCCCGAAGGGTAAGGATTATAGGCGTGAGCCACTGATGCCTGGCAACTAGTAAAACTTTGTGTTTTGACTTCAGTCCCCTTCCCCAACAGATGTCATTACACATGTGCAAATATTCTGGGGGGGGAAATCAACAGTCTGCCAGGCACTGACCAGAAAACTGGAAGCACTGTAGCTCAAACTGGTAGTGTGCTAGCTAGTCTTGAGCTAAAGAGTCAGGGACAGCACCCAGGCCCTGAGTTCAAGCCCCATAACCTACCAAAAAAAAAAAATCAAGTCAACTCCCCCCTCACCAGCCTTCAGAAAGACACAGTCCTCATGTTTAAGTCAGACACATTACAAGGACAGGACAGCAGCTCATGCAAGACCTGGATCACTGTTAACTTGGCCACTGTCACTATTACCAATGAGAAAAAAAAAAAAACAAACAAAAAAACAGAAAATGACCCAAGAGTGGTCCAAAGAAAGCTCACAGCTTCCTCCCATCTAAGGGACCAAGGAAGAATCACAGCACCATTTGCTCTGTTGTGGGTTTTGGTTTGGTTTGGGGGTATTTTTTGTTTTGGGGGTTTTTTGTTTTGTTTTTATCCATTTCAGTGGCTTGAACTCAGGGCCTAGGCACTCCTTGGGCTTTCTCAAAGCTAGATAGAGCTCTACCACTTGAACCACAGCACCACTTCTGGCCTTTTCTATGTATATGGTACCAAGGAATCAAACCCAGGTCTTCATGCATGCTAGGCAAGCACTCTACCACTAGGTCACACTCCGGTCTGCCATGTTTTGTTTTTTGAGACAGGGTCTCCCTATGGAGCGGGCATTAAATCCACCATCCTCTGGCTTCTGCCTCCCAAGGAATTACATGCATGAGCTACCATACCCAGCTTTTTGTGTGTGTGAGGCTGGCGATTGAGCCCAGGGCCTTGTGCACGCCAAGCAAACACTCTACGGTCTGGCTTCAGGTAACGCTGGTGCTGGGACCCCTCTAACCACATAGGAGCCCCCCCAGGAACTGGTCTCTTGATTATCTCTGTGTCCCCTCTGGGGTACATGCTCCCTAAGTGGATGTTAAAAGAATAAACCAGCCATAGAGAAAACCACTCTCTAGTGAAGTAAATAGTCAGGATATTTGGCTTGTCTGCAACGCGCACCCTCCTGGCTCATTCCAGAATCATTCTCTTTGCCAATACAAGTGAAAAAGACCTGACATTTGGGGGACCCGGTGTCCTGGTTTTGAACCTCTACCCTTTTTGGGGGGAAGAGGAGGGACCAGAAACTGAACTCAGAGGCCTCTTGTCTATACTTGGGTTCTTGTGTACTTTTCCATCTGCTCCTTTTTGCCCAAGTCACCCTGACCTTGATCCTCCCGCCCGGATCCTCCACCTCTGCCTTCCTAGTGGCTAAGCTTCCAGGCACGCGCCACCACATCCAGCCCAAATCTCCACCCTTTCACTCAGTGTGGGGAGGAGCCCAGGCAAGATGCCAGATTCCTGAGTCACAGGCCCTGTCCACAGAACAAGGCCCACACCTAACCACCGTGTTTGCCCAGCTGAAATCATTCATTACACTCACACCAGCTTCCCAGACAAGACATCATTACAGCAGCTTTGGGGAGGCAAGATGCTGCCTTCACTTCCCTGGCACTGGGCAGATACTAAGGACCCCTGAGCGGGGAGATGAGTAGGTAGTGGGCGGGGGGGGGGGGCTGAGCTGTGGCTGGGCCATCAAAATGGGCCATTGATACCCACATTGGCAGAGAGAGTGGCCAGGTGGTCACTGTCAACAGAACTGAGGCTGGAAGGCCTCCAGGAAGTGGCTGGAAGGCAGGGCAGAGGGTACAGGGTCTGGGAGAGGAAGTCAGGCAAAGCCACCACAGCCCACTGATGGGGGGCAGGGCTTTCCACTGAGCATGGACAGGAGGAAGGGAGACCTGGAGGGGATTTGGAGCCATCAGAAAAAGAACAGCAAGTAGATAGAAATGTGGCCAGGGGCTGGGCTAAGCATCTGACCCCGAACCTCATGGTTTACTGAGGGCCACACAGAGCAGTGACGCAGAAGACAGTCTTTCCGTTCCCTGGCGGGAAGACTTTCTGCCTCCAGCAAACCCTTCCCACCACTTCCCCATTCATTGCTGGAAGACGCCATTGCTCCTCTCCACTCCACCAGGCAAGTGCTAACCCATGAAAGGCCTGAGGACCTGGTGAGAGCTCTCCTGCACGCTACCATTCCCACAGCCGCTTTAATCCATAGCCCGGGCCGGCCTGGAAGTGCCCTACACATGCCCAGCCTTAAGCCAAGGATCTATCTGCAGCCGGGGGCACTGGTAGTTCATGTGGGATCACTTGCAGCTGTGTGACTTCTAGTAACTTGCTTAACCTCTCTGTGACTCAATTTCCGCAGAGTAAAACCTGGCTGACACCCACCTCACAGGGTCTCACCAAGACTGTGGAAGATAAGGAAGGGCTGTATTTTGAGTGATGCTAAAGAATAATTTAGTTCCTTTTTTTAATGGTCAGTTATAGGGCTTAAACTCGGGACCTGAGAGTTGTCCTTGGGCCTCTTTGTACTCGAGGTTACTGCTCTACCACTTGAGCCACAGAGCTACTTCCGGCTGCTTAATGTTGTTTTGCGTAGTTAATTGGAAATAGAAGGCTCATGCAGACTTTTCTGCATAGGCTGGCTGGGAGCTGTGTTCCTCAGATCTCAGCCAGTGAGTAGCTAGGATTCTAGGTATAAGCCACCAGTGCCCAGCTAATTACAATTGTTATTACACCTGAGCTGATTCTCTTACCTTATCATTTTTCTAACTCATTTTTATATCTTATGATATGTTTGATAAGTTTCCATAACACAAAATGAATTTTTGCAGTATGATTAATGCTGGGCTAGGGGCAAGTGATGTTGTTTGTCTTGCTGTGCAGCCTACGCTATCCTTGAACTTTTCCTCTTCCAGCACAGCCTCCCAACTGCTGGGATTATATGCATGAGACGCCATGCCTGGCCCTTAAAAGTTCCAACAAAAGCCAGAGACCAGTGGCTCACGCCTGCCATCCTAGATACGCAAGAGGCTGAGATCTGAGGTTCATGGTTCAAAGCCAGCCTGGGCAGAAAAGTCCCCATGAGAGGCTTGTCTCCAATTACCCACTCAAAAACCGAAGTGGCCCTTGGCTCAAGTATACAGCAGTAGCCTTGAGCACAAAAACAGCACCCAGGTCCTGAGTTTAAGCCCATAACCCTGCCCTCCACAAAAAGAAAAAAGAAATTTCAACAGTAACATTCTTTTCCTAGTCCAATCTACATCTCCTTAACACACACACGCGCTCAATTAAATCTGGCTAATGACAAGTATTCTAGAGAAAACACTGACCTGCACACACTCTCCTTGTTGGTGTGTCCCTGGACAGCCAGGGGACATGCCAGTCAGGGCTGGAAATTTTCCCAAACCTAATTTCTATCACCATAACGGGTCAAATTCTTGAGCATAGTTCTTTATTGCTCCAGTTTTTACTGATCTAAGCCTCTGGAAGGAATTGATTGTTCTAAAATAACATTTATTTCTTTTCCTCTTCCAGAGGAGACGTGCGCAGGGGTTTTGCAGGAGGAAGCAGCTCCACGTGACAAGGCGGAAACCGCTGAAGACCATCACAAAAACCTCCTTAGGTCAGGGGTCATCCTGCTGTCAGAGAATCAGCCCTCTCATTCAGGGCTGGATCTGAGGACGCAGAGCAGACTTTTCTCCCCTTCTTCTCCGAGTTGGGGTAACCTCAGTCCTCACCTTTCAAGACACGAGTGGGAAGGGTCAGAGGGTGCAGGAAGTAGAGGTTCTAGGGCTAAGGAGCTCTGTTCTCTAAACCAGTCACCTGAGTCACCCGTGGCCCACACCTAGGCAAGGGAAGTCCATGAGGCAAAAAGCTGGGGAGCAGAGATGCGGATCAAGTGGTAGAGCCGCAGCCTTGAGTGAAAAGGGAAGCAAGAACGTGAGCCCCTGAGTTGAAGCCCCAGTACCAGCGTGGTGTCTGTCTGTCTGTCTGTCTGTGCACGCACGCGCACACACGTTTACTCTCTGGAAAGCTCATTTGTAGGACACTCCCAGGCCTCCCTATCCACCATTTCTTTTCCCCTGGCACCGCACAGCTGGGGCCTGGCCCCTGGGCAGTGGAGGCCGGCCTGGGTCCTCCGATTGGCCCGGGGATGGATTTTCCTGGACGGATGAGTCCACCAAGGGCGGAGACGCCCGGCCTCCACGCTCCCGGGCGCTGTCGGGCGGCGGGGAGGAGCTGGGGCGGAGGCCGAGCCCCCCTCCCGGGCTCCGGTGACGGGGGTGCCGGGGAGGCGCCGGGGCACGGCCTCCGTTCCCTCCACTCCTCCTCCTCCGCCTCCGGGCGGCCCCGGGCTCCCCGGGACCCCCGAGCGCTCGGCCGGGCCTGCGGGACTCCCCTCCACAGCCGCCCCGACCCCGCGCCGCCCGGCGCCCCCCGGTCCTCACCTGAGTCCGCTCGAAGCTCTCTCGCTCGGCCGCCTCCAGCCCGGCGCCGACCCCACGCCGGCTCAACACCTTGGGTAGCGGGTTGGGAACCTGCTTCATGGAGCTCGCCATACGGTCCATGTTGCCTCACCGAGACGACTCTGTGGCCCGCGGCCGCCCCTGGATCCCCGCGGCGCCGCCTGCCCCGCCCTGCCCGTGGGGGATCCGGCGCTAACGGGACGGATCCCTCCTCCTATTGGCTGGAATCGCCATCCATCGCCAGGAGACCCCGCCCCCAGCCAGGGAGTTCCCCGCCCCCTCCGGAGCCGCTCCGCGCTCCTCGCCGGGCTGGCCCTCAGGGCCACAGGCGCGCTGTGACTGGCCAGGAGGCCTGCCCATCACCCCGGCGGGGCGGGAAGGGGTGGGTCTGCCCGCACGGGCCCCGCCCCTCCCGGGCTCCGCCCTCCCCGAGCCCGCGCCGCCTCCCGCCTCTCCCGCGCGGATTCCCGCGGCGCCCGGCCGTCCCGGCTCACCGGGGCTGTATGGGAGGGACCCGGCGGGAGCCCCGTGTGAGCATCGAGAGCTAGATAGACTACGTTTACACGCGCGTGTGCAAGCCCGCCTCGGGTGTGCCCGCGTGGACAGACCCCGGCCAGCCGTGCTCCCGCAGGCGCCGCTGACTCCTCCCCCTCCTCCCCTCTCTCCCTCCCTCCTTCCCTCCTTCCCTCCCTCCCTCCCTCCTTCCTCCCCTCCTTCCCTCTTTCCCTCCTTTCCTCCCTCCCTCCCTCCTTCTCTCCTTCCCTCCCTCCCTCCCTCCTTCCTTCCCTCCTTCCCTCTTTCCCTCCTTCCCTCCCTCCCTCCTTCCCTCCTTCCCTCCTTCCCTCCTTCCCTCCTTCCTTCCCTCCTTCTCTCCTTCCCTCCTTCCCTCCTTCCCTCCTTCCCTCCTTCCCTCCTTCCTTCCCTCCTTCCCTCCTTCCCTCTTTCCCTCCTTCCCTCCCTCCCTCCCTCCTTCCCTCCCTCTTTCCCTCCTTCCTTCCCTCCCTCCCTCCCTCCTTCCCTCCTTCCCTCCTTCCCTCCTTCCCTCCCTCCCTCCCTCTCTCCTTCCCTCCCTCCCTCCCTCCTTCCTTCCTTCCTTCTGAACTACTGGGCCAGGCTCTGCTGCCTGCCAGACACCTGCTATTTCTTCTCCCTCCTTCCCTCCTTCCTTCCTTTCCTCCCTCTCTCTTTCCTTCCTTCCCTTTCTCCCTCCCTCTTTCCTTTCCTCCCTCCCTCCTTCTTTCCTTTCTCTCTCCTTCCTTCCCTCCCTCCCTCTTTCCTTTCCTCCCTCCCTCCCTCCCTCCCTTCCTCCCTTCCTTTCTTCTTTTGGCTAAAGTAAAAAAGCTTTGCCTTCAAAGCAAAAGAAGGTGTGAGAGTGTTGGCCAAGCCTTGGGTAGCAACCGAAGCTTTGGCTCAGATGAAGAGAAGGAGCTGGAGAGGAAAGGGATGACAAGAGCCTAGAATCGAAGCAGGGAGAGAGTTCCATCACGCCTGGGAAGCTTAGGTTAACAAGCTCGGGTTTACTAACGTGGAGCTGTGGCTCAAGTGACAGTCTTGAGCAAGAAAGCTGAGAGAGGGCACCAGCCCCAGGACACTCACAGACACACACGCCTACTAAGGAAGAGGTGGGGGACGTCTGAGCAGCAGTCCCTGGGGCTGAAGAATTTCTCTGTGGCCATAGTTACAAAACAAAGAATTCAGTTTTGTAAATTGAATTACCATAGAGGGTTTAGTACTCTTCAGCATTCTCACTGGAATCCAGTTTTTATTTTTATTTTTTTATTTTTTTTATTTTTTATTTATTTTTTTTTTCCAGTCCTGGGCTTGAGCTCAGGGCCTGAGCACTGTCCTTGGACTTTCTCAAGGCTAGAGCTCTACCACTTGAGCCTCAGCACCACTTCCAGCTTTTTTCTATGTATGTGGTACCGTGGAATCAAACCCTAGTCTTTGTGCATGCTAGACAAGCACTTTAACCACTAAGCCAAACTCCAGGCCCCTGGAATCCAGTTTTTAAAGGGCTACATGTTGGGGCCCTGACCTAAGCCCAAGACTGGCAAAAAATAAAATAAAGGGCTGCATGTTAAAGAAAAAAAGAAAACAGGTGTGAGCACATGGGGGGATTTACTTTAGTAGCAGAGCACTTGCCTGGCATGCCAGGATTTAATCCCAAAGAGAACAAAGAATTAAAGTGACATCAATGAAAAGCTATGGCAGAGTGTCAATGACTCATACCTGTATTCCTAGCTGCTCAGGAGGCTGGAAATGTGGCTCAAGTGGTAGAGCTCCAGCTGGGCAAGCCAGCTCCGTGTCCCAAGCCCAATTACCCTAGTACTGGCACTCAATCAGTAAGGAAGTAAATACATGAATTATGAACAAAAGTGTGACCAAAGAATATGGTTCACACACATCGGCGGAACCAGTTGAGTACTTGATGGGATGGGAGAGGGCTGGAAGAAAAGGGGAAGGGAAGAGAATGAGGATGGTTAACAAAGAGGTGTTTGGCACCTGCAAAGAACTGTGGCAAAGCAGGGCACCGGTGGCTCACTTCTGTAATCCTAGCTACTCTGGAGGCTGAGATTTGAGAATTGTGGTTCAAAGTCAGTCAAGGCAGGAAAGTTCATGAGCCTTACCTCCAATTAACCACCACATAACCCGAAGTGGCTCTGTGGCTCAAAGTGGTAGAGTGCTAGCCTTGAGCAAAAAAAAAAGCTCAGGGACAGTGCCCAGGCCCTGAGTTCAAGTCCCAGGACTGGCACATACACAAAAAAAGAGTTCAGGGACAGTGTCCAGGTCCTGAATACAAGCAACCAGCCAGGAAAAAGAAAGAAAGAAAGAAAGAAAGAAAGAAAGAAAGAAAGAACTGTAGCCCTTGGCAGAAAAACCAATCACTGTAAGAGCCATTTGGCCTGCTCAGAGGTCTCATCTCATTTCCTACTAGTGCCTCCAATCTATAAAACTGAGATGGAGTCAAAAAGGGGTCATGGAGTCCTGCCTGCCCCTCAGGCGCAGAGACCAGCGCTGTGGACTGGGGTGTGCACCAGCGAAGGGGTTCCCACCCAGGGATAGGAGGGCAGGCCTTTCAATAACAAGAAGCAGAGAACCAGAGCCCACCCCCCCACACCGTGTTTTCACCCCAGGTGCCCAGGCTGAGTTCTGCACTGGCCTCACACCCTGGATGGGAGGAAAAAAGTGATTTATGACCCTTTGCCCAGATTTTATAGCATCAATAAACACCAGCTCTTTACAACAGGGATTAAGGGATCCGCCTTGTGCTTATTAGAATAAACCAGAGTGGAATTTGCGGTTTTGGAGGCACCCAGGACTCACCTCTGGGGTGAAACTCAGGACCAGTTACAAAGGAGGATCCGTGCCACTTTTAAACTTTGTCAGAGCAGCAAAACCCTTTGCCAGGCGTGCAATGAAGTAAAGCGCCTCTCCCCTCCTCCCTGCAAACCACAGGACCTGCCGGCTGCTGCCAGCACCCCAGCCCAAGGAACTCCTGTCCCAGACCCTCACGGAAGCATGTTCTGTCTGGGACATGAGACTCGCCTCTGATAAACCCATCAACTGCCCATCCCCTCCTCCCCCTAGTAGCTGAAGTGTGGTCTCCAGTGTAAGGTTTCGCCTAAAGGAGACCACCACATGGTTCAGGCAGAAAAGAGTTTATGGGAGTGAGTGCCTCCTGCCAGCCTGCATGAGAGGGGACGACTCAGGGGAAAGGCCCAGGAAAGGCTGCAAGAGTGCCTGGGATAAAGCGAGAAGGAGCAGAACAGGGTAGACACCCATAGATGGGGAGAAGGTGGGGGGGGTGGTCCCAGCGAAGACCTCAGAGCCTGGGGGACTGCCCAGGTGTGCCACTTTCCTGGGCAGATCTAACATCCAGTCATTTGAATCTTAGTATTTAGTATGAAGATATGTGAGCTGATCAGACATCGCCCTGCTGGTTCTGCTTTAATAGCTTTAGTGAGGTATCACTGGCATTAAGCTGCATCCATTCAAAGCATACAACTGGATGAGCTGATTCTTCTTTAAAGAAACTCCTACCTGTGATGCCTTGGCACCAGCGGCTCCCAGCTTTTATCCTCAGGACTCAGGAGGCTAAGATCTGAAGAACACAGTTGGAAGCCGACCCAGACAGAAAAATCTGAGACTCTTAATCTCCAGTTAGCTAGGGAAAAAAAAAAGTTGGAACTGGAAGCAAATGGCTGAAATGGTAGGGTACGGCAAGCACGAGTGCCTGAGTTGAAGACACCACTACTCCCTGGTTCACCCACCCTGGCCACTCTCAATTACTTTGCATGTTCCAGACTTTGGGTTAACTTTTTTCTTTCATTTCTTTTTTTTTTTGGGGGGGGGGGTCATGATTGAACCCAGGTCTTCACACATACCAACTAACCATGCACTCTACACTCACAACCACCTAGAATTTTACACGAATGGAATCATGGAGGTCATTTTTAAAGGTGTGGTGGCTCACGCCTGTCATCCTAGCTACTCAGGAGGCTGAGAGCTGAGGATCGCAGTTCAAAGTCAGCCTGGACACTAAAGTCTATGAGACCCTTATCTCCAATTAACCAGCAGAAAACCAGAAGTGGCACTGTGGCTCCAGGGGTAGGGTGGTAGCCTTGAGCTGAAGAGCTCAGGGACAGCACCCAGGTCCAGAGTTCATGCCCTACAACCAACATGAATCAATCAATCAATCAATCTATCTATCTCCCAGTTGTCTTCCAAAATGGTTGTAGTTTCAGACACACAGCCCCAGCGAGAGCTCCTGTGGCTCCTCCCCCTCCTCAACACTTGGTGAGTTCTGTGTCTTACACTCAGCCATCCTAGCGAGAACCAGTGATGCTATCTCATTTTTTTTCTTTTCTTTCTTTCTTTTTTTTTTTTTTTTGCCAGTCCTGGGGATTGAACTCAGGGTCTGAGCACTGTCTTGGGCTTTCTCATGGCTCTCACTCTACCACTTGAGCCACACCACCACTTCTGTCTTTTTCTATGTATGTGGTACTGAGGAATTGAACCCGGGTCTCTGTGCATGCTAGGCAAGCACTCCACCACTAGGCCAAACGTGCAGCCCATGGCTTTTTAAGTTTGCATTTCCCCAGTGACTAAAAACAATAAGCTTGTTTTTGTTTTATTTTTTTTTTCATGAGTTCATTTAATATCTGTATATTTCCTCTGGGAAAGAGTTAAGAGCTGAGGGTGTATGATGTAGCTCAGTGGTAGAAGTGACTAGCATATATATACAAGGCCCTGAGTTCAGTCCCCAACACCACACACTTCTTGTGCTAGCTGGTAACATGGCGGGGGCGTTGTCACACAGGATTGTCTAGAGAAGGTGGCACAGCCCACCACAGGGGCCAACAGGAATGTAGATTCTCAACCTTTGGAGAAAGAACACACCCAAGGAGAGTTACTACTGCCTGACATCTGTAGGTTGGTGTGGAAGGTTCTGCCCTGTCTTAAAAGTCTTTCAGTAGCAGACAGGGAAGAAGATGCTAGTCTAGAACTTTCCCAGTGTTAAGTGCGCTGGGATGCCAGCCAGGGCTTCCTGGATGAGTAAGGCTGTGCATGCAGGGGAAGCTTCTACTTTGACATGAGTCGGGGCCCAGTGCCAGAGCCCCTGCCAGGTCTGTACCAATCACTTAACTTCTGTGACCTTCAACTTCTTCATCTCATGCACCTCCTTTGATGGTGACACTGGGGTTTGAACTCTGCATCTTCCTACCAGGCTAATGGGACACACCGAGGCACAAGTCCACCCCAGTTTTTCTCGAGTTTTAGGCTACGGTGTCACTTCACCCAGAGCATGTCCCTGTACTGCAGTCAGCCTACTTTTAAGCTTCCCCACCTTGCTGGGATTCTAGGCATTTGCTACTACACCCTCCAGCTTCCTGCATTGAGATAGGTATTTGAAAAGTCAAACCTCAGGACATTTGCACAGGCTACTTATTGTCTTCCTGGAACAGCAGCGGAGCGTGTGGACTGGCCTCCATTCAGTCTATATTCAAATTGCATCTTTTCAGTGAGCCTTTTCTTGACCGCCCACTTAAACTGTAGAAGCCAATCCCCCAGCACCTTCTCTGTTCAATCTCTTGGCTAGCTCTTGTCACCTCCCTTTCCTCTCCCTCTCCCTCCCTCTCTCCCATGCTGGAGATGGAACCCAGGACGTATGTACATGCTAAGCCATAAGGAAATGCTAGTTTATAAGGAAATGATGTAATTTATGCTTCCCTCTTATCACCTACCTTCCCTGGTAAAACATGACTTCCATGAGGACAGAGCCTTTTCTTTGAGTCTCAGCCACTTTGGGTGGGAGCTGTAGGAGGGGGGCATAGTAGAAAGAAGTGAGGTTGCCAGGCTGTGGCTTTGAGGGGCCCTGGGGATGCGAGTCCCACCTCTTCCTGTTTCTTACTTCCGGGCTGCCATGAGGAGAAACTCCTCTGCTTTGAGCTCCCACCAAGATTTGCTGGTTAATGGCAGGGACCCTGAGGATGTGAATTCTCACCAGCCAGGAGAGGGATTTGCATCTAATAAGTGCTCAGTGAGCATTTACTTCATGGAAGAACAGAGAGTCCCTAGAGCCCCTCCTACCCAGTCACTCGCCTCTGACCAGGTACAGTGCTCTGAGCCTTTCTTTACCATCTTGAGTCATCCACACACACACACACACACACACACACACACAGCATTTCAGTCTCCACTTTGCTGGTAAAGACACGGAGTTAATGGAGGCTTCAAGTTCATAGGCTGATCTCAGATGACACCGCTGACCAGTGGTGGAAGCCAGAGCGCTGCTCTCTAGCCCAGGCTGGCAGCTGCCAGCCACCTGAAGGCACATGGGTGTAAGGCAGGCTTCGGAGAAGAGCAGGTCTCATGGGGAGCTGAGGAGAGGAGTATTTTGACCTGCATGGTGCAGAGACCCCCTTCATCAAATACCTTGGATTTGCTGGGCTGGCTGGCTAGGAGGTGAATCAGGGAAAGGTAAGGGAACAGCTCAGCCCCTCTTGGGCAGGCAGCTGCCTGGATGAGGCAGTGGCTGGGTCTGTCCGCCGCTCTGTCTCTGCTTGAATGCATTAGTAGATGCCTATCTGCCTCAGGGGACCCTTAATGGACCACGGAGCTGCACTTCCGCTGACCCCAGGGGTTTGCAATGAGGAGACAAGGTCATTACCAAGCAGTAGGGAGATGGAGGACAGAGACAAAGAAGGCCTGGTTTCGAGGAAGCCCATTACCAAGAGTTGGGGAGAGAGGAGAGGACAACTATTAGGTATTGGTGGGTATTGGCATTAACAGGCATTATTAACAGTATGGATTGTACGACTGGCATTACTGACGGGTGCGGAGTTTATGTTTGGGATGATAAAGGCAAGTTCTGAAAACTGGGGCTGGGAGCCTGGTTTGATATGATTCAAGTTGTAGAGCACCTAGCAAGCGTAAGGCCCCTGAGTTCAATTCCCAGGAACACCCGAAGAAAAAAAAAGGCAGGGGGAGGAATAAGGTTGATAGTTTTACAAGCTTCTAAATGTACTTAACGGTTCAGATGGTAAATCTTCCGTGTCAGACACCAGTGGCTCATGCCTGTAGTCCTGGCCACTCAGGAGGAGGAGAGCTGAGAATCTCAGGTACGCGGTGTGTCAGGAAAGACCAGGAGAAGGCCTTATGCCAACAAACTACTCAGACAAAGACAGAAATGGCACTGTGGCTCACGAGGTAGAGCACTCGCCTTGAGCAAAAAGTATCTCAGGGACAGTGCCTAGGCCCTGAATTCAAGCCCCACGACTGGCACACATATACACAAAAAGTACATTTTCTGTTGGGCATAAACCTATTGTTGTAGCACTCAGGGGGTTGGTTGAAGGATTTCAGTTCCAGACCAGCCAGTGCTACATAACAAGACTGTCTTTAAAAAGAAAAAAAAAGTGCATATTGACTAGAATATAATAATGATTTTTTGTCCACTTTCTGGCCTTATATTTATTATTAATATTATATATATATATTTTTTTTGCCAATCTTGGGGCTTTAACTCGGGGCCTTTTGCTCTAGACTAGAGCTCTACGACTTGAGCCTATAGCACCATTTCCATTTTTTTTTTCTGTCTGTGGTACCGAGGAATCAAACCCAGGGCTTCATGCATGCTAGGCAAGCACTCTACCCCTAGGCCACACTCCTGGTTCCTACTTCTGGCCTTTTTGGTGGGGGTTAATTGGAGGTAAGAGTCTCATGGATTTTTCTGTCCAGGCTAGCTTTGAACCTCTATCCTCTGATCTCAGTCTCCAGAGTTACCCAGGCATGAATGACCCACTACCACATGGTTCTCCATTTCCTCTCCTGATAAGTGAGATGGTCAAACTCACCAGGACCATTATCTTATAGGCTTAATCACTTTATGTATATTTCATTACTTTCCCCTGCCAGTCCTTGAACTGAAGGTCAAACACTCTCTGTCCTCTCTTCTCTCAGCTGACCTCTCCCCCTCCCCCGGCATCACCCATGACCCCAGATCCTTAAAGACTTGCAGACAGGATTTTCTGTGCATTCGCCCAATCTCAGGGGAGCTGAAGGGAGCACAAGTGACAGGATGAGAGGAGACTGTTGCCCTCTCCCGGCAAGACTCTGTAACTACAGCTAAATGTAGTTGCTCTATCAACAGGGAATTGGATGCCTTACCCATTTTCCAGGCACCACCCAGGGTTCAGAATTGAGCTTGGCGAGGAGAGCCTAGCAACACTTGCCTTTGGTGGCTATGGCAGCCATCTTTTTGTTGCTCTGACCAAATTCCTGGTCTTCCAGCACAGGTTTTAGGGGCCTCTGTCTCTTTGTCTCTGAGCAGGGCATATGGTAAGGTGAAAAGACCAGAGTTGTTCTTTCAGTGCCCCACTCCCTCGAAGCACTCCCCAAAGTGCCATCCAATGTGACATCATCTTGGACCGCCCTCACAGCATACTTCTCCACTGGAACCATAACATTCTACTATAATAGACAGGTATGTATTCAATATGATATCATTAATTATATAACTCTTCTTTCTGGTTGACTTTTTTTTATTTTTTTGCAAGTCCTAGGGCTTGAACTCGGGGTCTGAGTGCTGTCCTTGAGTTTCATTTTGCTTGAGACCCAGCCTTTGGGTTGAGTGTTTGGGGGAGAGGGGGTCAGGGTTATGGGGCTTGAACTCTGGGCCTGGGTGCTGTCCCTGAGCTCTTCAGCTCATGGCTACTGCCCTACCCCTTGAGCCACAGCCCCACTTCCCCTTTTTTAGCGATTAATTATAGATAAGAGTCTCATGCTCTTTAGTGCCCAGGCTGGCTTTAAACCAGGATCCTCAGATCTCAGCCTCCTGAGTAGCTAGGATTACAGGCCTGAGCCACTGTGCCCAGCTGTTTGGGTTGATTTTTCTTTTCCAGTTATGGGGCTTGAACTCAGGGCCTGAGCACTGTCCTTGGACTTTCTCAAGGCTAGAGCTCTACCACTTGAGCCACAGCACCACTTCCAGCTTTTTTCTATGTATGTGGTACCAAGAAATTGAACCTAGGTCTTCATGCATGCTAGGCAAGCACTCTACCACTAGGCCAAACTCCCAGCCCTGTTTGGGTTGATTTATAAGATGCCTTTCTTCACTGAGCACCTGTAGCTCATACCTATAATCCTAGCTACTCAGGAGACTAAGATCTGAGGATCACGGTTCAAAGCCAGCCCAGGCAAGAAAGTCTGTGAGACTCTTATTTCCAGTAAACTACTGACAAAAAGCTGGAAATGGGGGCCCGGGAGTTTGGCCTAGTGGTTAAAGTGCTTGCCTAGCATGCACGAAGACCCGGGTTCAATTCCTCGGTACCACATATATAGAAAAAGCTGGAAGTGGTGCTGAGGCTTAAGTGGTAGAGCTCTAGCCTTGAGAAAGTCCAAAGACAGTGCTCAGGCCCTGAGTTCAAGCCCCAGGACCAGAAGAAAAAAAAAAGATGCCTTTCTGTGATTTCACATTTTTCTGAATTTTTTTTTCTGAATTATCTGAAGATAAACCATTTATTTTAGTGTGTGGTGTGTGTGTGTGTGTGTGTGTGTGTGTGTGTGTGTGTCTGTCTGTCTGTCTGTCTGTCTGTAAAGCCCAAGGACTGACACCTGACCAATCAGCAGAGCCTGCTGCTTAGTGTGATTGGTTAAGATCTAAGCATGTGACCCCAGGTTGCAGGAGAGGCCTCTTGGTTGGAACGCTGGGGGTGGCAGTTGCTGAGACAGTTGGTGTCTCCTGCAGTTGCTGAGACAGTTGGTACCACTTTGTGAACCTGAAAGGCAGAGCCAGGCAGGCACAGAGGGCAGCAGGCAGGCACAAGGTCAGGAGAGGTAATTCCTGTACCCTCATCCAAGTCCCGGGTGCAGCCATGCCTGACATTGTCTGCCATTACACTCCTTAGGTTCTGGAGGTTTGGTCTTTTGAGGGGTTTTGTTTTTGTATTCAGTGGTAGAAACTGAGGCCAAGAAGTGCTGGGTGAACACGCCACTGCTTTTATCCTAAGGCTACTTTTCAGTTACTAGTTCTTACACTAACTGTGGCTTGGCCTTGAACTTGCGATTCTTCTACTTGTGCCTCCCGAGGAGCTGGGACTGCAGGCCTGCACATCACACCCTGGGGACCGTGGAGCCTCACCATGCTTTGCTTGGCTGGTTGGTCGGTGGTCTAAGCCACTTGAGGTTGGGCTTATGCAGTTTGCAGCCAGAGTCGTTGCCTGTATCTACCATGGACTGAGCCAGCAGCCGAGGGAGCGTGGCTGCAGGCCAGATGGGCACCAGGTTATGGTGTGGGACTCTGGCACAGATACCCACAGGGCTCCCAGCTGGACTGCAGTGGATTTGAGCAGCGTGGGTGAAGGGAATGCCACAGGCCACAGCACAAAGAAGAGGCTCACAGAGGAGGGGCTTAGCCAGTAAGGGGGGGGGGGGCGGACATGGCACTGGACCAGGCTGGTGCCGTCCCAGGTAAAATCCACAATCGACCAGCCCTTGGAAAGCACATCAAGCATTCAGAGCTTGGTGATCCTAACGCAAAGCTGCCATCATAATTTACTAACCTAAAATGCTGCTGGCGGTGAAAATAGATGAACCAAAATTGTTTGTCCCTATAGTTCTGATCTTTCTCTGGACAGTGACTGCGAGGGGCCAGGGACTCGGCACTGTCCCTGGCACTGTGTGGCTGTGTGACCCGTGGGGCACCCCACGTGGCTGCCACCAGACTCACCATGTGGAGCAAGGAACACAGGGGCTGGGCTTTTCCATGGCAGGTTCCCTCCCTCGGCTTGATGAGAGCCAGGCGTGCTGTCACCTCCTGCCTGCCTCCCATTAGCCACAAGTCAGATGGCCGCTGCCTGTATAAAGTGACCGGAGTCTGCTGGGCACCAGGCCAGGCCAGAGGACTTGTGACCAGGCCTCAGAGCCTGGCTCAAAATCTCAGCGAACCCTCCAGGTCCCCACAGGAGCAGGGGTTTTCAATGGTGACGTGAGTGGCAGGAGGGCAGGAGGGCAGGGGAACAGAAAAGACACCCCATCCTGTCCCCAGGCCCTGCCTCCTCCAGGCAGCCATCCTCCCAGGACGAGGGCTGCGGGCACTCAGCGCGTGGTTTTTTGCATGATGAAAGTCTCTGTGGCCTCTGTATGCCAGGCCATGACACGTAGAGGGTACAAGTTTTGGCGACGTGCACTTCAGCGCTCTCCCTGGGGCAAGGTTCTGAGGCCACAGGCATCTGAGTGTGTGTCGTGGCAGTTTGGCTTTGCAGAGCTTTCTTCCCTATGGTCTGGTCTGTGATTTCTCCTCATGGGTGGCGTGGCCCTTGAAGTTCACTTTGAGTTCAAGTTTTTGGTTCCATCCAGGCAGAATTCGGCGTGACGTGTCTTCCAGTGGGGACAGATATGTTATGGGGATCCATCCATTCATCCCACAGTACAGAGATGTATCCGACTTTTGACTCACATCCTGTGAGTAAAATTGTCTCTTGGAAATGCATTCAGGACAGCAGAGACAGGACAAAGACGCAGGCAGCCAGCGTCACCCGGGTGGCCGAGCGTCCCAGAGGCCGGTCTTCCATTCGCAGCAGTATTGGTCTAGTCCTGATTGACAGCAGCCCAGACTTGGACTGAAGGGTTGATGCCCTGGTCTCCTCCTCCACCCTGGGCTGGGGTCTCAAGGAGAGTGCATGGCGCCGTCCCCTAGTGAGGCATGTTTCTTGTGACACGAACGTGTGTCCCTCTGCATCAAGTCCTCAGTTCATAAATGAATAATGACATTTGAGCTTCCGCAGAAAGGTCTGATGGAATGTCTTACACCTTGCATGCAGCAAGAAAGAGCGGCTCTGGCAGCCACAGCCTGCCCCTAGCGCCAGAATGGATGCCAGACCCCGGGATCCCGCCTTGAGCCACAGGCCCCTCGCACACTGGATCCTTGAAGGGTTCTGGGCACAGACCACGACCTTGCCATACAAATCTTCTAGTTTGTGCCCAGCTTTAAGTGTGTCTCTTAGCCCAGAGTCGCTGACCGTGATACCAGGATGTTCTCGGGTTTCAGATCTCTGCACTGCGACGCTTTTTTTTTTTTTTGCGCCAGTCCTGGGCTTGAGCTCAGGAGCTGAGCACTGTCCTTGGACTTTCTCAAGGTTAGAGCTCTACCATTTAAGCCACAGCACCATTTCTGGCTTTTTTCTATGTATGTGGTGCCGAGGAATCGAACCCGGGTCTTGGTGCATGCTAGGCAGGCACTTTAACCACTAGGCCAAACTCCCAGCCCAACTGCGACGCTTTTTTTGTGGCAGTAGCTCAGAGCACAGGGAGTCTGGGGGGCAACTCGGGGCTCTCCCCCATGGTCCTTGAAGGGATCGGAGTTTCCCCCACAACTCCTGTGTTCCATTGTCTGAAAGGTCTTCATCACGCTGGGCTGCACCTGTCTTCCCGGTGGGTTCCTTCCCTGGGCATGACAGAGCCGGCTCCTCTTCTCTGCTGTGGTGAGATGCTCTCAGGAGTCCCGAGCTTTGTGCCTTCACCGTTGTTCTACCCGAGCATTACGGGAATTACTCGGGGATATTGTCTGTCATGTGGTATCCTTGTACTTGACACTGTGCCCCAGCAGCCCATGGCAGGCTTGCGGCCATGTCTCCCTACAAGTGACCAGGAGAGCTTTGGGTACTAAGGCAGTGCCATCTCTTATGGACCTTCCTCAAGTGCTGTGCTGCTATCAGAGATGGAACTAGGGTTTTGGTTTTTTGGATTTTTTACTAGTTTCATTTTGACCATGGCAATTCTAAGTCTTCTGACATTGCCTTTGTGGACATTCTCTGTGTGGCTGTGTGACCCGTGGGGCACCCCACATGGCTGCCACCAGACTCACCATGTGGAGCAAGGAACACAGGGGCTGGGCTTTTCCATGGCAGGTTCCCTCCCTCGGCTTGATGAGAGCCAGGCATGCTGTCACCTCCTGCCTGCCTCCCATTAGCCACAAGTCAGATGGCCGCCGCCTGTATAAAGTGACCGGAGTCTGCTGGGCACCAGGCCAGGCCAGAGGACTTGTGACCAGGCCTCAGAGCCTGGCTCAAAATCTCAGCGAACCTTCCAGGTCCCCACAGCAGCAGGGGTTTTCAATGGTGACATGAGTGGCAGAAGGGCAGGGGGGCAGGAAAGACCCCCCGTCCTGTCCCCAGGCCCTGCCTCCTCCAGGCAGCCATCCTCCCAGGACGAGGGCCGTGGGCACTCAGCGCGTGGTTTTTTGCATGATGAAAGTCTCCGTGGTCTCCGTACGCCGGGCCATGACACCTAGAGGGTGCAAGCTTCGGCGATGTGCACTTCGGTGCTCTCCCTGGGGCAAGGGTTCGAGGCCACAGGCATCTGAGTGTGTGTCGTGGCAGTTTGGCTTTAGCCTTGAGCCACAGGCCCCCTTCATATACGTCTTCCTTGAAGGGTCCTGGGCACAGGCAACAGCGTCACCCAACGTCCTCCTGTCAGTTAATCATGTTCTAAGTCCAAAGTCACGGACCTCGGTGCTGGCTGGACCATTTACCGGGATGTTCTCTAGCTTCAGATCTCTGTGCCGTGAGGCCTTGCTCATGGCGGTGGCTCAGGGCACAGGGAATCTGCAGGGGACTCAGGCCTCCCCCCAGTAGGCAGCCATCCTAGCTAAAGGGAGGCTCCGGTCTGTCCCTAAGGCCACCATGATAAGGAAGTTTTCAGGGTGGCCTTCTTTTTCTTCCTCTTTCTCTTATTTACCCTTCTTTCTTTCCCTTTCTGTTTTCTGTCTTTTTTTCTTTTTCCTTTGTGCCGGTACAGGGGCTTTAACTCAGGGCCATGGACACTAAGCTTCTACAGCCATGGTTGTTACGTAAGCACCAGAGCTCGCCTCCAGTCCAGAGAATTCTTTTGTAAGAAATAGTTGAGTTCCACTTGGGTGATCTGACGTTTCCTCCTGCCCTCTTCCTGTGACTGCCTTTGGCAGGGTTTCAAGATGACCTGGGTGTTCACATGTAACGGGTTTAACCTCCCGGTGGACCCTGATTTCCCATCCGAAGATGCACTCTTGGGGTCTGCAACTAGTGGGTCTTCACGTTGCACATATGTGGGATTTGGCAAGATTTCCCTCTCTCAGGTCACGCGTGGGTTTGGTGGACAGATTTTTTTTCATCCCTCAGCAGACCTGGAAGGAACCCTTGAGATGTCCCTCTACTCACCACTGGGCACAGGACATGGCACCGGGCTGCTGCAGCCACTGGTGTGGTGTCAGGCCCTGCCTCCTGCTGCTGCTTCCTGGTACAACTTCCATGCGTGGGTCATCCGTGACTCATAGTGCTTCATTTCCTGCCCGTGGAGGGCAGTGCTGATTTGGGATGCAGGAGGCCTTCCCCAGGTCTCACCTCTGTGTTGGCCATCCTGCCAGGCATGGCTTCAGGTAGAGAACTGCCAGAACTTTCTGTTCTCCGCGTGCTCATCATGGCATCCTCCGTGGTGCAATCGCTCTTTGGGTTACATACATGCAGGAATCTGCTTCTCTCTGGACCTCAGGTGGGCGACTCTGCCACACCATGTGATTGTACAGTACGAGAGGGGACCTTCCCCTCCCCCAGCTGGGGACCCTGGGGAGGCTGGGGTCCACCACACAGCTGGAAGCTTTCGGAGTGCCCGTACCTGAGTGTACGTCACAGGGAGAGACTGTGGCCCTGGTTCTTGTGGCCCTAGGAGAAGAGCTGAGTCTCAGGCAGAGGCCCGTGGGGACAAAGGGCTTTGCAGAGTGATTGTCCTGGAAAGATTTGTGTCATATGAAGGTGGCACAGTGGCTCTTGAGTGTCCTTCTGCTGTGGTGGCTTGTCACCCTCAGGCAGCGACAACATGAGCAGAGAGAATGTGAAGGGCGTAGGCAGGTGGTCAGCTGTCTTCTGTGAGCAGCGAGGGGAGAGGCCTCCATCCCCGCCTGCCATGGATGTGGGCAGTGCAGCTGTGCCCCTCAGCCAGGCTGTTATGGATGAGAAGTCCACATAACATCAATTTATTTTCTCTCTGTGACAAGATCTTCTCTACTAGTGCACAGAAAGCCAGGTCGCGGGTGGAAGCCACAGCCTCTGAGCACATTTCTCACTTTGGTGGAGCCACGCCCACGAACCCGTCCCTCTGCATCCAGTCCTTAGTTAATAATTGAATAATGACATTTGAGCTTCTGCAGAAAGGTCTGATGGAAGGTCTACCTTGCATGCAGCAGGAAAGAGTGGCACAGCCTGCCTTCAGCCTTGGAATCGAGGCCAGGCCCCGGGTTCCAGCCTCCAGCCGCAGGCCCCCCCACATGCTTCTTCCTTGAAGGGTCCTAGACACAGGCCACAAAGTCAGGCATGCTTTGGTTTCCCATCAGATTCCACACTTAGCTCTCCGCCTCTCCTCACCACCGATGGTCTCCGTGTCTCACCTCTGGGCTAAGATGCCTTTCTCGTTGCTGTAGCCCTTGCTCTGGCAATCAAAAGGACATTTCCCAGAATCCCTCGCCTGTCCAGGTGGCCACCCTCTTACGATTTGCCCAGAAATCATCTTGCCTCGCACTCCACAGGATGAAGAAGTCTCCAGAGTTCTCCGTGACACGAGACACCCTGGTCATGCGGGATCTGATGACTGAGGTCCGAGGTTTGGTGTGGTCCC
Organism: Megascapheus bottae; assembly: GCF_031878675.1. NCBI lineage: Eukaryota > Metazoa > Chordata > Mammalia > Rodentia > Geomyidae > Megascapheus > Megascapheus bottae. The sequence goes on along the minus strand of NC_143542.1, from coordinate 5,436,330 downwards.
TCTCAGAACTCTTGCTGTGACTGGACCCAGGGACGGTCACCAGTGGTGTCAGGTGTGCACTGACCTGGGAAAGCTGCCTTGCCCAAAGGTGTGGACACCTGAAATGACTTTTCCTCTTCACACTCAGGGTTCTCCTGCCTGTCGCTTTCATTCAGGAACCCTACTGGGCACATCAAATGAGTTGTGCCAGTCCTGGGGCTTGAACTCAGATCTTAAGCACCATCGCTGTGCTGCTTGGCTCCAGACTGGGACTCTACCACTAGAGCAACATTTTTACTTCCTCCTGGATCATTGGAAATAAGAGTCTCTTGGATTTTTTTCCTGCCTAGGGTGGTTTTGAATCATGATCCATAGATCTCAACCTCCTGAGTAGCTAGGATTACAGGCCTGAGCACCAATGCCCTACCAGTAAATAGCAAATGGAATCTCCACAATGAGATCTGCCAGAGATGCCCACCTCCAGTTGGCTTATTGGTGTGTGTTGTGGTGTTCTCCGGGGATGTACACAGTAATCGCTGCTTTGCGACATTTTAACCACAGCCATCTCTAGTCTTTTGTCATTCTAGGTCTCCTGTGTCTCTGGAGCCCAGATACGTTCTGGATCATAAAGGATGACCAGTGAGTGATCTGCTCTCCAAGGGTTAGTCAGCCTTTCAAGAATTTGCCTTTGTTGGTTTTCGGGGTTCCTGGTACAACTTTGTACCTGTTCTCTGTTCACAGGCTGCAGAAGTATAACTTGTAACAATAGCTACCCAAGCAAAGTTTTGGAGATACTAAGTTATCAAGTACAAGCCAGACAAAATTAGCTCCTAGAATGGAATCCAGGTAAGCACAGGCTAACAAATACTTCAAAACCTCTTCGTTGCTTAATCTTTGGCTCAAAAGGGTGTGTGTGTGTGTGTGTGTGTGTGTGTGTGTGTGTGTGTGTGTGTGTACGCGCATGCACACACACACCAGTCCTGGAGCTTGAATTCAGGGGTGGGTGCTGTCCCTGAGCCTTTCATGCTCAAGGGTGGTACTCTAGCACTGGAGCCACCCTTCCACTTCTGGATTTTTGGTGGTAAACTGGAAATAAAAGTCTCATGATGGCCAGATGCAGTGGCTCACACCTGTAATCCTAGCTACTCAGGAGGCTGAGATCTGAGGATCACAGTTCAAAGCCAGCCCAGGCACTAAAGTCTGTGAGGCTCTTATCTCCAGTTAACCACTAGAAAACTGAAAGTGGCGCTGTGGCTCAGGGGTAGGGCAATAGCCTTGAGCTGAAGAGCTCAGGGACAGTGCCCAGGCCCATTACTGGCCAAAAAAAAAAAGGCTCATCAGGAGGGCCGAGAGTTTGGCCTAGTAGCAGAGTGCTCACCTAGCATGCACAAAGCCCTGGGTTCCATTCCTTGGTACCACATACACAGAAAAAGCCGTAAGTGGTGGTGTGGCTCACATGGTAGCGTGCTAGCCCCTAGCCTTGAGAAAGCTCAACGAACATGCCCAGGCTCTGAGTTCAAGCCCCAGAACTGGCAAAAATAAAGTGTTAAGTGTGGCTACCTGATGCTAAAGCCCATGCTATAGAAGAAGTCTCCCCCGCAGCGGGCAAGGGCCTCCTGCCTCGCCTCCCGAGCACCTGCTGCTCCTGCATGTAGCTCCAGGAGCAGGCTACACACCCTCCCAGTATCTGGGATCTGACAGCCTCGTAGATGCAGGAGCGCTGTGCTCAGACAGCTTGGAACAAGATCGGGTACACGGGCACATGACAGCTGTGTCTTCCCCCTGGTTTTGGAACACCTGCCCCTAGAGGAAGTCTGTGCCCTAGACACCATAGCCCAAACCCACACGAATGTCCAGGCACACCTCAGTCCCCAGCAGCCATGATCCTAGAGAACACGATGGCTTTTCTTCAGCTCACTGCCACCTAGGGGGCGCCTGTGTCACGCCTGGGGGAGATGGCTGATTGGGAGATGCAGTCTAACACTTCCAAGTGAACCCACCAGGCCTCTCCACCTGGACAATCATCTCTCCCAGATGGATCTCACGGGAAAGCTGCTGCCCATGAGATCCTGGCTCCTCTTTCCCAGGACCTTCCGCGTTCCTCTTACTTTTCCTTACTGGACTGTGCAGTCTTCACTTTCTCACCGAGCCTTTCCTCTCCTTTCCAGGCCTCACAAGCACAGATGATGTTACAACGTTGATTCTAGGCAGTGCCCTTCAGTGGCCCAGTGCCCCTCATCCACATGGACCGAGGCTCTGGACAGTTTGACCGCAGAGCCCCGCTAGACCTTCCATGGCCTCCCAGACTCTTCCAGAACCCTCTGCCAGAACAACAAATACTAGGCAGGGACATCTCTACGGCCCTGCCCCGCTTGAAGCAGTTCCAAGAAGATGAGACCTCCGCCCCGCTGGAACCAGGACTAGTTTTGTTGCTCTGTCAGGGGGCATGAGGAGGAAAGTAAGTCCCTCTCATAGGCTTACAGCAGACACAAAATGCCAAGGGCCGGGTGGGATAAGCACAGTGACCCCATGGAAGTGTGCCTCTGTCCCCACATTGTCACACACGAGACATTTCTCTGAGTGCCAAGTGGCTCACAGCATCCCTGAGCACAGCCAAATAAACCATTGTTTCCTATGATCTCATCTCTAAAATAATTTCACCAACTGATGGCTCCCCAATCCACTCCCTACCTCCTTGACTCTTCCACAACTCCCTGCTACCCTACCTACCTGCCTGATCCACACGTGGCTCCCCACTCCTTTGAGCCCTCTCCACCCCACACCTCTCTGACCCGCCCTTGCCTCCTCATTCCCCCCACCAGCCTATCCTCACCTCAGACCCCTGCACACCTCTCTGAGCCCTCTTCACTTCTGTGACTTCTCTTTGCCTCTGCCTACGTATTCCTGTTCCTCTAACTTCTCTTTGCCTCCCATGTACTCCCTTACTCTCTGAAGCCTATCCACTACCCAGACCTCTCCCAATCTCCTCCTCCCTAGCCAACTTCTCTCCCTGGTCTATCTCCAAGACCACATAAACGTTCCAGGACCCTACCTATCTCCCCAAAACCTCAACTCCTAATCTCACCTTCTTTCCTTAACTCTTATCTCACTCCCACCCATTCCTCTATCCTCCAGAATTCTCCTTCACAATCCTGATAACCTCCCAGCTCCTAGAACCTTATCCACATGTCCAACCCCCTCCATACTTCCTGGGCCCCTTCCTCGTTTCCCTTACTCCCTCAGATTTTCCTTGACTTATAGCCTCCTGCCTGACCCATTACCTACCTTCTTGGCACATACTTTTTTTGATCCTCCTCACCAACCTTCAACCCCTCTCCAGCTCTGGATCTCTCCCTTGTCTCCCTGATCCCAGATGGAATAAAAATAGAAATAAGAGGACACTGTCGGGATGGGAATGTGGTCTAGTTGTTAGAGTACTTGCTTAGCATGCACAAAGCCCTGACTTTGGCTCCTCAGTACCAACATACACACAAAAAAAGCTGGATGTGGTGCTATGGCTCAAGTAGAAGAGTGCTAGCCTTGAGCAAAAGTGCTTAAGAACAGTGCCCAGGCCCTGAGTTCAAGCTCCAGGACTGGGGGACACTGTCTTCCACTTTCTCCTGAGTTGGTGTGTCTTTTGTCATCCAGTACAGACATTAGACTGTCCAGTGACTCTCCAGGAAGCTAGTGGACTGGGACTCCTGGGTTCTTAAACTGAGCAGCCACCAGCTATCTCGAGCAGACAAATGAACCTCCCAATTTTGTCATCTAGTAAATTCCTTCAGGCTTCCATTCTGTTGGTTCATTCTCGTATAGACAAGACTTAGAGCGTCTAAGCTGACAGCTGAAGGTGGAGAGAGGCCCGGTCTTAGGGGTATCAGAAGCCGACAGCACAGTGCCTGTTCATGACGGCTCCTATTTTTCCTGGGAACATTCAAGTCTTCAACTGCTTCACCATCATTCTCAAAAATGTGACTTTTTGGAGGGGGAGGGAGTACTACTAAAGGATTTTGAATGCAGGGCCCCAGTCTTGCTAGGCAGATGTTGTAACACCTGGACCTGTGTCCCAGCTCTATTTTTGCCTTGTTTTTCAGATGGAAACCTCTCAGTTTCAGTCTGTGGTCTGCCTTGGGCTTGGGTCTTCTCACGTCTGCCTCTTCTTGTGTAGCCAGGATTACAGGGTCAGGTTTCCAGCATCCACTTAGAAAAAGACCTGACTATTCCCTCTCTTAGCCCATCCCTCTCATTATTCCTACCCAGTCTGGAACCCCTCAGCTCCTTGGGGGGGTGGGAGGAGGTGGTGTGTGAACGAAGCTCCTGCCTCTTTATTCCTGGCAACTCAATAAAGCTCTGGCCTCTTGGTTCTTTCCAGCCACCGGCTCCAAGGGATGCTCCAGCGCCAGCGTGAGGACCACAACTCCCAGCTTGCCACGCGCCTGGACCTCGACCCGTGATTGGGCAGCTCCGAGGAGGGGGCGTGGTCTCCGGAGGCGGAGCTTCCGGCCGCTAGCTGCGCCGTTGCCAGGGGAGACGGCCGCTGAGAGGCGGGAAGGGACGGTCGCGGCCGCCGGCCGGCGCGCGGGAAGGCGGGCGGCCATGGCGGCGCGGGGGCCCGGGTATCGGGGCCGGTGCTTGTGTCCCGAGGTGCCATCCGCCACCTTCTTGACCGCGCTGCTGTCGCTGCTGGTGTCCGGGCCCCGCCTGTTCCTGCTGCCGCCGCCGCTGGCGCCCTCGGGGCTCTCGCTGCGGTCCGAGGCCCTGCGCAACTGGCAAGGTGAGCGGGGCGGGGCCGCCATGGCGCCCGGGCCTTCCCCGCGCGGCCCCGCGCGTCTGCCCCGTCTCCGTCGTCGCTGCCCCGGGGGATGGTGTCCCGTCCCTCCGGGGGGCCGGGGAGGTCACGAGAGGCACGGCTGGTGTTTTCTGAGGAGGTTTTGTTCCTGCAGAGCTGGCTCCCACGCGTTAACCTCATTTAATATCTCATTTAATTCTTCCCCGGCGGCCCCGCGACATAGGCAATATTAAATTGTCCATTATTATTATTAATATTGTGGGTTTTTTTGTTTTTTTGTTTTTTTTTTGCCAGTCCTGGGGCTTAAACTCAGGGCCTGGACACTGTCCTGAGGCTTTCTCAAGGCTGCCACTTGTGCCACAGCACCCTTTCTGGCTTTTTCTGTGTCTGTGGTCCTGAGGAAGGCTTCGTGCCTGTTAGGCAAGCACTCTCACCACTAGGCAATGCTCCTGGCCTGTCCCATTGTTTTTTTTTGAAGAAAAAATAAATAAATAAATAAATAAATTACCCATTATGAGATTGAGGTTATATGTAGAGGAACAGAGCTCTTAAAAAAATATATATATATATATATACACGAGCCAAAGCCGGCTGCCAGTGGCTCACACCTGTAATCCTAGCTACTTGGAAGGCTCAGATCTGAGGATTTCAGTTCAAAGCCAGCCCAGACACAGAATCCAGCGAGGCTCTTCTCTCCAGTTAACCATCAGAAAACTGGAAGTGGCACTGTGGCTCAAGTGGTAGAGCACCAGCTAAGGTATAGTACTTAGGCCCCGAGTTAAAGCCCCATATCTATACCAAAAAAAAAAAAAAAAAGATTTGTGTTTATTGTCTGTATTTTGGGACTAGAGCCTTTCAGTCTAATCCCCCAAATTATATGAACTTATCTCTAGAGTCTTTTCACATCTATAATTGGAATTTCGTTTTGGAAGGCTCAACCAATAAATGAAGTATTCTTCAGATAATGAAGCCTTCTGAAGCCAGCCCTGCTGTGGTTTATGGTTTCCAAAGCCTGTTTCCCTGATCAGATCTACAGGTCCTTTCTCCTGTGTGTGCACACAGCGCCACCTTGCAGAGCAGAAGCCAGCTTACACAGAATGCTCATTTTTGTCTTGAACTGGAAGCTGGATGAAGGGTTCATGAACAATAGAGCACTGGTTATATAAGGGATCCTTTCAGAGGCCTCAGATCTAAAGCTCTTATTTTACAATGAGGGAAGAAAAACCAGGAGGAGGGGCTGGGAATTTTTCCTAGTGGTAGAGTGCTTACCTAGCATGCACAAAGACCTGGGTTCGATTCCTTGGTACCACATATAGAAAAAAAAAAAAGCCGGAAGTGGTGCTGAGGCTCAAGTGAGCTCTAGCCTTGAGAAAGTCCAAGGACAGTGCTCAGGCCCTGAGCTCAAGCCCAGGTCTGGCAGAAGAAAGGAAGAAAAAAAAGAAAGGAAGGAAGGAAGACAGACAGACCAGGAGGACTTGGACATAGACCTTGAACTTGACCAAGCTCAGCCAGCCCAGCTACAGTAGGTCAAGATGCCACTCTCTAGTCCTTAGACTCCCGAGTCCAGTATTCCTGTCACTTCCTGCATCTCTCTCCTTCCTTGTCGTTATGTGTTTATGTCTCTGGAGGCTGAGATCTGAACAGAGAAAGTCCTTGTGATGCTTATCTCCAAATTAACCACCCAAAAGCTGGTAGCATGAGTGGCAATCTTGAGGGGGGAAAAAAATAGCTCGGGAGAATGACCTGGTCATGAATTCAAGCACACACACATGAAGTATACCAACAATAACCACATTAAGTACAATTCTTCCTTGTCTTATTTGCACATAAAACTTTTCCCATGAGCCATGTGGTCATGGTAGCTCTGGTAGCTCATGCCTATAATCTTTAGCTACTCAGGAGGCTGAGATCTTAGGATCAGGGTTCAAAGCCAGCCCGGGCACCAAAGGACCTGAGACTTATCTCCAGTTAACCTCTAGAAAATGGGAAGTGGGGCTTGGCTCAAAAGTAGGGTGGTAGCCTTGAGCTGAACAGCTCAGGGACAAGCCTGAGTACAAGCCCCATGAACCACAAAAAAACAAAAACACTTTTCCCATGAGATTGAATATACACATTTAGGGAAGACTCCCACATTGAAAAGAGAGCTTTATCATCAGAGCTGCGAGGGAATTTACGATCCCCCTTCTCTTCCTCTGAACAGCCTCTGTGGAAGGAGGGCTCGGGATTACAGCCGAGGAGAATGCAGCGACACCCACTCAGTCTACCCTGAAGCTGGTACAGTTAATGACTCCTTACACTGCCCAGTGAGTCACCTCAGTATCAAGAGTCTACAAAAAAAACAGAATTAAAAACACCTTGTAAATCCAGAGAGCGTGCCCTATGCAAAAGCACCCTATTCACACCTGGACACTGGTTATTGATAGGACTGGCTCTACAGCTAGCAAGCGCAGGAATTAGACATTTCCACCTCCACCTCCTGCTTAGAACCTGGCTGTTGTCTGTCCCGGGCCCATCTTCCTCTCCTAGAGGACTTAGAAGCTGGCTGTCCCTGGGAGCAAGCCACCCCCAGCTGTTGACCCCGCGCTCTCTCTCTAGTTTACAGGCTGGTGACCTACATCTTTGTCTATGAGAACCCCATCTCCCTGCTGTGTGGCGCCATCGTCATCTGGCGCTTTGCTGGCAATTTCGAGAGGACCGTGGGCACCGTCCGACATTGCTTCTTTACGCTGATCTTTGCTGTCTTCTCGGCCATCATCTTCCTGTCGTTTGAAGCAGTCTCGTCCCTGTCGAAGCTCGGGGAGGTGGAGGACGCACGAGGGTTCACTCCTGTGGCGTTTGCCATGCTGGGGGTCACCTCCGTCCGTTCTCGGATGAGGCGGGCCCTGGTGTTTGGAGTGGTTGTGCCCTCGGGACTGGTGCCGTGGCTCCTGCTGGGTGCCTCGTGGCTCATTCCCCAGACCTCTTTCCTCAGCAACGTCTGTGGCCTGTGCATCGGGCTGGCTTGTATCCTTCCTGCCAGGGAGTGGGAGTGGGAGTGGGGGGGCAGCATGGGGCAAGGTGGGGGGCCGCCGCAGGGGTCCCACAGAGGCACCCTGGGCTCTAGCCCCAGCTTTGGAAACCACCGTGGGTCAGGCCGTTTGCTTCCCCTCTGGGGATCAGGATCTCCTCATCTGGAAAATGCCAGCATCATTATCTTCCTGTCCCAGCTTGGCAAGGCCAGTTACCAAAATAGGCTGCCATGATTGCTGTTGGTGGGGCAAGGAAGTAGGCAAGTGCTCTTATCACCTGAGCCATGGATGGCCACAGGCCATTTTTGTTTGTTTGTTTGTTTTTTGTTTTTTTTGCCAGTCTTGGGCTTGAGCTCAGGGCCTGAGCACTGTCCTTGGACTTTCTCAAGGCTAGAGCTCTACCACTTGAGCCTCAGCACCACTTCCGGCTTTTTTCTATGTATGTGGTGCCAAGGAATCGAACCTGAGTCTTCGTGCATGCTAGGCAAGCACTCTACCACTAGGCCACACTCCCAGCCCCATGGCCCCCAGTCCGTTTTGCTTTCATTATTTCTCAGAGAGGGTCTTGTGCTTTTCCCCAGGGTCAACCTTGGACTAGAAATTGCCCTCTTTGCCCTGCTTAGCTGCAGTTATGGGTATTTACCACCTACCCAGCTTATAGGTTATAATGGAGTCTTGCTACCTTTCTGCCCCGAACTCTGATCTTCCCCACCTCTGCCTCCCTAGTGTGAGTTACCCAGCCGTGGCCACATTTCTTTCTTTCTTTTTTTCCCCAGTCCTGGGGCTTGAATTCAGAGCCTGGACACTGTCCCTGAGCTTCTTTTGCTCTACCACTTGAGCCACAGTGCCACTTCTGGCTTTTTCTGTTTATATGGTGCTGAGGGAGTTGAATCCAGGGCTTCATGTGTGCTAGGCGAGCACTCTACCACTAAGGCACATTTCTAGTCCCAGATTTCTTTTAGTTATTGGTAGTTTCAAGTGGGCTGAGAAGGCTGCATGATTGTGGTTCTTTTAAATCATATCTGGTTGGGTTTAATCGACAAGCTGGCATTTATCCACACACATTTACCACTTCTAGTTCTGTTTCACCTTTTGTCTAGTGTTAGGTTTCTACCTGGTACAAGTTTCTGTCAGCCTGAAGCTGTTCCTTTAATATTTCTCACACAGCAGCAGTTCAGTTCTCAGTCTGCATGGGAAGTGGAGCCAAAACCAAAGTTAATCTTGTGTTTAAACTTGGCTCTGCCACCCAGGTCTCATATACATAAACTCCAAAAATCCCCAAATCTGGAACGCTTCTGTCCTGACCATTCTGCATAAGGGATTCGCAGCTGGAACTCAGGCTTTTAGTCCAGCCTATCACAATAGGGATGGGGCACTGGGGAGCGCAGCACACCAGACCCTGGGGACAGGAAGGCAGGGTCCCTTGGAGGTCATGTGCTGGTGTGGGTAGGGGAAGTGTGCTGTCTTGGGTGGGAGCTGTGACCCGATGACAGGTATGGGGGCCTCTTTTCTTCCCGAGTGCATTCAGCCCCTTGTCCTGCTGCCTCCACGTTCACTTAACCCGCTGCCTTTAGATGGCCTCACCTACTGCTACTCCCTGGATGTCCCAGAGCGAATGGCACTGAAGCTGGACCAGAAGTTCCCCTTCAGCCTCATGAGGAGGATATCCGTGTTCAAGTACATATCGGGGTCCTCGGCCGAAAGACGGGCAGCCCAGAGCCGGAAGTAAGTGACAGAACCTACTGCAGGGCCTGTGGGCATTAGTGATGGGGACGGGAAGACTGGAGCGCCTGTGCGCCAGAAGGAGCTGGTGGAGGACGGGTGACCTAGTGGTGGTTTGGGTAGAGGGAGCTCTGGCCTAGTATGCAGGGACTTGGGTTCCAACCCTATCCCTGCAAAGAAGGAAAGCCATGTGAGGCCAAACTCGGTGTCTCATGCCTGGAAACCCAGTTACCTGGAAGGCAAAGATTGAGAGGATCATGGGCAGAAAACAGGAGCTCTATCTTCAATAAGCCAAAGTAGAGTGCTTGCCTAGCATGTATGAAGACCTGAGTTCGATTCCTCAGTACCACATACATAGAAAAAATCAGAAGTGGTGCTGAGGTTCAAGTGGTAGAGCCTTGAGAAAGCCGACAGTGCTCAGGCCCTGGAAAAAAAAGGGAGAGAGAGAAAGAGAGAGAGTGCGTGCACCTGATGGACTTTCTTGTCTGAACTGCAATCATCCTGAGATGTTAACCTTTTTTTTTTTTTTTTTTTTTTTGGCCAGTCCTGGGCTTGAGCTCAGGGCCTGAGCACTGTCCTTGAGTTTTCTCAAGGCTAGAGCTCTACCACTTGAGCCACAGCACCACTTACAGCTTTTCTATGTATGTGGTACCGAGGAATTGAACCCAGGTCTTCATGCCTGCTAGGCAAGTACTCTACCATTAGGCCAAACTCCTGGCTCCTGGATGTCAGCCTTCTGAGTAGCTGGGATTACAGGTGTATGCCACCAATGTCAGCCTTAGAGCATTTTTAAAGACGGGGGTCGGGGGAGCAATGGAAATTATGGGAACTCTTCTACCCATTATGTTTTGTTTTTGCCAGTCCTGGGGCTTGAACTCCGGGCCTGAGCACTGTCTTTGAGCTTTCTCAAGGCTAGAGCTCTACTGCTTGAGCCACAGCACCAGTTCCGGCTTTTCTGTGTATGTGGTACCAAGGACTCGAACCCAGGGCTTTCATGCATGTAGGTGAGCACTCTACCTCGAGGCCATGCTCCAGGCCCTACTCATTGTGTTTTGAGCAAGACCCTGGATCTATGTGGGAAATACCCCAAGGTGTGGTGCGTGGTTCTAACTGTGGCTCTACCCTTGAGGACCTGGGTATCAAGGTGCACTGCCCCATTTGAGGACATCTGCCAGCCCTTGGTACCCACTCCTCCATGGATGGTTCTGCTCTTAGGGACCCCGACAAAGTTCAGTGCCAAATCGCTCTGACTCTGTGTCACGTGGTATCCAGTCTGCCCTCGCTTGACCAGGCCAGGTGGGGCAGGGAGGACATCACAGGACATTGTGTGTCAGGCGGCCTGCCTGTGAGGGAGTATTGTGACACACATGTTTATTCTGGACATCTGAACAGTTTTGTCTTCCCAGTTGCTCTTATTGAGAAATTAGTTTTGTTCTCTTTTGGTTTGGTTTGGGGGGTGGGGTTTGAGATACATTCTTGCTAACTTTGCCCAAACTGACCTTGAACTTATGTTCTCTTACCTCTCTGCCTTTCAAGAGGCTGAGATTAGAGGCAGACACCACTACACCTGGCCTGCAAAACTTTTCTTTCAAAGGGAAATGGTATCTGACCTGCCTGTACCAGGGCCAGGCATCTGGTTAGGAAGATAAGGTCTTTAGCCTTGGACTCACAGCCTGGACTCTGTCCTTGAGCCATTTTGCTCAAGCCTAGCATTCTGTCACTTGAGCCACAGCTCCACTTCCAGCTATCTGCTGGTTAATTGGAGGTAATTGGAGGTAAAGGTCTGATGGATTTGTCCCAAGGCATACATGGTTTTGAGGTTCACACAGCACTTCTGGGAGCTGGCCCTCCATGCGCGTCTGTCTTCTCACACATGCCATGTCAAGCCCGTGTTGTTTGAGGCAGTGTCTTGGCCATGTCACCCGGGCTGCCAAACACTTTTGATCCTCCTGAGATTTCAGATCTGTGCCACCACACTCGACGTCAGCACAGATGGTTGCCCCACAGTGTGTCAGCTCCTCCCAGCCAGCCAGCCTTGGCTCTGGAGGCTGTTGATGTGGCCATGCTTTACATTGCTGTTGGGGCCACACGGGAGCCCTGCTGTAGGGCTGCAGTGGCTGAGCCAGCTGCAATGTGGCTGCATGCGGTGCCCCCTCCCCACTGTGAGGGCCAGGTGTGAGTTGAGGAGCTGTGCCGCAGGAAAGGTCTGGTACCTACGGCATCCAGCGCCACCCAGCCTGCCTGCGCCTGGCTCCTGACCCAGGTGAGCCTGTCTGCTGATGAACTGACACTCTCTCTCTTGTTTATTCCAGGCTGAACCCGGTGCCAGGCTCCTACCCCACCCAGAGCTGCCACCCTCATGTGTCCTCGAGCTACCCTGTCACCCAGATGCAGCAGGCTAGTGGTCAGAAACTGGCTCCCTGGCCAGCCTGCGCCCCCGGGCACATGCCCAGCTTGCCTCCCTACCAGCCTGCCTCTGGCCTGTGTTATGTGCAGAACCATTTTGGTCTAAACCCTAATTCCTCCACTGTGTACCCATGCTCCCAGGGCACCTCCCAGGGGACGCAGCCCCCTGTGCCTGCCAGCAGCCCTGGCACAGTGCATTCTGGGGTGATGGGCACTCCTGGGACTTCGGGATCCAAGGAGTCCTCTAGAGTGGCCATGCCCTGAGGCAGTGCTGCCAGCCAGGCCTTCTGGACAAGAAGTATTTATTGAGTTCCTCCATGTGCCAGGCTCTGCATGGAGTACTGTCTCGGCTTGTTTACGCTTGTGTACAGTTTACTGGCCCCGTGTTCAGATGGGGAAAGCGAGGCACTGCCATGGCCTGCAGGCTCCAGCAGCAGCTGGGGCCCTCAGCCACAGGCCCAGTTCCTCCCGGGGCCCAGGGAAGAGGGCAAGGGCTGCCCCCTCTCACCCTGACTCCTGCCAGCCTTGCCCCCTGCCCTTGTGCTCAGTGCTCTTGGTTGTCGTGTCTGTGTCTGTGTACCAGCAGCCCAGGCCTGTGCCGTGTCCCCAGCGCTCCCCAGATACATCATGGTCACTGTGTCCGCTCCCTTTATATAAAGAGTCCTCCCTAACCTGCCTGTCTGCAGCATTTTGTGCTGTCTGAGAAAGGGAGCCAGCGCCAAAGTTTGGGCTTTGGCAGTGCCCACTGTGGTAGCAAAGATGTGCGGGAGAGATTGGTCACACCAGAGCGTGACAGTGGGAGCTGGGCTGGGGAGAAGGGAGTGGCAGGTCGGACGGCAGCAGTGTTCCCTGCAGGTCACTGGGGACAGCAGAGCCCCGCACGGCCACAGAGGGCACCCTGCTCAGCAGCTGGCTGTGAACAATGAGAGCGGGAAGAACAGGGCTCTGCCTTGCTAAAGCCCACGGAGAGCCCCCCACCCCCCGGGGATGCACTCACGAGCCAGGCCTGCACGTAGCCGGAGGGCAGGGAGCCCTTGGCCAGGGCAGGACTTCGAGCACAGAGTCTGCAGGTCAGGAATCTCTGGCAAAGCCACCGCAGTCACGTTCACCTGGCCATCCAGGGCCCTGGAGTCCACACTGTGGTTGGAGGGCAGATGCCCATGGAACAAGACTCCTGCAAGCATGGAATGTGGGCACGTGGGGCTCCTGAGACTTCCTGTAGTCTGCGCTATGACAGGTCATAGTGCAGGGTCAGCTGCCAGCAGCGGCAGCAGCTCCCCAAGCTGGACTGAAGCTGGCCTGGTGGACAGGCTGCCCCAGGGACAGGCTGCCTGGACTTAAAGCGTCTGCTTCCTCAGCTCAAGAGCCTCAAGATGAGTCCCTGGGGGATGAGGCACACGACCAGCTGCCTCCCAACAGAGCCCTTGCTCTTCCTGGGAGCCCAGCTCTATCCCCAAAGACCAAGGACCCAGAGGGGTGTGGGCTTCAGAGTGGGACATCAGTTCCTGCCACAGAGGTCACAGATGGGCCTGGCCTCCTCAGTCGAGAGCTCAAGAGGACCCACGTGGACATGCATGCATGCGCACGTCCCATGCAGGCAGCACCCACACGCAAGCACGCGCGCATGTACACACGACTTCAAGTTGGTTCCAACAGGCAGACACCCTCCCACCAAAAAATGCACAAGCATACGGTTAGGGCACATTATGGAGCATCTATGTAAGCCTATGTCCACTGCATGTCTCCCACACATGACAGGTACATACATGAAGATCTGGATGCCCCTCCCACAGTGTGGTCCCGGCAGCCTCTGCAGCCTCACCTCCCACCCTGCTCCCTTCCCCCGCACCGGCCCATGGGCTGATGTGGAAATCTCTGGAGCTGTTGGGTATGGCCCATTTGCTGATCTGGGTGACGGGAAAAGTCCATCTTCCAGCCCTCTCCGAATTGCACAGAACATGTGCATCATCATTAAACCCTACAGCTTCATGGGACCAAAACAGATGAGCCAGGAACTGGTGGCTCACATCTATAATCCCAGTACTCGGGGGACTGAGAGCTGAGGCAAGAAGATCAAAGCCAGCCCAGGTGGGAGTCTGTGAGACACTTAATCACCAGGAAACGGAGAGTGCCCTGTAGCTCGAAGTGGTTGAGTGCCAGCCTTGAGCTGGGCCAGTGCCCAGGCCCCAAGTTCAAGCCCAAAGATCAGCAAGAATCAAATACAGTAGCCCACTTCTACTGTGTCCTGTCTCCGTACGCCTATCCTGGCACCCACGCCCTGCCCACAGAGCAGCTCCTTTCTCCAGTTCTGTGTCCCGGCTCTTGGAGGTTGAGGGAGGAGGATCGTGGGTTTGAGGCCAGCCCTGGTCTAATCATGGGGTCAGATGGTGCAAAGCTAAGATGAGGCAAGAGAGGGGGTCAAGGCATGGTGAAATATGGTGTCACCCAGAAACTCAGAGACAGGGGGATTGTGGCCTTAGGTCACTCTGGGTGAAGCTAGTAAGACCCTATGACAAGGCGGATGCAGTGGCTCGTGCCTATAATCCTAGCTGCTCTGGAGGATGAGATCTGAGGATCGCAGTTGAGAGCCAGCGCGGGGACTAAAGTCCACGAGACTCTAATCTCCAATTAACCACTAGAAAACGGGAAGTGGTGCTGTGGCTCCAGGAGGAGGGCGTAGCCTTGAGCTGAAGAGCTCAGGGACAGCACCCAGGCCCAGAGTTTAAGCCCCACCACCAAAAAAATAAAAATAAAGCAAATCTGGGCTTGGTGAAGCCCCTGGGGCACTCAGGAGCTGAGAAGGGAGCTGCTCTGGGGGCAGTGCTTGGGTACCAGGATAAGCATACAGAGGCCTGTGACACAGATGGAGCATGTCAGAAAATGAGACAAGGCCTTTGTCACCATCCACAGCGCAGGCCGGAACCTGCAAGCACCAGTCTTGTGGGGGCCATGGAAGAGAACTGGGGGTATCTCTCATGACACACGCCAAAGAGGCCACCAAGGGGCTGCAGCTTCTCCTGAGGCCACTTGCTTAGCCTGAGCCTTGGGCCGTCATCTCTACAGAGGAAGAGGGAGCGGCGCCTAGTGGTTCTGTCTACTGTAAATCCTAGAGGACAAGAACGGCCCTGGTCCTCAGCCAGAGACGGGCATCCACTCACTGAAGATCCGCCAAGCACCAGCTGTGCTTGAGGAAGCATCCAAGTGCAAGGTCCCCACTGCCTGGCTTGAGAGAGGCTGCAGAGAGTTCAGAACACCCCGTCTCAAGCCATGGTTAGGTGCTGTGGCACACGCCTGCCGTCCTTGGTGCTACAGACCAAGGGGGCGGCTGTGTAGGGGATGCTCTGGGGAGGCTTCTGCAGAAGTCCTCCGCCACTGGGGAAAGGGTGAGGCAGAGAACATTCTGGAAGGCAGAGGAGCAGAGCAGCGAGTGCAGCAATGTTTGCTGCCCCGGGTTGGGTTTCACCAGGGTGACAGGCCTTGGTGCTGGGCCCCAAGTGACCAGTCCATGACCCACAAGCAACACACACGAGACCAGAGCCCCGAGCCTGAGCTCAGGCCACACCCCCAATCATTCATTCATTCCTCCTTCACCCATTCACTAGCTCTTCCCTCCCACTTTCACCCGCTCATTCGCCTCTCTACCTTTCACCCACTCTATCCGTTAGCTTATGGATGCAGTCCCTTCTCCTCTCCCCTCACCCCACGATGCTGGAACTGGCTACACACTGCCCTGCTCCTGGGGCTGAGGACACACTTGACCCGGACCTGAACCCAGGGAAGTTTGACAAAGGAGGCAGACATACATAACTACACTGAAAGCCCAACCCCAGATAAGCTGTGACTCACACTCACAGGACAGGGAGCTGACCCCCAAGGAGAACTCACCCCAGCACTGCTGGAGGAGAGCTCAGAGCAGCTCCCCTCTGGCCTTGGCTTCCCTGAATGGAATGTGGAATTGGGGGAGTGGGTGGGGCCCGCCCGCATCTTCAGGGTCCAGCTCTTAGTCATTAGAGCAGGGCAGCGCTGGGCACCTGGACTCCCCTCTCTGTCCTCTTAAGACATGGCAGGCGGTCTGTCTCTAGCTCCAGCTTCTCTGGGGGCCCTGCCGCAGGCTGCTGGTGACACAGATTGAACTCAGGGCTTTTTGCTTGCTTGGCTGGCACTCTACTGCTTGAACCATGCCTCCAGCCCTGGTTTTCACAGGCATGTGCCTGATTTATGATCCAAGGGGGAATAGAAGAAGGTCCCTGGTGGTCATTCCAGACCAGGGGCTCCATGGCTGTGGGGAGGCCCTGGAAAACTCAGCCGAAGACCCCTACAGTCTAAGCCTGGCCACAGGCCTCCCTGTGTGTGTGTGTGGAGGGGGGGTTCCCTGCCCTCCTGGGGTCCACCCAGCTCCCGGTGGACCATCCGGCCCTGCCAAGCAGCTCTAGGCTTGAGGAAGAAGCAGGGCCTCCCGGAGCGCCCTGCAGTCTCTGCACCTGTGCTGGCTCTGTTTCCTGAGAACGATCACTGCGGGTCGGGTTGCATGGGCAACAGAGGGGCTGGGCTCAAGTGGCCACTGGTTGAGAGAGGCTCGAGCCCTCGGCTTAGGTAACAGCTGAGCCTGTGCCAAGGTGGGAGCCAGTCCTGCCCCTCCCAAGCCCAAGTGGGGAGCAGATGGCCTGGAGGGTTGAGGCTGGGACACGCACCCAGCTCCCGTCTAACTTTACCAAGTCTTATAATGAGGGGCGGGAAGGCAAGAGACTCACGTGGGAAAGGCAGAGTGTTTTACTTTACTATTTACTTTTATTTATGTCGGTCTTGACACTTGAGCTCAGGGCCTGAGCACAGTCCTTGGGCTTTCTCAAGGCTAGAGCTCTACCACTTGAGCCACAACACCACTTTAGGTTTTTTCTATGTTTGTGGTACTGAGGACTTGAACTCTGGGCCTGGGCATTGTCCCTACATTTTTCAGCTCAAGGCTAGTGCTCTACCATTTTGAGGCAGAGCATCACTTCAGGTTTTCTGGTGGTTAATTGGAGAGTCTCACAGTCTTTTAGTGCCCTGGCTGGCTTTGAACCAGGATCCTCAGTAGCTAGAATTACAGGGGTGAGCCACGTGCACCCAGCTCAGCTGTTGTTTTTCTAACATGGCATCTGGAGTGCTGGGATTGCAGGCATGTCCCCCACCCCCATCAGATCCACTTGAGGCTGCACAGATCCAGGCACCCTGCTGTCTCCTTACCCCTGGCTTCCTCCTCTGTTACCAGGCAACCCCCTTCCCCACTGGGATGGCTACACTCAGTGTGTGGGTCACCAAGGACTCCATCCTTGTCCTTGTCTCTCAAGGTGGCCTGCATCCCTGGGGGAGCAGGCCCAGCCAGCTGTGCACACCCCTCCCCACTCCACTTTCCTCTGGAGAGTTCATCCAGGGAGTGCAGGCAGGGAAGGACCCTGCCCAGTAGACCTTTAGGGTTCGGGTAGAATTGTGTTTGGTTTTGGTTTGGGGTTTTTTCCTGGGGTCTGAACTCAGACCCTTGTGTCTATGAGGCAAATGCTGTAATGCCTGCGCCCTGCCCCTAGCCCTTTGGTTTTGATGTTCAGACGGGGTTTCTGCCCGGGCTCAGTCCATGATTGTCTTACCTCCTGAGTAGCTGGGATTATAAACATGGACCATCACATTGGGCCCAAGACCTGGAGCCCTGGCCGGCCCTGGTGGGATCCCCACAGCTCCCAGCCTGAGCACACCATCTCCAATCCGGGGGAGCCGAGCCCTGTAATTAAACGCCAGGGAAAATTAGCCACCCTACTCGATTTCTTGGTACCGAGAAAAAGCCGGAAGTGGTGCTGAGGCTCCAGTGGTGGAGTTCTAGCCTTGAGAAAGTCCAAGGACAGTGCTCAAGCCCTGAGCTCAAGCCCAGGACTGGAAAAAAAAAAAAAAAAAAAAAAAAAAAACAAATGAAAAGAATAATAATAGTAGCCACCCCACTCCCTGATGGAATGGCGAGGCCTCTGGGCCCCGGGGCATCGTGGGAATGCCTCTCTTCTTGGGGCAGCCCCAGCCATAGATCAGCTGTCAACAACCACAGGACCAACCTGGGGTGGGAGGGCGAGCCTAGGAGAGGCTTCCGAATGGGGAGAGCCCCCCAGAAACCCCGAAGGCAGGGCAAGAGGGGGCAAGAGAGTTTCCTCCAGGAGGTGAGGCCTCTATCGGCTCTGCAGCTTGATAACTGTAGGACTTATCTGGACATTGAGAGCCGGGGTGGGGGTGGGGGTGGATAGTCCAAGAAGATACGGGCAGTAAGTGGAGGGTGAGGCCTGCACAGCTTTGTTCTCCCCTAATCTTTTCTTGCCGGGATCCACCTCTGTGCTCCCAACTCAAGTTAGTTCAGGAGCTGCTTCCTCCAGGCAGCCTTCTCAGATCTCTCCCATGCTCCCACCGCACCTGAGGTCTGCCTCTGCCTTGGGGGTGTGGTAAGGCTTGGGCTGTAATGGGACTTGCAGCACCCCCCTACAGCACCCACACTGTGTCTTTACACCTTGTGAGGGCCTGGGGGGAGAGCAGGGACACATGAGGAGCTCTGATGCTGTCCCTTGTGGTAAAAGGGGATCATGTGTCTCCCCCGCACCTCCCTCTGATGCTTGATTTCCCAGCCATGTCTTTGCAGAATGTTCAGCCAGGCACTCTGCCTGCCACTGAGGGCCAGAGGCCAGAACCCGAAGGCCTCCGGCGATGCTCCACTGCCATAGAGAAGGCCAAGGTGAGGCAGGGACTTGGCCCCGCTTACAGACAAGCCAGTTGTCCTGTGCATCTAAATCCCAGCAGTGTGGACCTTCTGAGTGGACAGGGGTTGGAGAGAAGATCTAGGAGGGCGGGATATGGATGTCACACCTGTAATCCAAGCTGCTTAAGAGGCTGAGGTCTGAGGATCAGAGCTCAAAGCCAGCAGCTCTGGCAAACAAGTCCATCAGACGCCATCTCCCATTAACCAGCAAAATGCCAGAATGAAAGGTATGGCTCAAGTGGGAGAGTGCCAGCCATGAGCACGAAAGCAAGAGCACAAGGCCTTGAGTTCAAGCTGCAATACTGGCGCAGGGGTCTGCCAGGGACCATCTCAGGAATTCCAGCCTAGGGACCAAGTTCTTCCATCTACACCTTAGCACCCTAGAATCCCAGTCAATCCTGGTTGGGGGACATGTGGACCCCTCACAGGCTTCAGGGTCCTCTTCTACAGTCTGTGGTCCCAGCTGCACAATAGGTATAAATAGGAGGATCGTGGTCCATGCTGGTCCAGGAGAAAATGCAAGACCTTCCTGGGGGGGGAGGCCAAAAAAGACTAGAACAAAAAAAGGGGTGGGGAGGAAGGGGTGCTATGGCTCAAGTAGTAGAGCACTAGCCTTGAGCTGAAGAGCTCACAGACAGCACCCAGGCTCAGGGTTCAAGCCCCAGACTGTGGATGACCACGTGGGCAGCCACGTGGGCAAGCTTGCGGACCAGGAAGACCTAATCCCTCTTGAAAAACACACTCTGGAGGACAAGGAGGAGGAGGCTGAGGTTGTTTGTTCTGCGAGTGAAGGCCAGGGCCATCTTTTTCTCCTGGAAGAGATCGGGTTGCCAGAACCATGTGAATAATCCTGTAATCGCCTCTTCAGGTGCCCAGTGGAGCCCCGATTGGGTTTCTTTCCTTGAGGAACAGAGGCCCCACTTTTCCACCCCCCTGCCCCAGGCTGCCCCAGAGCTGCTTCTCTGGTCTCTCGGAGCCCAGATGCAAGCAAAGCTCCCTGAGGACCCCTGGGAGAGTCCGGTGGGGACCTGGAAACGTAGAGCTGTGATGGTTGACAAGGCATTGGTTCATCACCTTTTTTGTTGTTTTATTTGGTCAACACTGGGATTTGGCCCTCGCATTGGGCCAAGCAGACACTCTACCACCTGAGCCCCTTTGAACCATGATCCTCAGCTCTCAGTCTCCAGAGTAGCTAGGGTTCCAGGATCATGTAAACTTTCTGCTCTGGCTGGCCTGGAACCATAACCCTTCTGCTCTCAGCCTCCTAAGCAGCTAGGATCACTGACCCGTGCCACTGGTTCCTGGCTGTTTAAATACTGCATCCCTTTACATAAGGGACCTGAGCATTCTGGGGTTTTGACACCCATGGAAGGGGGCAGTGTTTTGTGTGGGTAGTACTGGGGTTTGAACTTGCTAAGCAGGTGTTCTACCAGTTGAGCCATGCCCCCACCTCTTTGTGCTTTATTTTTCATATAAGCTCTCCTGCTTTTTGCCTAAACCTGAATTTTAATCCTCCTACTCATGCCTCCCAAGCGGCTGGGGTTACAGACCTGTCCCACGATGCCCAGCTTTCATAGCTTTTCTCTTTTCTTTAAGGGACTCTCAGTATGCATCGGCCTACTGGGGTCCTTCCAGGTTCTTTTTTTTTTTTTTTTTGCCAGTCCTGGGCTTGAGCTCAGGGCCTGAGCACTGTCCTTGGACTTTCTCAAGGCTAGAGCTCTACCACTTGAGCCTCAGCACCACTTCTGGCTTTTTTCTACGTATGTGGTACCGAGGAATTGAACCCGGGTCTTCATGCATGCTAGGCAAGCACTCTACCACTAGGCCAAATTCCTGGGCCTCCTTCCAGGTTCTTTTGGGGAGTAAGAGGACTGCCCCCACCTGCTCCACTCCCAAGCTGGCTGGTTGTTCCTTCTGTCTCCCAGGTGAAGGACTGGTATAGGCCATCTACCACCTAACTTTGCCAATGGGCAAAGGTGGGTGGCAGATCAAGGGGAAGTGAGTAAGACAGATATTCTTATCTCAGATTGACCTTTCACATAATCCTGTAATCTCTGTTCAGGGGCCTTAGGTGCTTATAGTATAAAATACAAAATGGGAGCCTTCATTAAGAGACCAGGCGATGACACCGGTCAGATCGTGTCCTTCCTCTGTGAGAATCCCGTCCCCTAGAGGCCTTCAGCCAGTGTGCACACCACAACTTGCTTCCTCCCCTGTACCCTGGGAAACACAGTGGAGGGACCCTGACTTCCAGGCCCTTCCATCCTTGCTCAGCACCTGATTGGTGCCTCCCTGTCGCATGGCCTTCCTGGTTGTCGTAGCAACAGCCAGAGTGGGGACTCAGAAACGGGATAGGGTTGGGGACAGTAGCTGGTACTGGCTTTGTCTTGTTGGAGAGAGGAAGGGCAAAGGTCCTGGCCATGGCATGTGGATAAAAACATGGGGAGGGAGGGAGGAGGGACTGAAGGGCAAGTGTGGCTTTCTCAGTGTCCCTTCTCCCTGGGGGACACCCTCCTATTTCCTCTGAAGCCAGGTCTGCCTGACATGAGACTGCTAGTGAACCTGGCTAGGGTTGCATAACCCGGGGTGGGGAAGGAGGCGGGGGAACTCCTCTGAACCCCCTGGGCTCCCCGCCCCATTCCCGGGGCCCCCACAAACAGTCTTCTGCAGCCAGGGCCTTTTCCCGATCCACACTGGAAGTGGGGACCCCTGTACCAAAGGCCCTGCGTGTGTTGTCCAGTCGGTCGGGGCTGTCTCAGAGTTGCCCTTTGGACAGAGTTAGGCTGGGGGAGGTGTGCAGAGGTAAAGATCTAGGGAAGCGATTTCCACTCCCCAGTCAGGGAGTCGCCATCCCGGCCTGGCCACCCTCCCGGCCTCCTGGCTCAGCTTGCCTTCTCTGCTCCTCAGGCCTGGACCATTCCCGCTCCATGGTCAATCATCCAGATGTTGGCTCTAGTGGCAGAGGGGAGGTGGGCCCTTGGAGGTGTCCAGACTCTCCTTCTCCTTGGTATTTCCTTCCACTTCTGGTTCCCTAAGCTGCCCACAGGCCCCTCCTCTCAGCTGCACCCAGGAACCCACCACTATCTCCAGACACAATGGGCTGGGTCTTCATAATAGACAAGGTTGGCCCTTATTTGTTCTGTTATCTCAGAGCTTGGTAGGGCCTGCCCATAATCCCAGCTACTCTAGCGGGAGAGGTTGGAAGATTATGGTTTGAGGTTGGCCCAGGCAAAGTGAGAGTGAGACCTCATCTGAAAGAGGAAAAAAAAAATCCCAAAATGAAAAAAAAAAGTAATAAAAGGGCTCAGATGGTAGAGGAACGGTCTGGGAAGCATGAGGCCCTGAATTCAGTCTCTAATGCCTCACTTTGTTTAACTTTTATTTATTTGTTTTTGCTTGGTTGTGGGGTCTGGGCACTGTCCCCGAGCCTCTTTGTGTTCAAGGCTAGTGCTCTACCACTTGACACAGTGCACTTTTTTTTTTTGTCAGTAATTGGGCTTGAACTCTGGGCCTGGGCACTGTCGCTGAGCTCTTTAGCTCAAGGCTATCACCCTACCCCTTGAGCCATAGTGCCACTGGTTTTCTAGTGGTTAACTGGAGACGAGTCTCATGGACTTTAATGTCTGGGCTGGCTTTGAACTTCAATCCTTAGATGGATTCTCTTAAATCTGGCTGGAACTCAGGGCCTGGGTGCTGTCCCTGAGCTCTTCAGCTCAAGACTAGCACTCTACCCTTTGAGCCATGAGCCAGTTTGGTTTTCTGGTGGTTCACTGGAGATAAGAACCTCATGGATTCTGATGCCCGGGCTGGCTTTGAACCGTGAGCCTCAGATCTCAGCCTTTTTGAGTAGCTAGGATGACAGGCATGAACCACTGGTATCCGGCTTCTCTTAAACTTTTATGCCCAGGCTGGCCTTGAACCTCCATCTCCTGATTACCTTAGAAGTAGTTAAGATTGCAGAATTGAGCTGTTTCGCCTGGCAAAGACCACTACTTCTTGTTAGGAGAGCTTGAGTTCTTTAGCTCAAGTTTTTTTTGTTCCCAAAGCCTTATTGGCTTAACCCAGCCATGCCTCTTCCTGTCCAAAGGAAGAAACACTGGCCCTCAAAGGCTGGATAGCCCTGGGGGGCCATACTTCCAGGACAAGAATCTGTGCACTTTCCCAACAATGGCAGCATGGATAGGATACAGATAGAAACATAGAAAAGTACTCTGTTCCCAGCCAGGTGCACATGCCTGTAATTCCAGCTACTAGGAACCAGATAAAACTCTTGGTTTAAGACCATTCTAACAAAAACAATGGCAATACTGATACTATCTCAAACACAAGCTAGGCTACTTGACACCCACCTGTGGTCCCATCTACCTGGGAGACAGAGGTAGGAGTATCAAAGCAAGAGGCCAGGCCAGGCACCAGTGCCTATAACCTTAGCTATTCAGAAGGCTAAGATCTGAGGATACCAGATTGAAGTCAGTGCAGGCAGGAAAGTCTAGGAGACTCTTCTCTCCCAGGAACCACCTCAAAAGCAGAAGTGAAGCTGTGGCTTAAAGTGGTAGAGTACTGGCACTGAGCACAAATGCTCAGGGACAGCATCCAGGCCCTGAGTTCAAAACCCATGACCGACAAAAACCCAAAAAGCTCCCTGAAAAACCCCAAAGCATCCAAGGACTAAAGGATTATGATACAAGTGGCAGTGCCTCCCTGTCAAGCACAGGTCCTGAGTTCAAATCCCAGTACTGACTGCTCTCAAAAAAAATACAAATATTGTGAAGTTCAATAATGCAAACGTAGAGGTTCAAAAGTGGCAAGGTGGAGGCAGGGGTGGCACCAGATCAAGGGAGGAGCAAGGCAGGAGTGCCGCATTGCCCAACGCTGAGATACTGTCACGGACCCCAAACTAAAAGTCTAAAGCTGCCACTCCAGGTGTCAAGATGAGTAAGAGGAACTTAATTAGGGATATAAATAATTATATTGGAGGGGCTGGGAGTTTAGCCTAGTGGTAGAGTGCTTGCCTGGCATGCGCGAAGACCTGGGTTCAATTCCTTGGTACCACATACATAGAAAAATGCTGGAAGTGGTGCTGTGGCTCAAGTGGTAGAGCTCTAGCCTTGAGAAAGTCCAAGGACAGTGTTCAGGCCCTGAGTTCAGTCCTCCCCAGGACTGGCAAAAAAAAAAAATTGGAAAGGTATGGGTGAGGGAGGTGAGTTGTGGCTTTAAGAACCTTAACTTGGGGGCCGTGAGTTTGGCCTAGTGGTTAAAGTGCTTGCCTAGCATGCATGAAGACCCGGGTTCGATTCCTCGGTACCACATACATAGAAAAATGCCGGAAGTGGTGCTGAGGCTCAAGTGGTAGAGCTCTAGCCTTGAGAAAGTCCAAGGACAGTGCTCAGGTCCTGAGCTCAAGCCCAGGACTGGCAAAAAAAAAAAAAAAAAGAACCTTAACTTGTCACTAGCAGGACCCTGAGAGGTAACAAAAATCATCAGGCATAAGACAAATCCAGCCACAAAAAGACTGACATATCAATTATAGAAGGATGAGAAGAAAGTGTTATCTTGCCCTTTGTGTGTGTGTGTGTGTGTGTGTGTGTGTTTGAAGCTAGAATTTGAGGGTATATTCATGTGAAAGGTATAACCAATCTTATATTGTTTTTTGTTTTTTCCTAGTTCTGGGCTTGAGCTCAGGGCCTGAGCGCCGTCCTTGGACTTTCTCAAGGCCAGAGCTCTACCACTTGAGCCTCAGCACCACTTCTGGCTTTTATTCTATGTATGTGGTACCAAGGAATCGAACCCAGGCCTTCGTGCATGCTAGGCAAGCACTCTACCACTAGGCCACACTCTGCCCCCCCCTTTTTTTAAAAGTGTTGAGGCATGGCAGTGATAAGGGCCATAAATTAGGGAGGGAACTATCCCTGGCCATGGCGTGCTGGAGAAACCGGAGGGAGCGTTGTCAGGAAGCTCCTGGGATTGTCCAGGCAAAAGGCGACCCCAGCCGCTGCAAGGGCAAGAAGCAGAAATCCGCAGAGATCAGTTAGTGTCTCGTGGAGAAAAATGGCACGGCACCTGCTGATGCAGAAAATGGAGCGGGGAGAGGAGTCCAAGTCGTTAGAATCAGCAGAACCTACAGAACTGACCCACCAAGGGGAGAAAGAGAAAGGGCCGGATGGGGCCTGGGGGGGTCCCACGTTCCCTGGCCAGTCCCCCCCGGGAGGCCCCAGCCTCTGCTCCCACGGCCTTTACCAAGCGGGCCCCGTGTGGCCTAGAGGAGAGCCCGGCGGGGTGGGCGCAGGGTGGGCGCGGAGGCTGCAGGGCCCGCGGTGCCCGCTCGGTCCGAGGGGTCGGACCGGTTCTTGGACACAGTATCCTCCAGTGTGGGGCGTGGAATAATCCAGTTATATAATACCGTTTCACAACAGTTGGCTGGCAGCAGAAGGGGGCAGAGGTTGGGAGTCTTACACCGGATCCAGGCAGGCCGACTTCTCCGAGCCTCCGCGCCCTCGCCCCCCGCTGCCCGCCCCGGATCGGCGGGGTCAGCTCGGGGAGCGCCGGGGCCGCTCAGCCCCGGAAACGGGAGTCTGGCACCAGGGGGCGTGGCCACGCGGCCAGGGGGCGGGGAGACGGGCTGAACCAAGAGCGCGCATCCGCCGGGGGGGGGAGTGAGCAGCCGCGGGCGGGGCCCCGGAGCGCGCGCCGCGCCGGTGGGCGGGGCCGCGCCGCGCTGGCCACGCCCACACCCCCGCCGTCGCCCGCCGGTGGTAGCGCCTCGGTGGTGCGGGCCTGCGTCCTGCCCAGGTGCCGGGGAGAAGCGGCCGGGCCGTCGGCGGTGAGTGCGGCCGAGCCGGGGGCGGTGGGGGGCGTTGGGGGCGTCGGGTGGCGCTGCGGCCTCCGGACCTGGGCGGCGGAGCGAGGCGCCCACCTCGGCCCTTCCCCGGGGGCCTTTTCCCCGCGGGGTCGCCCCGAGCCGCCATCGGAGGGCCGCGCTTCCCACAGCCCAGGCCGAGGACCTGGCGCCCGAGCGTCCGGACTCCGGCCACCCTCGCTCGGGCTAAGCCCCTGGCACCTTTCGGAGCCTCAGTTTCCCCGTGGGTGAGACGGGGCCGTGGGAGCGGCGAAGTCACGGGGGTCACTCGGGCACGGAGGGGGCTCTGCGTGAGGGCCGGGACCCTCAGGGGGCCGCCGGGCCTCGGTGGGCGCCGCCGGGGGAGAGGGCGGCCCGGGGCGGAGCGGGGCGGAGCGGGGCGCGTCGCCCGGGTCTTGAGCCGGGTGTCCCTCAAGGCGGGTCACCGTTGTGTAAGCTAGTGGCCCGGCCTGGGGACTTGGGGCGACGGGAGCCGCCGCCTCCTCTCAGCACCCGGGAAGCCGCAGCCTTCGCTTTGAGCCCGGCCCAGCCACACCGGCCCCGCGGGAGGCTTCCCTGAGTGATGCGGCGGGTCCCGGGTTCGAGGCCTCCCCGGGGGATGCGGCGGGTCCCGGGTTCGAGGCCTCCCCGGGGGATGCGGCGGGTCCCGGGTTCGAGGCCTCCCCGGGGGATGCGGCCGGTCCCGGGTTCGAGGCCTCCCCGGGGGATGCGGCGGGTCCCGGGTTCGAGGCCTCCCCGGGGGATGCGGCGGGTCCCGGGTTCGAGGCCTCCCCGGGGGATGCGGCCGGTCCCGGGTTCGAGGCCTCCCTGGGGGATGCGGCGGGTCCCGGGTTCGAGGCCTCCCCGAGGGATGCGGCGGGTCCCGGGTTGTTGTGTGTGTGTTTGTCTGTGCTGGGACTGTGGTCTCAGTACCCTAGGTCAGCCTCAAGCTTGTGAGCCTCCTGACTGAGTCTTCAGAGTGCAAATCCAGGGATTTCAAGTGTCACCTGCATACCCTTTTATGTGGGGAATTGATTTTCCCTCTGAGCAGATGGTTTCATGGTTGTCAAAGGTAGCCTGAGAAAAGGGTTGCCTGGGAGACAATGGAATGTGAGCTGCTAGATGTGTTCAGAGGTCTCACCTGTCCAAATTTCATTTTTTCTTTTCTTTTTTCTTAGTCAGTCATGAGTCTTGAACTCTGGGCCTGGCTGCTGTCTCTAAGCTCTCCAGCTCAAGGCTAGTGCTCTACCCCTTGAGCCATAATGCCACTTCTGTTTCTGGTGGATAACTGGAAAGAAGAGACTCACAGACTTTAATGCCCAGGCTGACTTTGAACCTCAATCCTCAGGTCTCAGCCACCTGAGTAGCTAGGATTACAAGAGGCATGAGCTACCGGCACCCAGCTCTCCAAACTTCTTCATGGCTGGCACTTGAAAAAGAAATGGTAGGAAGTAGCAGTATGGTTCAAAGGGTAGGGCAGTAGCCTTGTGCTGAAGAGCTTAGAGACATCGCCCAGGACCAGAGTTCAAGTCCAACAACTGACAAAAGAAAAAAAAGAAAAGAAAAAAGAAGTGGTGGGTAGGACTGCAATGGAACAAATCTGAGCGATGTATTTTGGCATTTGGAAATTGCAGATTGAGAGCAGCCTGCCTAAGTTGATATTCATTTCCTGGACTCTGAAAATCAAGATCTAGGGCTGGGAAGGTGGTTCCATGGTAGAGTGCTTACCGTGCATGAATGAAGACCTGGGTTTCCTCAGCACCACATAAATAGAAAAAGCCAGAAGAAGTGCTGTGGTAGTGCTCAAGTGGTAGAGTGGTAACCTTGAGCTACACAGAGGCTCAGGGACAGTGTCCAGGCTCTGAGTTCAAGCCCCAGGACTGGCCAAAACATAAAAAAAAAAAAAAAAAATCAAGCTTTACTAAGTAAGTCTGTGTACTTAAGAGAAAACATACTTAAGAGAAAACATACTTCTTTTAAAAAATGTATTTTACTTTTTGGTGGTAGTGGGGTTTGAACTGGGGTCTTTAGCTTGCTGGCAGGTACTCTACCACTGAAGCTTTTGTATCCTGGCACTTAAGAGGCTGAGGCAGGAGGATCTAGAATTCAAGGCTGTCATGGGCTACGTGTTGAGGTCTTGTGTGAGTAATAATATTAGAACCAGCACAAGTAACTCTGCGCTATCGTGTATTGTACTGTATATTTCCTTTTCTTTTTCTTTTTTCTTTTCTTTCT
Organism: Megascapheus bottae; assembly: GCF_031878675.1. Classification (NCBI taxonomy): domain Eukaryota; kingdom Metazoa; phylum Chordata; class Mammalia; order Rodentia; family Geomyidae; genus Megascapheus; species Megascapheus bottae. The sequence goes on along the minus strand of NC_143542.1, from coordinate 5,408,590 downwards.
GCCAGTCCTGGGGACTGAACTCAGAGCCTGTGGCACTGTCTTTGGGCTTTTTCCTCAAGGCTAGCACTCTGCCACTCGAGCCACAGCACCACTTCTGCCTTTTTCTCCTTCCTTTCTCTCTCTCTCTCTTTCTTTCCTTTTTTTGAACTCAGGTCTGAACACTGTTCCATTGGGCTTTTTCTTCAAGGCTGTTGCTCTGCCACTTGAGCCACAGAACCTCTTTCGGCTTTTTCTGTGTATGTGGTACCAAGGAATTGAACTTGGCTCTTTGTGCATGCTAGACAAACACTACCACTAGGCCAAACTCCCAGCTCAACTGCTCATTTTGTTACAGTAGAAGCATAAATGGACATCTTCTAGGAAGGCAGGAGCGCCATTTCCCTTATTAATGTTTTTATATAGGCTATAAAGCAAAACATTTCCCCTGCGGTCCTGTTCTCTGATTTCTAAGAGAAATTTAGGCTGTGAAGAGTATTGAGCTATAGGTAGCTTATCTGTTCTTAGAGGACATTGGTTCCTCCCCAGACTTTATTTCTCCTCCTCGTGACCTGGCATTTATCTGGAGATTACCTTCTCATTTTGTTTTTGTTCTTTTTGTTGTTGCTGTTGTTTGTTTGTTTTTGTTTCTCTGGATTGGATTTTGAACTCGGCCTCAAGTGTGCTCAGCTTGCTTGCTACACTGGTGCTCTACCACCTGAGCCATACTTTCAGCGTGGATTTTTGCTGGCTTTGTTATACACTTTTCTGCCCAGGCTGGCTTTGAACTCTTATCCTCCAGTTTTCAACCTTCTCAGTAGCTAGAATTACAGGTGCACCCAGCTTGCATTGTTTTGTTTATGTTTTTGAGATGGAGGTGGCTGACTTTAAACTTGATTTGTAGCTGAGGCTCCCTCGGACCTTGGGATAGCCTCCTATTTCAGCCTTCCATGGTGCTGGGATTCCAGAAGTAGCCTGAGAGAGACTTGCTTTTCTAGCAGTTGATTCTGCCCATTCTTGGCAAGGTTAGGTTTCTGTGGAATGATACTTAAAAACACATATTTGGCCTTCAGAGGGTGTCTGTGTATGGGCTCTGCTTCAGACCCTTGAGAACACTGTAGGAGGAAAACAAACAAAAGTAAGTAACTGTGGCAGAGTGTGCCAAGTTCATCCAGGGTGATGAGTGCTCAGTGCCTCCTAGGCTGAGCCTGAGATAGAATGTGCTGAGGACCACATGGCAGCTGCCACCACCCCATCCCTGCCCCACCCAGGTCACGCAAGTGTCCCTGAACACATATCAGTTGTTGTTGTTGTTTGCCAGTCCTGGGGCTTGAACTCAGGATCTGAGCACTCTCCTTGAGCTTTCTCAAGACTAGAACTCTGCCACTTGAGCCACAGCATCACTTCTGGATTTTTCTATGTATGTGGTTCTGAGGCATTGAACCCAGATCTTTGTGCATGGTGGGCAAGCACTCTACCACTAGGCCGAGCTCCTGGCCCCACATACCAGTTTTTGAGTTGGGTCATGGTGGGTCCTCCACTACCAGCTTTTTCCTGGTTAATTGCAGTCTCTTGGATTTATTGGCCTGGGGTTGGCTTTAAACAGAGATCCTCAGATCGAGGCTTCCTGAATAGCCAGGATTACAAGTGTAAGCCACTGGTGCCAGCTGATAGGATGTTTTAACACCGAGTCCATTGTGCCGTCTTTAACATAGATGTCTTCTCATGTATTTATCATGTCTTCATGGCGACAAGTTTCAAATGCTCTCTTGTAGCTTTTTGAGAATGTGGTTCACCATTGCTATCCACGGTCCCTCCACCAGCACCACACTGCTACGCTCCAGTGTCAGGCTTTTCTTTTTCTTTTCTTTTCTGGGGTGCTGGGATGGAACCCAGGGTCTTGTGTACGTACAGCAAGTGCTTCTCGATTGAGCCATGGTCCCCATCCTTTATTCTTCATGTCTCATTTTGTTTTTAAGTAGAGTTTTTAGCTTTTATCTGGGGTGACCTTGGACTGTGAGCCAAGTAGCTCGGGTCATAGTAGCCCCTATTTTATTGTGCTATTTATTTTGTGCCATTCCTAGGACTTGAATTCAGACCCTTTGCTTTTTTTGCTCAAGACTAGCACTCTTGGGCTGGGAGTTTGGCCTAGTGGTTAAAGTGCTTGCCTAGCATGCACAAAGACCCGGGTTCGATTCCATGGTACCACATATATACAAAAAAGCCGGAAGTGGTGCTGAGGCTCAAGTAGTAGAGCTCTAGCCTTAAGAAAGTCCAAGGACAGTGCTCAGGCCCTGAGCTTAAGCCCAGGACTGGCAAAAAAAAAAAAAAAAAAAAAAAGACTAGCACTCTTACCCCTTGAACCATAGTTCCACTTCTGGCGTTTTGCTGGTTAATTGGAGGTAAGAGTCTCACAAACTTCCTTACCCAGGCTGCTTTTAAATGGTCATCCTCAGATCTCAGCCTCCTGAGTATCTAGGATTACAGGCGTGAGTCACCAGCTCCTGGCCCAATTTGACTTAAAAGAGGTGTCCTGGGAGAAGGCAGATGGGAGAACTGCCCTGTTGGGAGTGCTGTAGCCTTTTATAGCGTCTGTCCATAGCCGAGAGGATGGTACAACTGGCTTCCAGAAATTAGACCAGAGTGTGAGGGGCCCCCACCAGTGCCATTGGCCGTGGTACCAAGACTGGAGTTCTTTCCCAGCCAGCCTGTGGTAGAAGAGGTGGGAGAAGCTGGCTTTTGTCCACCTGGCTGTGGCTGCACATCATTCACCGACAGGTGAAGTTTCCATAGCCTAATCTCAGTGCTTTTTCCCGTGGGCTCCTTCCCAGAGTTCAGCCTCCAGCCCCCCTCTTCCCTTGGTGATCTCTTGGTATCTGAGAACACTGTGATCTCTCCACCTTCCTGCTGAAAGCGTGGAGGTGACAGTGATGATCACATCCGGGCAAAGGTTTGCAGGGTTGGACGGGAACACATGAACTCCTGCTCACCTCAGCGTGCAGACACTAGGCCCATGGGTCACTGGGAGTTGTTGTCAACACTGCAATCAGAGCAACAGTTCTTAAACACACAGGCGACTACACTGGCCAATCGTGCAGGGTTCTGTGAGTACACATCCCTGGTCTGTGTCCCCGTCCTGATGAGTGGTGTTTGCTGTTTGTTGTTTGCTTTGGTTTCAGAACCTTTATGGTTGTTGGTGAAAGCACGCAGCACTGTGCTATGTCCTGGGCAGGGCCCCTTAGGTAATAGGATTTGAGGTCTGGAGGTGGAGCTCTGTGGGAATGCACACTCCTAACCTTGATTTGATCCCCAGCCAAAAGGAACTCTTGATGGTTTTGAAAGGTCATTTAACACCTCAGTAGCCATGAGAGCCCCACCCAGAAGAGGCTGTGCCCCAGTGGTGTCCCCCCATCGTTGTGGTCCCCAAAGCACTCTCCTTCCCCTTCATCCTCCCAGTTTCTGCACTTCCATTCTCTTTGCTCTTGGTCTTAGTTAATCCCTGCTGAACTCATCCCCATCTAGATTCTGGGAGCCAGTTTTCCTCTCTTCTTCCTCCCCTACCTGAGACCTGTCCATGGTACTACCACTACTAGATTGAAGTCACCCTGGCACTGCTTTACAGTTGTGTGTGTGGCACTGAGTATTGAACCCATGGTCTCACATGTGCCAAACACACTGTACACTGAGAAGGCAAAGTGCGGCCAAAGCCCCGCCTTCGCCATGTCCTTCTCTCCGGGGAGTGTCGTCATTCTGTGCAAGGTCTGAGCTATCAGGCTGCTGGCATGTAAGGAGGCAGGGCCCGCCACCGTCATTGACAGGCCTGCCAGTGCCTGGACCCCAGCAGGTTGTGCATCAGTTCATTTCCAACCTGCTGTGGGCCACATCATCAGACCTTTGTGCTGCTTGTGGCTCCTTGTCTCCAAGGGTTGGGCTTGATGGTTTCTGGTGTTGAACCCAAGGCCTCTCCTGCCAACGGTTGTTAGGAGACGATAAACAAGTAGAATGGCCTAGGATAGGGTTTAAACATGTCCTTCTTTCAATAGCTATTTCCTTTTTGTTGTTTTTGTGCCTGTCCTGGGGCTCTCTACTTCTGGCTTTTTGCTGGTTAAGTGGAGCTGTCCTGCCTGGGCTGGCTCTGAACTGTGATCCTCGGATCTTAGCCTCCTAGAAGCTAGGATTATATGTGTGAGTCCCTGATGCCTTGCTTGATGGGTATTTCTTTAGAAGAAAATAGAGGACAGGGCACGTGGGAGCAAGGCCGCAGCTGTGATAGGCTGGCCGGCTGCCCGAGGCCGTGCAGGTTCCTTTACCCATCCCAGGTCACTGTGTCTCAGTTGGAGCAAAGCAGGATTGGGCAGGGGGTGCTGGCAGATAAACTGGCCCTGAAGTTGCTCCTTGGCGAGTTCCCTGAGAACTAGAGCGCACAGTGGATGTGGAGAGCTTCCTGCTGTGACCTCAGGCTTTATCAGCACTTGGGAATCTGGTTGACAGGTCACGAGCTGTTGAGTAATGAGGCCCGCTCTGTCAGCCCGCCCTACAGTGCTCTGCTCACGCACTTTTTTTTTTTTTTTTGTGGGTCATGGGGCTTAAACTCAGCATAGGCTCTGTCCCTGAGCTCTTCAGCTCAAGGCTACCGTCCTACCCCTAAGACTGGGCATTGTGCCTGAGTACTTCTGCTCAAAGCTACCGCCCTACCCTTCAGCCAAGTCCCACTAACCTTTTTCTAGAGGTTAATTGGAGATAGTGTCTCAGGTCTTTTTGTACCCAGGCTGGCTTTGAACCTTGATCCTCAGATCTCAGCCTCCTGAGTAGCCACCACGCCTGGCTTGCTCACACACGACTCACTCTTCTGGGACAGAACCTCAGTGATGGCTGCCACTGTGGATGTGCATTTAAGAGGACGTGGCCACACCCCAGCCTTGGCTGTGTCCTTCTCTGGGTTATCTAGCTTGATTAGCGCTGTCATCTCTGGAAGGACTGAGCTCTCAGCCTACTGGCTGGACCATTTTTCAGCTCAGTTACCCTGCAGGGCAGAACAAAGGGAAAGGTAGATGTGTTGGCACCCCACCTCCATGCCACAGATGGGCAGAAAGTTAAGGGAGAGGCCCCAGAATGGCTGTGTTCTGGTGTCTGGGGTCACCACAGGGACAGGTATGGGCCTTTTAAGAGGTGAAGCTGGTTGAAAGTCCCCAGATCAATTGAGAAAAAGAGGAGTCTCATGGGCATTTTTCTGCCCAGACTGGCTTTGAACTACAACTCTCAGATCTCAGCCTCTAGAGTAGCTAGGAACCCAGCTAATCCTACATTTCTTTTTGGACAGTGTCACCCCTTCCCTTGCTCTTTCCCAGTTTTGTGGTGGCTTTTACAGATATTGGCACAACTGACCGTCCTACAGAGAGAAGTGGAATGTTGTGGATAGAATACTACTTAACTGGGGCCGGGAGTTTGGCCTAGTGGTAGAGTGCTTGCCTAGCATGCACGAAGACCCAGATTCGAGTCTTTGGTAGCTTATAGGTAGAAAAAGTCAGAAGTGGTGCTGTGTCTCAAGTGGTGGAGCTCTACCCTTGAGGAAGCTCAAGGACAGTGCTCAGGCCCTGAGTTCAAGCCCTGGAACTGGCAACAAAAAAAGAATACTGTTGTACCCTAAGTTCGAGATCTCCCCGAAAGACCACCAGAGACCACAATCAATGCAAGCCGCAAAAAGCCGTTTATTAGCAGGCTCGAGCTTGGTCCTCCGCGCCCATGAAATCAGAGATGCTTGGAGGCCCCAGCCCAGAGTCAGCACGGTTTTTGTGGTACAGAACAAACAAGTCTGGGGAATTTCCATTTTCACAATATTACAGTTAATGAACCCTTACATTGATGGGCTCCTTAACCCCTTATCTGCTTTATTAACTGTAAACAGTTGTGAAGCACAGCTGCTGACTCGGGGACGAATTCCCGATGTCACCACTAAGTCTCTGAGCGAATAGCTTACGGCACTTTGTAATCCTTCCGAGAAGGGTTTAGGGGAAATCATCTCCCAGCTGTCTGCAAGACGGAGGAGGTTCTAACAAGATGGATTTGGACTAGCTATAGCTTCTCAGCTTCGGCTCTTCATTTCTGAGCGAATAGCTTACGGCACTTTGTAATCCCTCCCCGAAGGGTTTAGGGGAAATCATCTCCCAGCTGTCTGCAAGAAATACTACTTACCTGCCTACCTGAAGATCACATGACTATCCACGTGCAGGCCTGGGAGGTCACTGAAACTGGTGTTCAGTACACATTTGGTTGAGAACAGTCTCTATGTATAGTGGCCTCGTGCCAAGGTGAAGCCTAGCAGAGCCAGGGCAGGGGCAGACGGTGCCAGCGCTAATTGGGGCTGACCCTGCATTTCCCTCATTGGCTCTACCAATTAAGCAGCTTTCTGAGGAAGCCACCTATTAGAAGAAAGGCATTGATTCTTGAGCCTCTCTAGTGTTGAAATTTGAACTCAGGCCTTGTGCTTGCTGGATGGATGCTTTGCCACTGGACCTATGCCCTTAGTCCTTTTTGCTTTAGTTATTTTTTTTTTTTGGATAGGATTTCCAGTTTGTGCCTGGGCCAGACTGAACCATGATCTTGCCATTTATATTTTCCATAGAGCTAGTTTGTCTTTTTTTTTTTTTAAGTGTGTTGAGGTTTGAACTCGAGGTTTCAAACTTGATAAACAGGCATTGTACCTCTGAGCTACACCTTCAGCCCTGAATTTTCCATAGAGCGGGGATGGCAGGTACACACCTCCATTTCCAGCTCTTATTGGTTGACATGGGTTCTTGCAAAGTATTTGTCCAGACTGGTCTTGATTCTCCATCCTCCTGAAGCTAGAATTACAGCTGTGAGCCACCACTTCTGTCCTAGAAGCACCCTTTCTGCTAAATGGCCCTTCCTGTTACAGGTGGACGCACCTGGGACCATGGTGAGCAGAGTGGTGTCACCTTCCTTGTCTTGGTAGCAGATGGCAGCCAAACAGCCAGCTGGCAGACAGGGTCCCCTCTGGACCCTCACAGCTGACTCTGGAATGTCCAGTCTCTGTCTCCACGTAGGCCAGGGCTTGTGTAATGCCCCACTTGGTGCTTGGCATGTTCAGGGAATAGGGGTTACTTTGTCCCTATCCTTGGCTCTTAAAGAGCCAAGTAGTGCAGTGGAGCCTTGGTCTAGGCAGATCCTGCTTCCTTTGCCTGCGGGTTTCAGTGCCCATTGAGTTTCAACAGGTAAGGGTACTAAGTGCCTGGAAATATGTGCCTGAACCAGGGAGGAGGCAGGCAGGGACCAAGGGAGGTAAGGAGGAGGACCTGGAGGTAAGGATTCTAGTGCTAGGTGTGTTGTTGTTGTTTTAACTTTTTATCTGATCTATTTTTATTAAGTGATTTAGTACTTGGATTGGTGCTAAGGGTGGAAATCAGGCTTCAGACTTACTAGATGAACCACCTCCAGTCCTTAGCTTTTTTTTTTAATTGTATTTTATTGTGTGGGTAATGCATAGAGGCGTTACATTTACATTTGTCAGGTAATGGGTCCATTACTTCTCAAACTTCTTGTTTTAACCTTTTTAGAGTTACAGGAAAGTTTCAAAATAGCACAAGGGACTCTGTTTCTCACCAAGCTTCCGTAATGTGAACTTCTTACATAATTGTACTAAAGTGAGCTTGCGGGGGGGGGGGGGGTTGGGGGGGTTGGGACATCAGTGTTGTTCAGGGAGATCAAGGCACAGGTGGAGACAATATTGTTGACCTTGTGTGTAAAGATGGTAAATTCGCTCCTCACTGCTCACGTGTTGTTTTAGCAGGAAAGCAACCCTGCTTATATAACGAGACTCAGTGGCCAGCATTAGAAAGTTAACAAAGGTATGTATTACCTAATCAGAAGTTTATTCAAAGCCAGACTTGGCCGCTCAAGCCTGTAATTCCAGCCACTTGGGAGGCAAAGAGCCTGGTTTAAAGTCACCTTGGACTAAGTTTTCGGGACCTCATCTCAGCCAGTAAGAAAAAGCTGGGTGTGGTGGTACATGCATACCTTTCATCACTGTCGACCAGGTTGAGGTCCAGGTTGGCCACAACCTAGTAGGGAAAATCATATCTCAGAAAGAGCTAAAGAATTGATGCAGGGGCTGGGAGTTTGGCTTAGTGGTAGAGTGCTTGCCTAGCATTCACGAAGACCCTCAAGGCTTCACGCCTTACCACTTTGAGCCACAGCTCCACTTCCAGTTTTCAGGTGGCTAGTTGAACTTAAGAGTCTCAGGGACTTTTGTGCCTGGGCTGGCTTTGAACCGCAATCTTTAGATCTCAGCCTCCTGAGTAGCTAGGATTACAGGTGTGAGCCACCGGTGCCTGCCCCAATCCCTCCCCCCCCCCTTTTTTTTTTTTCTAAACTGACTTGATACTACACTCCTCCTGCCTGCCCCTCCCAGTAGCTGAGATTTCAGGCATGAGCCACTACAGCCATTTGTACTTCCTTTTATAGCAAAGGAAAAAATATTTTCTAGATCAAGATCACACATTTCACTTAACTTTATCTTTGATGGCCTTGACATTTTTCAGAAAACCAAGTCATTTATTTTTTGTAGGTTTTGGGTTTGTGTGATGTTTTCTCACGCTATAAGAATTGTGGTATGTGCTTTGGATGGAATGTGGCAGAAGGGTACCGTATCCAAGCGCATCATAGCAAATGGCCTGTTGTGTTCTTCTGTCCCATATTGGACCCGATGACCTGTGTCATTTGGCCAAGTAGCCAGTTGTCCCTGGAGAGTTCTGTTTGCCCTTTGTCATCAGTGTCTCCTGTGAATTCATCTGGAGTTCTAACCTTCGTGATCGTCTCAGGTGATGGTTGGCACTCAGCTTGGATGTGGTCCATGTTCCTCAAGGTTCCAAGCGTTAGGAAGCGGCTTACAATGAGAAGTGCTAGGAGCATTAAGGGGCGGAGCCTCATGAAAGTTCCGGGGCCTAGAGGATGGCCTGGGTGTTCCTCTGAGAGGATGGCGGAGAAGGAACAAGCCTCGCACCAGACTTGCCCTTGGGCGCCCTGGCTTGCCACATCACATTCATGCCACCGCGGCACACATGACATACGCAGCCCAGGCTTCCCTCACTAGTGCCAAGCAGAGGCCTTTGGACTTTCTGCACGATGACCTCATTTTAAGAGAAATAAAGGACACACTGTTGGCGATTTCATTGCAATAACAGAAAGCACACGTGTCAAGCCTCCGTAATGCTCATTGTGGGTTCTCTTCTCTCAGTCAGGGTCTTCCATGCAGTCTAGACTATCCTTGACTCGTGGTGTAGCCCTGGCTGGCCTCAAACTCATGATCTTCTTGCCTGAGCCTCACCCCAGCTCACGTGATTTTTGTAACTCCATCTTTCTGCACTTGATAATTTTCTACTGTATAGAAGAACTTTCTCTCCCTGGTCACTTATACTAACTGGATTTTCTTTTGTTTAGTGAGTTACAGTGCACTAGAAATGTTGCCTTAACCCTGGGGTTCCAGTGTGGGCCTGTGGAAGCCCTCAGTACACTGATGCATTGGCACAGTTCCCCCCATATTTGTCTCTGTGTGGTGAATCCTGGGTTTCTCTGTTTTCTGCTCTCGTGGCGCCCTGGTTCCTTGGATGTGGAAACCAAGACCCAGCACTGAGGGTGCTCGTCACTGCCGCCAGTCATACCACGCCCCCCACCCCACGTCCACCTTTGTAGACTAAAACCATGTGCACGCTGGGGCCTCCGCCTCCACCCAGCCCACCAGTCCTTCCCTTTCTGTCCCCCTGACTTCCTTCTCCAACAGTAAGGACTCCAGCTTCTTCCATAAATGTTTGGTCAGATTTGTTGATGAAGCCATCTGGTCCTAGATTTTACTTCTGGTGGAGACTTTTCTTCTGCTTACTAAAATGCCTTGATAAAGAATTGTTCAAGTTATTTATCTTTCATGATTGAACTTTTCTGGTACCTATATCTTTAAAAATGTGTCCAAGCTGGGTACCAGTGGCTCACACCTATCATCCTAGCTACATAGGAGGCTGAGATCTGAGGGTTGTGGTTCAAAGCCAGCCCAAGCAAGTGAAACTCTTACCTCCAGTTAACCACAGGAAAACTGAAGTGGTGCTGTGGCTCAAAGTGGAAGAGAGCTCAGGGCCACACTCAGGCCCAGAGTTCAAGCCCCACAAACTCCCCGCCTCCCCCCCGGAAAAAAAGTGTCTATGCCAGGCACTGGTGGTTATTCAAGAGGTAGAGATCTGAGTAAAAGCCATGAGACTCTTATCTTCAATTAACCACTCAAAATCAGAAGCGGTGCTATGGCTCAAAGTGCTAGCTGTGAGCAAAAGAGCTCAGGGACAGTGCCCAAGCCATAAGTTCAAGCCCTATAACTGACTGGGGAAAAAAAAAAAGTCTACCTCGTGTAACGTGCTGAGTACTGGCAAAAAGTTGTTGGTGATTTCCTGGGCTTCCATTTAATGTCCATAGAAGTAAGGATGTCAGACAGAGAAGATGCAGAGGTCCTATGTGAAGACAGCGTAGGCATCAAGAATTGTAAAAATTCAGGGCTGCAAACATACCTCAAGTTCTAGAGTTCTTGTTTAGCAAGATGAGGCCCCAGTCGCCTCTCTACCTGTATCTATTATAATGATTTAAGCCTAGTTGAAGACATAAAAATTTCTCTTAAAAGTTATTTGTCTAAAGATACTTTTTGTTGTTGTTTGTGGCAGTCCCAGAGTTTGAACTCGGACCTGGACACTGTCCCTGAGCATTTTTGCTCAAGGCTGGTGTGGTACCATTTGAGTCACAGCTCCATTTGCATCTTTTTGGTGGCTAATTGGTGGCTTCAAACTGTCATGCTCAGATCTCAGTCTCTTGAATAGATAACACTACAAGCATGGCCGCCAGCACCTGACTAAAGATACTTTTTAACATGCCATTTAGGTAAGTGGTCAGAATCAGACTCAAACACTTAATTCAAGGTCCTTCCCTTAGCAGAGGCATGACCTTTAAGCAAACTACTTAATTCCTCTGAACTCAGTCTGGCCCAAGAGTCATAGTTACAATCTTAGCTACTTGAGGCAGAGATCATGAGGATTTAAGTTATCAGGGAAATAGTTATCAGGACCCTATCTCAACCAACCAGTTGGGTGAGGTGAACACATCTATAATCCCCTAGAGGCTGACATAAAAAGATGGTTGAGGGCCAGCCCTGAGCAAAAAAAACCTTGAGATCCTATTTGAAAATAAATAAAGCTAAAAGGGACTGGGAAAGAGACTCAAGTGGTTGAGCACCTGAATTCAAACCGCAGTATGGCCAATAAAAGAGAAAAACAAACAACTTAAATCAATCCAAAACCCCTCTAGCATGGGTTTCCCTATTGAGAAGGAGTTCATAGGCCCGTGGGGAATGCTCCCGGAGCCTCCCAAGGTGCTGGGGGAATTCTTTTATGGCATTTCCCCCATTTGTCTTCAGTGCTAGCGGGAAGTGTGCAGGGCAGGCTGTGTTCTGTTCACTCTCCTCCTTCCAGCCTAGCCTAGTGCACAGCCTAGTCTGGATTTAGGCAATCTAAAATGTTACCATACAAAGGGTAGGGAAATAAAGTAGCAAATAATGATCCTTCAGCTTGATCATAACGAAGGATAGGGCCAGCAACAGGGAGCATGTCCTGGAATCCCAGCTACTGCAGAGGTGAAGGTAGGAGCGTCTTGGTCGAGTCTAGTCTAGGCTAGAGTGAGAGACCCTGTTTAAAAGATAAGCAAAAGAACGGAAGGCGTGGCTCCAGTGGTAGAGCACGTACTTGCTTAGCAAGTTCTAGTCCAGAGTTTAATCCTCAGTACCCCAAAAAATAGGAAGAAAGGAAATAGGATATGGTTTGTCAGCTTTGGGTAAGAAGTATGTATATCTATATGTAGAGTGTAACAATCAAGTGTAAGAAAATAGGAAGAGGGCTATGAATGTGGGAATGTGTGCATGAAGCCCTGGATTCGATTCCTCAGTACCACACATGCAGAAAAAGCCTGAAGTGGTACTGTGGCTCAAATAGCAGAGCGCTAGCCTTGAAAATAGTGTCCAAGGACAGTGCCTAGTTCCTGAGTTCAAGCCCCAGAAATGGCAAAACAAAAACAAAGTCAGGTGCTGATGGCTCACACCTGTAATCCTAACCACGCAGGAGGCTGAGATCTGAAGATCGCAGTTCAAAGCCAGCCTGGGCAGGAAAGTCTGTGAGACTCTCATCGCCAATTAACCACTAGAAAGCTGGGAGTGGATCTGTGGTTCAAGTGAAAAGCTCAGGGACAGTGCCTACGCCCCAAGTTCAAGCTCCAGGATGGGCACAAAAACAACCAACCAAACAAAAAACCCAAAGGCAGAATACTTGAGAATAACTAACTTGTAGGGGTCCATTCATACTTAGACCTGGAACCCTGGAGCACACCCAGGGGCCTGGACAGGAGTAGTGGGTTTCCTGTCTCTGGGGGCTGAAGGGGGTAGGTGAGGGACCAGAGGGCTGTTACTTCATTCCTCTACACCTTCCCCAGGGCCCTCCTCCAGCTGGGACACAAACGCTGTGTGAGAGAGAGCTGGGTTCACAGAGCCCCGTGCAGACACAACACTGATGTGCTTTGCTGAGCCAGGAACAGGGTGTGTTCATTTGCCTGACATTTCCTTGTCAGCCCCCAGCCCAGCTCTGCACCACACCCCCTGCTCCCGGCACCAGGGCCTTCACTGAGTGAGCAGTCTCCTTTCGCTGCCCTTGCCACCTTGACCTGGCTCTTTCTTAGGAGCCACCAAACCAGCTATCGTGTCTGTAATATGCTGCCTTGTCATTCTTTAGCTTTTGTTTAGCACGTGCGTGTGTGTGTGTGTGTATGCGCACGCGCGGATGCACCGGGACTTGGCCTTCCCTCAGGCCAGAGACTGAAGTTCTTCCTTCAAGCAGCTAGTTCAGCTCGTTTCTCACAAGTTCCCATTAATCTGGAGGTTTGTGTCCTGGGCCTCACAAGCTGGGACCTTCTGCCACCAAGGCCATGCTACCCAGTGTCGTGTGTGAGTGTCTCGCCCCCATTGGTTTTCAGCACATCCCGTTCTGTTTTCATGAACCTTTGTGTCTGTGGAGCCCCTCTGAGGCTCCCTCAGTGAGTCCTAGTATGACAGCAGGTTTGGGGGTTGTCCCCACCAGAGAGTGGAGGGGCTGTTGTGTGTTGTTCTATGAGCCTGTGTGAAGTATTTTGAGCCCTGTGCTGGGTCCCTGAATTACACTTAGGAAATGTTCTGAACCACATCAGGGCTTAGGGGGCTGGGGCCTGGCCTTCTCCTTACAGGATGCTTCAGTCACCCGGCTTAGGTGGGAGAGATGGCCATGGCCATCTGCTGGGAAATGTGGTCAAGGCCATGTCTGCAGTGGTGTTGCTGGGGCCAGCACCATCCACAAGGTGGCCTTCGTGTGGTGGTTGTCCTTAGAGCCATGCAGGGCTCCCGCCTGGTCTTGGCTCCCTATCAGAGCTTGCCTAACCTGGCTGTTTTCCATGACTCCCTGGGATAATGGTCCCGCTCTCTCCCCGCCCCTTACCCCATCCTTCCTTGTCCTCTTGTCCAGAGCTTTCCCAGCGCTTCCTACCTGCCTGGGGGTTCTTGGGTTATGCTTGTTCCCAGGCCGGGTGGCACCCCTCTGGATCTGTACAGTTACTTCCTGGCCTGGGGCTGAGACCCCAATTGCTGATGGCATGCCTGGGCAGAATGGTGTCCTGCCCAGGAGCCCACCCCACGGTGTGCCAGGAGTGTGCCTGCCATGTGCATCCCCTCCACACATGTTTCCCCACTGTGACCAGGGCTGGTGTTCAAGGGCAGGGCTGTGGCCTCCAGGGCCCTTTGGCAGAAGCGCTCAGCACCTGGGCACCATGCAGGGGCTACTGCAAGGCTACAGCAATCCAGAAGCCTGTCCAGAGCCTGGAGCACACTCAGCCTGCGCTCTACCCTCCCAGCTGTGCAGATCAAGCGGCGAGTTCGTACAGGATGCACTGGTTAAGGGGGCTCTGGGGGGAAGATCAGGCCCTGCCAGAAAGGAGGATCTTAGAGGTCCTCAGTCTGGGGTCCTCTGCACCCCACCTCCCTCGCACCAGTGACAAGCTGGAAGGGTGTTCCATGCTCCCAGCAGGCCCAGGTTGCAAGGTTGCAAGTTGAGTGATGCGGAGAAGCTTGAGGCCTGGGGCTGAGGAACCAGGCCCCATGCACACAGCCACCATCCAGTTTTTGTTTTAACTAGATGCACTTCATGTATCCAAGAGGGACTGGGAGCGGTTTTCCCTGGGATTCTGGAAATCAGTATTGCAGGCCAGGGAGCTGTGGTGTAATTTAGAACACCCTATAGGTACTAATGGGACAACAGGCAAAGCAGATTCTGTGACATTTTTGTTGGTATAATTAAAGTAATGACATGAGCATCATTTTTGCTTTTTAGAACTGGGGTTTAAACTCGGGGTTACAGTTGAGCCATATCTCCAGCCCCTTTGTCCTGGCTGTTTCTCTGCTAGGGTCCGCTGACTTCCCTCAGGCTGGCCTTGGACTGCAAGCCTTCTACTTCTGCCTCCCACGCAGGGTTTGGGTTAGAAAATCACATCGTGCCTGGCCTGAGTACAGTGTTTTTATGGGTGATACTGGGGTTTCTGAGTACAATTGTAAATGTAGAGTGACTAGTAAGAATAGTAGTATTATATTTTGGAAAAAAAAGCATTTTGCTTTAGTAGGGCTGAAAGGTAGTTTTTCCATTATCAAAATGACTTGCAGATACTCTCCTGTTGGAACCAGAGGTATGGCTCAAGTGGTAGAGTGCCAGCTGTGACAAAAGAGCCCCACCACACGCACACACACTCACACACACACACATCACTCACCTGCTAGTGAAGGCACTATCAGTGCCCCCTTTGCCAGTCTTGGGGCTTGAAGTCAAGGCCTGGACACTGTCCCTGAGCTGCTTCTGCTCAAGGCCAGCACTCTACCACAGCGCCATTTCCAGCCTTTTCTATTTCTATGGTATGGAGGAATGGAACCTGGGGCTTCTTGCATGCTCAGCGAGCTCTCCACCACTGAGCCACATCCCCACAAGTTGCTGGTAATCTTTGAAGTATCTCTACTACCACTTGAGGTGCTGATGTGAAGTGTGAGCGTCGTCCAGAGGCAGAGCTTATAAATGATTTTCCTAACATCTGCCTCTTAGTGGAAATCAGTCACTGCAATTGAGGGTCTGGTGGGAGTCCCTTCATTGTATAGTGAACTGATTGTGTGTGTGTGTGTGTACATGTGTGTGTGTGTGTGAGGAGTATACCATAGCTTCCAGGATGGACTTTAGGTTTTGTGCTGAGTGTGAGGGGTTTTGGTCAGGGAGCTAGGGTGGCCACCCCTTTGTCGAGTATTCCTAATTGCTGTGTGGGGAGTGGCCATGAGGAGTGTTCTGTGTCGTGTGGCCATGACATGGCTCTGTGGGTACAGAGGCTCTGCTGTGCCCGCCCCCCTCCAGCTTAGAAACCGCCATGGACTTCCTCTTCTCAGTTGTGCACTCCGCCTCCTGAAGAGAAGCCGTGACTTGGCTTTGTGAGCATTTCTATGCCCTTCCTGAAACGCAGGGCCCAGGCTACCTAGTGAGGGCAGGAGACCAGCAGGCTTGCCAGCGTGCCACATCCCCCACATCTGTCCTGCACAGAGCAGACATAACTAGCTGCAAGCTGCTCTGAGTGCTGCTTGCATCACAGTTGTGTGGGTTGGGTTCTTCCATAATTCTTTGGAGCAGGTCCAAACCGCAGGTCAGGTTGGAGAAACTTGGCAGGAGCAGCATGCCTGCAGAACCTGCCGGGTGGGACCGACAGAGGTGACGGCACTGCAGAGCGAGTTAGCGTCGAGTGCTGCAGCAAGAACTTAGCGCTCACCACCGAGTTCAGTTTGTTCGTTCTTCAGTGCCAGAGGTCAACAAGGATGGGGGGGACGGGCCTGGTGGTAAGCACTTGTCCATCCCCTGTGAAGATCTGGGCCCATCTCTAACACACACACACAGACGCACTAGTTTAAAAGTGGACATGAGATTAACGCTGACTGTGGCAGGAGCACCTCAGAGAGCCAAGAACCAAGAATGGCTCTGCGTAGAGGATGGACCAGCAGGGCTGAACCTGGCCCCCAGGCCTAGCCCCAAGCTTTCCTGGGAATAGTATAGCATGTGGAGGTCACATGCCAGGCCAGGCTCCTCGCTCCCTCCCCGGCTTGAGATGCTGAGTGTGATAGGCTGTCATGTAGAAGGCACTGCTCACGGGCCACAGCACCACCCCTCCGTGGAGTGACACAGCTTCCGAAGCTGGTGGAAGGGATGAAGTGGCCTGCTCAGGGTTCACGACTTCTCACACAGGCACACGTGGACTCATACTAAATCTGCCAAGCTTCAGCCAGGTGGGCAGCTGAGCCAGCCTGCCTGCCTGCCTGCCTGCCTGCCTGCCTGCCTGCCTGCCTTCCTTCCTTCCTTCCTTCCTTCCTTCCTTCCTTCCTTCCTCTCTCTCTTTCTCTCTTTTCCTCTTTCTCTTTCTTTCTTTCTAGACCGCGGGCTTGAACTCGGGGCCTGGGCTTTCCCTGGGCTTCTTTTGCTCAAGGCTATTGCTCTATCACATGAGCCACAGCACCACTTCTGGCTCTTTCTGTGTATGTGATGTTGAGGAATCAAACCCAGGGCTTCATGCATGCTAGGCAAGCACTCTACGACTAAGCCACATTCCCAGCCCCAACTGAGCCTCTTTCTAGCAAATAGAAGTGGGGTCTCTCAGTCCACCTTGAGTTCAGTGACTTGCAGGACTCAAAGACTGAAAAGATTTACATAGAATTGCAGTCTATTGAAGCCAGAGGATTCAGAGTAAAGGCAGCAGAAGAAAGGACATGAAAGGCTAGCTGTTGTGGTTCACACCTGTGATCCCAGTCACATGGTTGGTGGGGATAGGAGGATCGTGGCCCAAGTCTGACCAGGCAAAAGTGTGAGGCCCTATCTGGAAAACCAAAGCAAGAAGAGCTGGGGCATGGCTCCTGTGGTAGAGGCCCCAACTTCAAGCCCCAGGACCTCTAAAAGGGAGAGCGGAGGATGGGGGGAGGACAGCCCTACAAACACCCTGGTTTTCCTGGGATTGCGGGGTTATTCAAGACCTTAGTACCAAATGGCTGTGTGTGAGATGGTTTGCTGCGCGGTAGGCTGTTGAGGGGTTTGATGGAGGGCTGCCTCAGGAGGGTGCTCAGAGCTCAGGTGTTGAGTACACATTGGCTCACTGATGCTTGTGATTCATGGTGGGATGATCAGGACAACCTTGGGTGGGCAGCCTCTCTGACACCAGCCTGGGTCTTCCCCGGGGAGCTGGCAGGCCTTACTTAGAAGCTGCCGGCTCCAGCTTCGCTCAGCCACCTTGGTGTCACCCTCTGAGGGACTGGAATCCAGACCAATACCTGCTCGCCCAGCGCCGAGGTCACCTCCTGGGAGCTGCTCAGGGACCAGTGCTGAAGAATGTTGGGGTGTGCTGTATTCGAGGCAGCTCTGCAACTGGGGACAGGCTTCCTATGAGGCTCCCTGGCAGCAGAGCCAAGGGCACGTCCCCATTCTACCCCCAAGGGGCAGTGGCCCTAGGACCCCTCTTTGCTCACATCTGCCCTTGCTCTCTCCTGACAGTTTTGTGGGGAGATTTCCACGAGGACACCAGTGCCACCATGCCTGAGGCCGCAGCTGAAGAAGTGTCACTTTTCAGCATGACAGACATGGTTCTCTTTTCTGTCATTGTGGGCATCCTGACCTACTGGTTCCTCTTCAGAAAGAAAAAAGAAGAACCAGTTGAGTTCACGAAAATCCAGACAACGTAAGTGACGCTGCCCCGTGTCCCCTTGGTCACTCTTGCTTGGCTTTCTCTACAATCATCCTTGTGTGCCACGCCCTACCTGCGTGTGAGCCCCCGAGGGGAAGCAGATCCATGCAGGAGATGACAGAGCTGAGAGCTTGGAGATAAACGAGTGGCCATGTGCTGGGTAGCTGCACGGTGTCCCCATCTGTCAGTGTGCTCGGGCCGCCTGGGAAATGGGAGTGATAGGGTGCTGTGGCCAGTCACGTCTCCCATTTATTGCTGGCTCTTCAAGCTGAGTTCAAGCCAGTTTGAATGGGAGTTGCCAGGCCAGGTTGGTGCCAAGCAGGCTGAGGGCTATAGCCCTGCCCTGAGTGCCCTAGGGACTTGGCATAGGGTAGGTTTCAGGGCAGTGTCTGGAGCCTTCACAGGCCACTGAAACAGCCAAGGGTAGGCATGCAGGCTTCCAGAAAGGGAGCTCCCTATCCCAATTTGGTAACTGCTTCTTTTTTTTTTGTTTTTATTGGGGTTCTGGGGATCTAGCCAGGGCCTCATGCTTCTAAGCACATGTGATACTGCACTGGGTCCCAGCCAGCCCTAGGTCCCAGCCTTTCCTCCTAGAAAATCCCTTTCCATCCCGCGTGTGTGTGCACACCTGTGAGCCTCCCCATCACAGGTGCAGGTAGGAAGAGCCTGGGTGCACTGAACTTGGCCCCTGGCAAAAATTTGAGACCCTGCTTGATAAATTATTAAAGCACGAAAGGATGGGGTGTGGCTTAGGTGGTAAAGCACAAAGCCCCGAATTCAAATTCCAGTGGTGCAAACTGCAAAAGAAGGATGAGAAGGAAGAAAATGGCCCGGTCTTCCAGT
Source organism: Megascapheus bottae (assembly GCF_031878675.1). NCBI lineage: Eukaryota > Metazoa > Chordata > Mammalia > Rodentia > Geomyidae > Megascapheus > Megascapheus bottae. The sequence goes on along the minus strand of NC_143542.1, from coordinate 5,389,912 downwards.
GTTGCAGCAGGTGTGTGCAGTGGGCACTCCTGTCCCACTTTCTGTGTTTAACAGCTTTCAAAACTGGAGTCAAAGCTGATGTGCTAGTGGTTCCTGCCTGTAGTCCTAGCTACTCAGGGGACTGTGATCCGAGGATCCAGGTTTGAAGCCAGCCATTGCAGGAAAGTCTATGAGACTCTTATCTCTAGTTACAGAAAAAGCTGGAAGTAGTACTGTGGCTCAAGTGGTAGAGCACTAGCCTTGAGCAAAAGGAGCTTAGTCTTCAAAATTCAAACCTCACATCAGCCTCCTAAGTAACGAGGATTACAGGCTTGAGCCATGGATACCTGGCAAGTAACGGAGTTCATGATATATATATATATATATATATATATCTCTGTGTGTGTGTGTATGTAAACATACCGTGTAGATATTTACCTGTCATTATTCTCTTTGGTTCTCCTCCCTTCTTGCTTGTTTGCTATTTCATTTACCTTTCTGTCTTTTGTGAAGCTGAGTCAGACCTTGAATTTTCAGTCTTCTTCAGCCTCTGGAGTGGTGTGCACCACCAAGCCTGCTCCCACTCAGTGTCTTGAGTCTGTCTGTCTGTCTGTCTGTCTGTCTTTCTTTCTGTCCTGGGCCTTGAGCTCAGGACCTGAGCACTGTCCTTGGGTTTTCTCAAGGCTAGAGTTCTACCACTTGAGTCTCAGCACCACTTCCAGCTTTCTTCTATGTATGTGGTACCAAGGAATGGAACCCGGGTCTTTGTGCATGCTAGGCAAGCACTCTACCACTAGGCCAAACTCCTGGCCCAAAGAGTCCTCTTTCTATCCTTCTCCACCCTTACAAGAGCCCTTCAAGGAAGGCCGTTGGGCCCAGTTTGCAGATGTGGAGTGTGCCTGGCTGGGGTCCTCTTCCTCAGTCTTTGAGGACTGATGTGGAGCAGCCATGCTGCTCCATTGGGGCGCTGTGGGAGGCCAGGCTGGCAGGCTCTGCTCTGGTTTGCAGGGGTGTGATGTGATGGGGAATGTGGGCAGGGCAATTAGGGGGACAGGTTGGAACCTGATCTCAGGGCCACAGCTCACACCAGGGGTGTGGATGGCGCTGTGAGCTGGGTTGACCAGCCCTGCCTTCACCCCCTTCGTGGGTGGTGCCTGGAGAAGACCCCATCCAGCGTGTGTTTCTGGTCTCGGGAGGCCCCAGAACATCCAGTGGGAACTCAGAGGGACAAGGTTGACAGCGGGCCGGGTGGAGGCTGTGGAAGGTGGGGCTGCTAGGGGAGGAGTCTCTGGAGTCTTTGCCTCCTAGAGCTACTGACTGGGTGAGGCCAATCAGGTGACTGGGGAGATTGGAACATCTTTGCAGACAGGACTGGATGGGGCGGGCACACTGGAGAGACCAGATCAGGATTGTTGGAAGGAAAATGATGACCAGATTTTTAAAAGGAATGTTAAGCCAGGCTTGGTAGCAAGCCTGCAGTGCCAGCACTCCGGAGGGGGAGGATGGTGAGGCCTCTGCCATTCTGGGGCATGGAGACCCAGTCTCCAAAAACCAGAAAAGGTTAAGACTTAGAGAGATGTACATGGTGGGTCTGGCTGCCTCAGGTGGAGCTGGAGGGCCAGGCAGGAGCAGTGTGTGGGCTCAGGAGGCAGAGCGCTCCCAGAAGGCCTCTCTGCCTGTGTCTGTGACTCCCCAAGAAGAATATACATCAGAACCAGTCAGCACCCGGGGAGTGAGTCCCCCTCCCCCACGCCATCACATGACCTCTCCAGGGTCACCCTGACTTCTTAGAGCAGCTGAGTTTAGTCTAGGTCACCACTTGCACGCCACTGGCTGGCTTCAGAGTGTGGAGCTGCGGTCAGGGCCCAGCTTCCAGGCTCTCCACCTGCCTGCGTTGCCCAGGCCCACAGCCTTGCCCCCCCATTTGATGTGTTCTGTTCTTTCAGTACTGGCATGTGAACTCAACTCTTCACTCCTTGAGCCCCAGCCCCGTTGTCTGCTTTTGTTCTTTTCAGATAGTGTCAGGCCAGGCCGGGACCGAGCTTCTCCTGCATGCCAGGATTATAGGCGTGCATCGCTACACTGGGCTCAACTCTCTCGTCTTACAGATGTCTAATGATTTCCATTTCTCTGATGATCCATGAATTTGCCCGCCTTCCATAGGCTCACTTGCCGTGGAGACCCCTCTTGTTCCCGAGTCTGGGCCCTGTCTCCTGGGCACTGGTCAGATCGGCAGTCACCTCCCTGCACCAGCTTGCCTTTATTGTCCTCATAGAACTTTTTTGTGTGTGCGTGTGGGTTATGGGGCATGAGCTCTGCGCCTGGGCACTGTCCCTGAGCTCTTCAGCTCAAGGCTACCCCACAGTGCCACTTCGGTTTTCTAGTGGTTAATTGGAGATAAGAATCTCATAGTTTTTAGTGCCCGGACTGGCTTGGCACCTCAATCCTCAGCTCTCAACTTCCTGAGTACAGGCGTGAGCCTCTGCACCCGGCTTATTTTTATTTTTTTGTCCTTGACATTTTAGTGTCAGCTCGTCCATATTCACCAAAATCAAAACAAAACAAAACAACCACCGCTCACCCACTGGCCGTAGGCTGAGGTAGATGAAGCTGTGGCCAGCTGGGAGGCCAGGGTATTCCATGTTGGACTGTTTCAGGAATAATTGGACTTGTTAAAGAGGAGCAGACACAGGCAGTAATACATATAATAATGTTATATAATATCATAATTGCCTCAGTAATAAGAATAACGTTCTCTTATCTCCACCCACACACATACCACATGAGTTCAGCTCCACATGGATCAACACATTTTTCTTTGTCCGGTCTGGGATATGAACCCAGGGCCTCACACTTGCTGGGCAGGCACTCTACCACCTGAGCTGTTCCACTTCTAGAAAGTCATAGGGAAGCCCAGGGGAAAGCTGCTTCCTATGGGATCCCTGAGCCTCCCGTGGCTTGCTCCTGTGACCACCCGTGGTTTCCACTTTAGGGGGTGGGACCTTGTGTGCAGAGATGACACCCCCCTTCTACTGGGATCCCCAGCTTGGCTCAGGGCTGCATATTATTCTCAGCTACCCAGTTGCAGGATGGCAGCTCCCCCAGGTCAGCGAGCCCCTGCTCTCAGCCCTTTCTTGTCTTCCTATCGCCCCGCCCTGCCACTGCTGGGTTATTTTAAAGCAGTCTCCATGAATCGCATTTTATCTGAAAACTTGTCCTCTAAACTGAAAGGTCTCATCTTTAAATAGTACCCAGTGCCACCCCTGTGCTGGCGGGCACTGCCCTGGCCTTCAGCCTCTATCTCTGATGGGAGTGCTCATGGTTATGGTTGGGACTTTTTCTTTTTTTTTTTCCCAGGCCTGCTGTTTGAACTCAGGGTCTGGACACTGTCCTTGGGTTTTTTGTTGGGGGTTTTTATCCTTAGGTTCATTTTTTGTTTTCTCAAGGCTAGTGCTTTACCATTTGAGCCACAATACCACTTGTGGCTTTTTTTCTGTGTTTGAGGTACCGAGGAATTGAACCCAGTCTTTGTGCATGCTAGGCAAGCACTCTAACACTAGGCTACACTCCCGGCCCCTTGGTTGGTGTTTATTGTTGTTACTTTAAATCAGAATTACAAAGAAAATCAGGACCTAAATAAGACCCATGGACTACAATTAATGAATCCATCAAGGCAGCACCTGTGACTCACGCCTGTAATCCTAGCTGCTCAGGAGGCTAACATCTGAGGATCATGGTTCAAAGCCAGCCCAGGTATGAGGTCTGTGAGACTCAGCATGCAAGCCCAGAGTTCAAGCCCCGCTACTGACAAACATACATACATACAGTGAATAAATAAATCCATCATTATCGTGTGTGTGTGTGTGTGTGTGTGTGTGTGTGTGTGTGTGTGTGTGTGTATGTTTTTTGGTTTGGGTTTTGTGTTTTTTTTTGCTAGTCCTAGGGCTTGAGCTCGGGGCCTGACCATTGTCCTTGGATTTTTTTCTCAAGGCTAGAGCTCTACCCTTTGAGCCATAGCACTTTTTCTATGTTTGTGGTACCAAGGAATCGAACCTGTGCCTTTGTGCATGCTAGGCAAGCATTCTTACCACTAGGCCAAACTCCTGGCCCCTTATTTTTTATATAAGGCTTAACTTAACATATAGCAAAGTCCCTTCAAACCCTGCTTTGTTTTGTGGTGCTAAGTGTGGAGCCCAGACTCTTACACAGTCCAGGCAAGTGCTCTGCCACTTGAGCCATCACATCACTTCTGGGCTTTTGGTGGTTAATTGGAGATAAAAATCTCACACACTTTTGCTGCCCTGGGTTGGCTTCAAACTGTGATCCTCAGATCTCAACCTTCTGAATAGCTGGGATGCCAGGCATGAGTTCTAAGGTTCTACTTTTTTTTGTGGGGGGGGGGCAAGGGAGTGAGTTGTGGGGCTTGAACTCTGGGCCTGGGTGCTGTCCCTGAGCTCCTCAGCTCAAGCTAGCACTCTACTACTTGAACCACAGCACCACTTTCCGTTTTCTGTTGATTCATTGGAAATAAAACTCATGGACTTTCATACCAGGCTGGCTTTGAACCATGATCCTCAGATCTCAGATCTGAGTAGCTAGGATTACAGGTGTGAGCCACTGTGCCCTGCTAAGGTTCCACTTTTTAGCTGTGCACTTGAGTCCTGACATATGCAGCACATAGGGAGTGTCTCAGTGTCCTGTACCCCATTCTATGCCTCCCTCTTTCCCCCTTCATCCGGCCGCTCCTCTGACCCTCGGGTCCTGTCACCACGGATCTTACTTTGCAGCTCTGTTTAAGAGTCCTCCTCCCTGCCAGGCTGATGGCATTTTAGCCCCTTTATCTTGTCAGTGCTGTGCTTCACTTGATCCCCATCTCTGTCCCTGGCAGCATCCAACCCTGTAACTGTCCCATCATCTCCCACAGTGCCTTGCATGGATTGTCCCAGTGGAAAGAGCCACAAAAGATCTCCTCCCCACAAGTGACCTTTTTTGGGGGGACTGGCTGTTATCACGAAGCCCAACAAAGCCAGGAGTCAAGGCTGCGGCCACACACAGGCAGCCAGCCTGGTGCTATCCTTTGAGTTTTGGCAGATGTAACCTTGGGGAGGGGATGGAGTCTTGCTGCCGCTTCCAGTAGAGTCACTTTTTCTGTAGAGGTGACCTTGTGCCACAGAATGTGAAAAGTGAAACACGGCTGACCTTCACTGGAGAGAAGTGTTGAGACTGCAGGCCCCAGAGACGGATACCGCCCAGGCCTGACACCTCCTCTTTTGGGGCAGTGGCTAGGACATGGCCCGTGCAGTGCAGGTCTGCCTCATCTGCCTGTACAGATCCTGATGAGATTTTGTCCCTCCTGCTAGCATCCGCCTTTCTGGGCATCTAAAGGGCACTGGGGGGTGCTGGTGTTTCTGGCTGTGTGCCAGGCTTGAAGCACAGAGATAAAGCAGAGTGGCCTTTGGGTTGCTGGCACTCTGGGGAGGGTGTGATACAGTGACAGCCCTCTGGCCAGCAGGGCAGTGGCAGTGCCAGGCACACGCACACAGGAAACGGCAGCGATGAATGAGTTTCCCAGACGCTGGGGTGGGGCTGTGCTGGCTCAGGCCCAGGTGAGAACCAGCAGGGCCCACCCTGGGAATGGCACGTCTTGGAAGAACTGAGGTGTGCATGCCAAGGGAGGCCGGGTCATGGAGGAAGCAGAGAAGGGAGAGTGGAGGCCAGGTCAGATCTGAGGGCCTCGGGGCCATCTGTGGGGTGTGGCCAGCTCTAGTCCAGGTATGTGACCCTCACAGGCTTGAGGACCAGACCTGGAGACCTGGGGAGCAAGAGCCCAGGGGGAGCCCTTTGGAGCTGGGTGAGATGGACTGGAAATCCCTTGCTTCTTGGGTGGCCAGGGGTAGATGGAGTAAAGCAGGAAGCTCCCGAGTCCTTAGTGCTGGCACACTGCAGGAGCTCACTAACAGTCGTGCCCGTTCCCTCTGCTGCCCTCTACCTGAGCCTCTCCACCTGCCCCCGGCCCCCTCCCCAGGTAGGCACAGCTACCTATACCCCAGAGCTTTGAAGGTAGCCAAGGCTGGGACCCCTATGAAGCCAGCTTCCACCCAGCCATCCTGCACCCCAGTCTCCCTGCCTCGGAGGCCATGTCTGGGCCCCGCTGTGTCCTGTTTCTCTGGAGCTTGGAGCATTGATTGCCAGACTCCGGGCTCTGCTGGCTGCCATGGAAAGCAGCTCCCGCGTCAGCCCCGGAGAAACCCAGCAGCAGCACGTGCAGGGCATCCGTGCTTTCCTTCCCTTCTCTTCCGTCTTAGACTTCTGCTCCCTTGGAGAGGAATAATTGAAACCTTTCATTTGTGCTCTGTTCTGGAGTCCTGTGGCATGGCGTCGGGCCCTGAGCGGGTTAGGACTTCTCTGGTTGTCCCGTTTACATGTCTGGAGCGCCACAGGCCTCGGGATCTTATGGGGGGAAGCTGGGAAGCAGACCATGTGCATCCCCTGATGCTGGCTTCCTTCTGGGGCGGCTGCAGCAGCCTGGCCACTGTTCCCTGGAAGAGCTTTGTTCTGAGACAGGACTTCCTCTTCTCCCACTGGGAAGGGGAGGGTGGGAGCTGGGCTGCGATGGGAACAGTTACCACGGAGACAGTCGGTCCATACAGGGGGGGCGCCCGGCCGCGGGGCATCATGGGAGGCCACAGCTCCGTCCGATCCCTGCCAGATGTTGCAGAGTTCTTCAGCTTTCAGGACAGACGCAGTCCGGGGTGCCCAGGGGTTCTGAGAGGACTCTGGCACCTGGCAGCACTTTCAGAATCCCCAGGCCCACTCTGAAAATGGACAGGGCTGAACTTCGTGCCTGGTGGCTCCCCGATCTCCGTGTGATCTCTCTTCTCCCTTAAGTGCTGGGGTTGAGAGAGAAGCCATGGGGTGCGCCTACTCAGCTCCGCCGGATGAGCTCCACCCGAGGTCAGTGCAGGCCTGGGCAGGGCCACCACGAGAGGGCTCAGTTTTCCGGGACGCAGCCAGGGCTGTGTTCACAGGCTGCATTTCCTGCTTCCTGGAAGCCGGGAAGACCCAGCCATCCTCTGCCTGAAGGGCCTGGTAGGAACCAAGTCTGAAGCTCCAGGCAGAGAAAAGGCATGGCAGAGCACCCTGGGGCCTAGACCCTTGGGCCAAGCAGATGGGGTACTGGGGGGCGGGCCGCTCACACGCAGAGACTGAGCCGCGCTGTCCCTCAACCCAGGGTCCGCTTAGCCTGCTCTGGCTCCCCCTTTCCCACACCTGCCAGATCCCCAGAAGGCAGCCTGGGTGAGTCTGGGGGAGGAGAGAGCCCCCCCCCACCTCCGGGACACAGCCCTTCCTCCTGAGAGGCTTGCTGTGGCAGCCGGAACGGTGCCTACTTTTGCCACCCTGGGACATCTCCAGCCAGGCCTGCGCAGAGACTGCCACAGGGCCCCTGAGCCAGCCCGCCCCGGGCATCAGAGCCAGGCCTGAGCACCATCCCTGACTGTGTGGCTCTCGCCTGGGGCTCTGGGCAGCCCCTCTTGCTCCCCCATGAGCTCTCTTGGGATCTGTTTTCTTTCCCCAGAGCCCTTTCTTCTGGCTGTAACCACCTACTCCTTTGTGCCCTGTGCCAGGAGTCTTATCACCTACCAGCTGGTGCCCTGGGTGTCTTCCAAGCCACGCATGGACCCAGACAGCTGCTTGTTTCTCTTTGGCTGCAGAGGTTGGGCACCCAGTGAGAGAATCAGCCTCTGGAGAGGGTGCTGCTCTGCCCAAGTGCCTGTCCCCCTCCTGCAGGGACCCTCCCCCTCCTGCAGTGACCCTCCTGGCACCTGTCCTCCTCCAGCCGGGGGTCGGGCTCCGGGAAGATCCGGTGGGCATCCAGGTCTCTGCCTTCGCTTGGCGCAGAGCTGGCCTGCCCTGCTCCCCTGAAGAGCGGGAGGTGTGTGTGTGCACGCGCGCATGCGTGCCAGGCCTAGGCGTGAATTCAGGGCTTGGCCACTGTCCCTCTTTTTTTTTTTTTTTTTGCCAAAAGCTAATGACTGCTCTGCTACTTGAGCCACAGCTCCACTTTTGGCTTTTTGATGTCTCTTTGGAGATGAAACTCTCATGGATTTTCCTGCCCAGGCTGGTTTCAAACTTCCGTCCTCAGCTCTCAAGTCTCCTGAGTAGCTGGGACTTCGGATCTCTGAGACCATGTCTGTCCTCTGGGAAGACACAGAGCTGGCCTTGGGTAGGGAGTCAGGAGGCTTCTCCTACGAGGGCCGGGTTTGTGCTGGCTGGAGACAGTCAGCTCCCCCACCACCATGTAAAAGCCAGGCCTCTGGTAAAGCTGTGAAAATACATGGCAGAGTGATGGCATGCCTGGTGACAGCCCGGCCACCGAGCTGTGGCGGGCAGGGTTGCTTGGAGGGAGGCGGTGGGAGCCCTGGAGCAGGGAGTCTGTGCCCACCCGTGGTGTGGGAGCCTGGGGAGGTGGGGGAGGGGGCTGGGGTGAGAGTGGCCTTGGTGGCCCCTGGAACAGCCCAGTCCTTTACCAGGGCTTTGCCACCCCTCCCTCCCCCGCACTGCCCCAAGGGCTGTGAGCTCCCCAGGAGGCGAAGGAAGACCTGGAGAGCTGCAGCCAGCCGCATCCAGACCGGCCCCGGGGACTCGGCACAGAGGCCTGGGGCATGCTGGTGGCAGCTTCCCACCATACCATCCAGCGTCCCCAGGGCTGCTGCCGTGTCCTGTGCACACCACAGCCTCAGCCCCCATGGAGGCGCACACGGCTGTGCTGTGTCCCCCGCCATGTGTCCACACTGGGGTGCTCACACGCATGACGGTACCAGGTTCAGAACGTAACCCAACCCGTGCGGCCTGCAGGGCAGGAGGCACCGGGTCATGAGGACCAGGGCGTGGAAGGTCTCAGGGGACACGAGTCCCCATCCACCAGGGATGGGTGGGCGTGGCTGTGCCAGTGTTGCTTTCCAGGCCTGCACCCACTCGTCATATGCTCTCTGTGTTTCAGGACCTCCTCTGTCAGAGACAGCAGCTTTGTGGAAAAGATGAAGAAGACGGTGAGCTGTGTGGCCGTGGTGGGTGGGTGAGGGCAGGCTGGAGCCCAGCCCAGCCACAAAGCTCTGCTCTCATCCCGCGCCTTTTTTTTGGGGGGGGAGGGGGGTGTCAGTCGTGGGGCTTGAAGTCAGGGCCTGGGCACTGTCCCCTACCACTTGAGGCACAGCGCCACTTCTGGCTTTTGCTGTATATGTGGTACCATACCAAGAAATTAAACCCAGGGCTTCGGGTATGCTAGACAAGCACACTACAAGAATACTCTCCATTCTTTGCTCAAATAAACCAAAGTATAGACCCTTCCTCCTTATCAGAGTTACAGGGCATGGTAGCTTATGCCTGTAATCCTGGACTGGGGAGATTGAGGCCAGTTTGGTCTATATTGTGAGGCCTCAAAACAAAAACGGACACCTTAGGAATTGATCCTGCTCCGCTTTTCCTCACAGTGATGAGTCTGGCAGATCTGCTTTTCAGATTGCAGCACTTGTTTGAATGCCCTGCCCTCGGCGGTCTTAGTTTTCAGGAGTTTCCCTGTATATTGTTTTACATGTATTTATGTTAAGCTTTATTGATAGTCTGTCTGTCATATGAAGTACCTTCTTTTTTTTTTTTTTTTTGGTGCCAGGCCTGGGGCTTGAGCTCTACCACTTGAGCCACAGCACCACTTCTGGCTTTTCTATGTATATATGTGGTACTGAAGGATTGAACCTAGGTCTTTGTTCATGCTAGGCAAGTACTCTACCACTAGCCCCCCCCCCCTTTTTTTTGATGCCAGGCCTGGGGTTTGGACTTAGGATCTAAGTGCTGTCCCTGAGTTCTTTCATTTAAGGCCAGCACTCTATCTTTGAGCACTTCCAGCTTTTTTCTGTGTCTATAGTACTGAGGAATTGAACCTAGGGCTTCATGCATGCTAGGCAAGCGCCTGCTACTGAGCCCATTCCCGGCTCCTGCTCGCTGTCTCGGTCTAGACACACAGGCATACAAGACATAATTCAAGACAAGGTCCATTGGCTCAAGAGGATCATTCCCGATTTGAAGCTAGCGTGGCAGACAAATCCCAGAGACCTGTACCTCCAGTTAAGTAGCAAAAAGCCTGTGGAAGTGGTAGAACACCAGCCATAAAGTAAGAGCTGGGCCTGGTGGCTCACGCCTGTAATCCTAGCTACTCAGGAGGCTGAGATCTGAGAATTGAGGTTCAAAGCCAGCCCGGACACTAAAGACCAAGAGACTCTTATCTCCAGTTAACCACTAGAAAACTGAAAACTAGAAAACCACTAGAAAACTCAAGGGGTAGGGTGGTAGCCTTGAGCTGAAGAGCTCAGGGACCGTGCCCAGCCCCAGAGTTCAAGCCCCCCCCCCAAAAAAAAAATCAAAAAGTGAAGCAGGGGAGTAAATCCCTGAGTTTAAAAGCCCAGTCCTGGCACAAAAACAACCAAAATACTTCTTAATTACTTTCCAGGCTTTTACTTAACATGATGTGGTTTTTCTCACACCATTAAGACCCCGTCAGGCTCAGGGCCTGTGGCTCTCCTGCCTGGAATCGCAGCTACTCAGCAAGCTGTGAGATCTGAGGCTCACGATCCAAAGTAGCCTGGGAAGGAAAGTCCATGAGGTTATCTAACTCCAGTTAACCACCCAAAATCCTGCAGGTTGGCCCCAGAGCATAGCCCAGTGGTAGCGTGCGTGCCTTGCACGCATGAAGCCCTCAGCAAAGGTCGGAAGTGGCGCTGTGGCTCAAGTGGCAGAGCGTTAGCCTTGGGCACAAAAGTTCAGGGATTGTGCCCAGATCCTAAGTTCAGGCCCAGAATTGGCACGCGCGCACACACGCACACGCACACTAGAAGGGCCATCCGTGCACTGTGAGCTGCGTGATGGCTCCCATGCTGGTATTTGGGGTGCATTTTGGCCTCCCCACCACAGCTGACCACACGGGTGGCGGGGAGGGGCTGGGAGGAGGGGCGCCCCCTTGTTGACCTGCCTCTGCTCCCCAGGGGAGGAACATCGTTGTCTTCTACGGCTCCCAGACGGGGACCGCTGAGGAGTTTGCCAACCGGCTCTCCAAAGACGCCCACCGCTACGGCATGCGTGGCATGGCAGCAGACCCTGAGGAATATGACCTGGTCAGTCCCGGGCACCGGGGAGGCAGGCACTGGTCACAGGCAGAGCCCGCAGCCGGCCTGTGTGGAGGCTGGAGGGAGAGCTCGGCCCTAGCCGTGTCCCCGGGTTCTTCCACTCACCCCTGGCAAGAAGCCACCAGCTGGCTACCTGCCTGTGTCAGGCTAGCTGCCCTCCATAGACGGCACACCCGCAGAAGCCCCATGCCTTGCACCGCAGGGCTGGCCGCCCAGCCGCCCCTCATCCTCCCCTCCGTTCTTTGGCCAGCCAGGTTCTCACCGCCTCAGATGCCCAGGCCAGGTTGGGTCCCTGGAGTCCCGATGGGTGCAGGGGTCTTCTAGGGCCTGATGCAGAGCGAGCCATGTTCTGTGAGCCTCTGGCTGCCCAGAGGCCAACGCTCCCCACTCTGCCCTCCCCGGGCTCTCGTGTCCGCTGCCCCCTTCCTAGAAAGGTGCCCGTCTCCACTCACCTGGCAGACAGTGCCCTCCTGTTTTGCCTGGCCCCAGCTCCAGCCCTTTGTGTACCTCCCACCGCCCTGCCTCGGCCCGGCTGGCCCCGGCGGGTGTGGTCGTGGCAAGGGTGGCCCCTGTGTCCCCAGGCCGACCTGAGCAGCCTATCAGAAATCGACAACTCGCTGGTGGTGTTCTGCATGGCGACGTATGGCGAGGGCGACCCCACCGACAACGCCCAGGACTTCTACGACTGGCTGCAGGAGACAGACACGGACCTCAGCGGCGTCAAGTACGCGGTGCGTGGCCTGTGGGACTCGGGGGCTTCTACCCTCATCCAGTGCTCGACCCCATTCTGCCCCCAGACCATGTTTGCTGGAGACAAACGGACAGAAAGGTGTGGTGCTGGTCACAGAGGCGTCGTGGCCCTGTGAGGTGTCCCCTGCAGTCCTTGCTGCCCTCCTGCCACCGGCTTTTTTTTTTTTTTCTTCAGTCATGGGACTTGAACTCTGGCCCTGGGCGCTGTCTCTGAGCTCTGCAGCTCAAAGCTACCGCTCTACCACTTGAGCCTCAGCACCAGTTCTGGTTTTTTAATTGGAGATGCGTCTCATGAACTTTCCTGCCCGGGCTGGCTGAACCCCATCCTCAGGTCTCAGCCTCCTGATTTGCTAGCATGACAGGCGGGAGCCCGCGCGCCCCGCTTTCACAGGCTCTTCTCGGTGGCCAACCCCAGTCCGTGCCCTCGCCCACACAGGTGTTCGGGCTGGGAAACAAGACGTACGAGCACTTCAACGCCATGGGCAAGTATGTGGACCAGCGGCTGGAGCAGCTCGGCGCCCAGCGCATCTTTGAGCTGGGCATGGGCGACGATGATGGGAAGTGAGTACCTCTCCGGGAGGGCAGGGGGCACCCCGGGGTGACAGGGGCCACAAACCCCACACCAGCAGCAAGGCCGGGCACACCCCATCCCCCACGCCCACTCGGGCCCCTGGGACAGCCCTGGGTCCAGAGCAGCCTCGCACAGCTGGGTAGGCCCTGGGCGGTGAGCCCTGGATGCTGGGGAGATGCTGGGGATGGGGTCCGGGTGCCCTCCCCCACCTGGTGCCAGGCTTGCCCATCATGTCCTCTGCAGCTTGGAGGAGGACTTCATCACGTGGCGAGAGCAGTTCTGGCCGGCCGTGTGCGAGTTTTTCGGGGTGGAAGCTACTGGAGAGGAGTCCAGGTAGGTGGGGGCTCAGGTGGGGCCTGGCGTGGGCAGCCCTGGGGACACGGTGGGAATTTGTGGCCGGAGCTCCATCAAGTGGGGTGCGTGTCCCCTGCCTACCCCCAGAATCACCCCACGTCCTGCCCAGGGCCCAAGTGTGCCTCGATCCCCATGCCAGCCAGCCCCTTCTCTCTGGACTGAGCCCCAGCCTTGCTTCCCTCCCCCCCCAGTATTCGCCAGTATGAGCTCGTGGTCCACACAGACATGGACGCCGCCAAGATCTACACGGGCGAGATGGGCCGCCTGAAGAGCTATGAGAACCAGAAACCGTGAGTGGCAGCGGTACCCCGGGTGTGCACACCACCTCCAGTGGGCAGGGTGGCAGGGCCCACACTTCACGTGTCCACATGTGCATGGGCACAGTGGGTCCAGGGACAGGCACCGATGCCCGCTGGCCCCTCAGCAGCCCCACTGTGGCCAGCCCAGGGCTGGGTGTGGGCGGTTTGTCCTTTATCAGACACCTCGGTGCCCACCGGGTGTTGGGCAAGGCCCCAGCAAACTTGGAGGTAGAGCAAGATTGAACTGAGGCTCCTCCTGTGGGCCCGAGTCCCACTCCACGCTCCGTGCTGCCCACACTCGCTGGGCACCCAGGCGCCTGGGACCTGAGTCAAGCCTAGAAGCCCTCCTGGGCCAGGGTCCGCAGCTCAGCCATGCAGGCTGCCCACCCAGGCAGCTCGGGGCCACCCTAAGTGTCCACGGTGGAGACCAGGGACTCAGGTCACTTAGCCCGGCCACTCTGCTGTGCTGCTTGGCTTTGGAGAGTCGTCGCCATACTGGGCAGGCCCAGAGGTCCTGGCCCACTCTGCTCCCTGTGCTCTGTGAACTGGAGTCTGCCGGGGACAGGGAGAGACAAACCCGAGCACTGGGGTCACAGAGCCCCCCAACCCCCAGGCCCTTCGATGCCAAGAATCCATTCTTGGCTGTGGTCACCACCAACCGGAAGCTGAACCAGGGAGTCGAGCGGCATCTCATGCACCTGGAACTGGACATCGCAGAGTCCAAAATCAGGTAACTGCCACCCCGGCCACTGCCATGCCCACGCCCCACGCCGCCGCCTTCCACCCTGAGCCTGAGCCTCCCCTAGGTACGAATCCGGAGATCATGTGGCCGTTTACCCCGCCAACGACTCTGCCCTCGTCAATCAGATCGGGGAGATCCTGGGTGCAGACCTGGACATGGTCATATCCCTCAACAACCTCGACGGTGAGCAGGGGCTGGGGGCCTGCGGCCAGGCGCCTGGGACACCCTGCCCGGACTCCCTCCTTTATCCTTGTGCTCTTGGCAATGGTGTGGAGAGGCTGCCTGTCAGCCACCCGTGTGGCTGGGGCAGGGCTCAGGCCTTCCCTGCTTCAGAGCCTCCTTGCAGGAGGAGTTGGCAGCTCTTGCCACCCACCCAGACCCTTCCAGGGCTCTTGGGTGCCAAGAAGCCCTCTCCATGGTGCTGTGAGGCCTGGCCACCCGCGGCATCCTCGGAACAGGATGGAACTGACCCTGCTCCCCAGTCTCACAGTCAGCCAGAACAGAGCAGAAAAGAGGTTGTGCCATCCAGCCTCATGCATGCCCCGCCCCTTCCTGTCTGGCACCGAGCTGCGCAGGCCTGAGGCAGCCTCACCTCCACAGCACCCGGCCTGCTCCCCGGGGCTGGCCTCCAAACCCTGCCTCCCTCCCTGCAGAGGAGTCCAACAAGAAGCACCCGTTCCCCTGCCCCACCACCTACCGCACGGCGCTCACCTACTACCTGGACATCACCAACCCCCCGCGCACCAACGTGCTCTACGAGCTGGCGCAGTACGCCTCCGAGCCCTCCGAGCAGGAGCACCTGCGGAAGATGGCCTCCTCCTCGGGCGAGGGCAAGGTGAGTGCCCGGCCCCGCCCGGCCCCACCCCGACCTCAGCCCGCCCACCCCCTCACCTGGACACCGTGTCCCGCAGGAGCTGTACCTGAGCTGGGTGGTGGAGGCCCGCAGGCACATCCTGGCCATCCTGCAGGACTACCCGTCCCTGCGGCCCCCCATCGACCACCTGTGCGAGCTGCTGCCGCGCCTCCAGGCCCGGTACTACTCCATCGCCTCCTCCTCCAAGGTGAGGCCGCCGCAGCCCCAGGCCAGGACGTGGCCCGACGGCAGGACCGGAGCCCAGGCCGTGCCCACTCTCACTGTCCTTTCTCTAGGTCCACCCGAACTCCATCCACATCTGCGCCGTGGCTGTGGAATACGAGGCCAAGTCGGGCCGCGTCAACAAGGGGGTGGCCACCAGCTGGCTGCGGGCCAAGGAGCCCGCGGGGGAGAACGGCCGCCGGGCCCTGGTGCCCATGTTTGTGCGCAAGTCCCAGTTCCGCCTGCCCTTCAAGTCCACCACGCCCATCATCATGGTGGGCCCGGGCACCGGCATTGCCCCTTTCATAGGCTTCATCCAGGAGCGCGCCTGGCTGCGGGAGCAGGGTGAGTGCACAGAGCAGACGTGCATGCACACACGTGCATGCACACACGCACACGCACAAGCATGCACGCGGTGGGAGCCCATGACTCCAGCCTCCCTGACTCAGCTGCTGCCACCTAGGTAAGGAGGTCGGGGAGACGCTGCTCTACTACGGCTGCCGCCGCTCCGATGAGGACTACCTGTACCGGGAGGAGCTGGCGCGCTTCCACCAGGCCGGCGCGCTCTCGCAGCTCAACGTGGCCTTCTCCCGGGAGCAGGCGCACAAGGTGAGCGGCCTCGCCGAGGGCGGGGCCAGGCCTCCCCAGGAGCACCGCGCCTGACGCCCCTCCCCACAGGTCTATGTCCAGCACCTGCTCAAGAGGGACCGGGAGCACCTGTGGAAGCTGATCCACGACGGCGGCGCCCACATCTACGTCTGCGGGTGAGTGCGGGGCCAGGCGGGCAGGGCCCTGCGTCTCCTAGGGCAGCCCTGCCCGGGAGTGCGGGGACCCACTCCCCTTCTGCCCCCAGGGACGCTCGGAACATGGCCAAGGACGTGCAGAACACCTTCTACGACATTGTGGCCGAGTTTGGAGCCATGGAGCGCAGCCAGGCGGTGGACTATGTCAAGAAGCTCATGACCAAGGGCCGCTACTCCCTGGACGTGTGGAGCTAGGAGCACTGTGCCCGCCCCGTGTCCTCACTCCCTCTGCTGGCCTCGCCACGGCCGGCCCAGCCACAGACTCCTTGGGTTAGCCCAGGCACCTGGCCCCGGGTCCACAAGGAGACCACTCGGGACACTCGGGCCTCCGCCCTGTGCAGCGGGGCTGCCCCTGGCTGAGCTGGAGCCTGGCCCTGCCACGCGGTTTTTGAATGAGTGTAAATAATTTTAAAGAACTTCTGGCCCTTAGAATAAAGTTCTGTTTTCTGTATGCACCTGGTAGGTTTGTGTGCGCGTCTCGGGGCCTTCCCCACACCTCCCTCACCAGGATCCCAGGGAATCAGGAGCCCCAACAACGGGTGCCTGGGGGACACTGGGCCCTGCCCACCCCAAGGAGGACAGCAGCCATCAGGTGTCTCTGTGCCTCTTTATTGAGGCGAGTGGCCCACTTGTGCAAGTGGAGATCCAGCGGGGCCCCCCCCACCCCGCAGAGCCCGGGGAGGCGCCCACACGCGGGCAGGGCCCTCCACGTGCCAGCTGCGCCGCCGCTCACTCCTTCTTGCTCCCGTGTGTCTGGCTGTGGAACTTCTGGTGCACAACCCGCAGGGTGGTGGAGAAGTTGCCCAGGAAGAGGAGGAGGAAGGCGAGGCCGCACATGAGCACCTGCGGAGGCCGCGTTAGGACGAGGTCGGGCGAGCTGGGGAGGCCCTGTCCTCCGGCCCTGCCCGCTCACCTGCCACTCCTTGCACTGTGGGTCCCGGGCCAGGCTGAACAACGTCAGGGCGTTGAAGAGCTGCCAGAACTGCACGGACGAGGGCTCTGCTCAGGGACCCTGCGCCCCTCACACCCACCCCCGGGTCAGGGCACAGCAGGGACGGGGACGCCAGGCCAGACTTACATGTCCAAAGAAAAGGAAGGGGAGCAGGAAGGTGAGACCCCGCCACATCCAGGACTGGAAGCCCTCTGGGGGGACAAGGCCGGGCAGAGTGACCGCGCTGGCCCCAGCACGCGGGCCTGGCCCACAGACGCGGCCGCGGGGCACCGGCCGGCCGGCACTCACCCACGGTGAGGTCCATGGTGTGGCGCTCGCCCAGGGCGCGCAGGCGGTACAGGCAGCCGCTCTGGTAGTAGTACTGCAGGAACTGCACGAAGTCTGCGGGGCGGCAGCCTTAAGCCCCTCGCGGGGCTCCTCACGCCTGCCCCCGCCCAGCCCAGCCCCTCTGCACACTCACTCTGGTATATGGAGAAGGACAGGAACTGGTTCCGGAACTTCTGGTACATGAGCCCATCCGGCCTGAGGGGAGGGGGAGGTTGGGGACCCCAGCGTGGGGACACCGGCCTCCCCCACCTGGCCCGCACACTCACCACGTAAGCATGACGCCCGACAGGAAGGTGGACACGTAGTGGTGAAACACCCACCAGCCCTTGATCCTGGAGGAGGGAGCCACTGTCACCCCGTCCCCAGCGGGCCAGGGCCCAGCCCGGCGCCCGCCCCGCGTACCGGGAGCCGTTGGTGACCAGGATGCTCTCGCGGATGGTGAGCGTGCAGTAGTACCACACCAGCAGGAAGTTGAAGGCCGCATCTGTCACCCTGCGGAGGGGGGCGGGGTGGGTGCGAGGCCCAGGAGGGGGGGAGGCGCGGGGGGGGCGGGGGCACCCACCTGGAGTTGAGCAGGAAGCGGCAGGTGAAGGAGGAGAGGCTGAGGATGATGGTGAGGTAGAGCTTGAACTTCTCATACTCGTCTTTGTAGGCAAACCTGGAGGACAGCGGTAGGGCGGCTGCCTGGGGCCCTCCTCCCCGCCCCGGTGCCCGGCGGGAGGGGCTCGCCCAGGTACCTACTTGGCCTGCTTGCTCAGGAGCGTCACGTTGACGTTGCCCA
The DNA here is from genome assembly GCF_031878675.1 of Megascapheus bottae. Lineage (NCBI taxonomy): Eukaryota > Metazoa > Chordata > Mammalia > Rodentia > Geomyidae > Megascapheus > Megascapheus bottae. Next base: position 5,372,102 of record NC_143542.1, on the reverse strand, counting down.
GAACCAGGCTCAGGTACAACCTAGGGGCGGGAGGCCAGCTGAGCACCGGCCCACCCCGCCCAGCCTCTCCCGCCCCCCGGTCCCCGGGGAAGCCCAGGCCCGCTCTCACCCGCTCTGCCCACAGGGAACTTTCCCAGCAGGCCAGGGACGACCAAGCCACACGACTGGCAGCACAGAGCTGCCAGCAGGGCTGCTCTAGTCCCCAGCCACGCCCGCAGCCCCCCCACCCCCTAGTGCAAGCGGCCCCCGCCACCACTTCTCGTGACTGTTGTCCCCTTCCACGCACAGCGTGTTCTCAGACACCACAGGGATGGCCCAGCGGCCCAGGCAGTAGAGCACCCGCCTAGCAAGATGGAGGGGAGGGGAGAGGAGCCATTCACACCGGACTGCCTCTCCTCGGCCTCCTGTGGGTCCACTTGCTGTGCTCTGGCTGGGCTAACCATAGTCCCTCCGTGCCTACCTCCCCAGTTGGCAGGCGCCAACACGTGGGCCCTCGGTCTCTACATTTTGTCCCATCTTCCCAGTCCCTCACTGCTCTCTTCTCCCCTAAGGCCAGGCTGGAGTGGCGCTTCCTCTGACCTGCGCTGCTTGGTGGTCCTCACTACGTTCTCCCTTTGCAAAGCCTCCCTCACCTGACTGTAGGACTCAGTGACCAGGCCGCTTCCCCGGAGAGAGCAGATGGGAGCGGGGGTGGGACTCGCCTGTTTTAGCCTGTTGGTCTATTTCTGTCCTTGGGGCTTGAATGTAGGACCTGGGCACTGTCCCTGAGCTTTTGTGCTCAAAGCCGGCACTCTACCACTTGAGCCACAGCTCCACTTGGAGCTTTTTGTGGTTACCTGGAGATAAGTCTCATGGACTTTCCTACCAGGGCAGGCTTTGAACCATGGTCTTCCTGAGTAGCTAGGATTACAGGCATGAGCCACCTGCAGCAACCCACTTAGGATCTCAAACCCCCTCCCCCTTTTTTTTTTTGCCAATCCTGGGGCTTGGACTCTGGGCCTGGGAGCTGTCCCTGCTCTTTTGCTCAGGGTTAGCTCTCTACCACTTGATCCACAACGCCACTGCTGGCTTTTTCTATGACTAATTGGAGTCTCTTGTGCTTTCCTGCCTGAGCTGGCTTCACGCTGCATTCTTCAGATCGCAGCCTCCTGAGTAGCTAGGATGAGAGCCGGAGCCACTGCCCTTGGCTAAGAACCTCACACGTTTTAGGCAAGCCCTCCATCATTTGAGTCTCACCCCAAGCCATCTTGTTTTAGTTATTTTTCCAATATACTCACCACCTAGCGGGGGTGACAGGTGAGAACCCACACACAGCGCTGCTCATTGCTTCTCGCCAGGCTGGCTCAAACAGCAGTCCCCCCACCCCAGACTACGGGGCAGCCTGGACCCTGGGTGTGAGCTCGCAGGCCTCGTCACCCAGCCCTCTGCTCCTTCTTGAGGTGATGAGCAGGCTCTGGGCACGTTTTTCCTCAGAGCGTCCTCAGATCACCATCCTTCTACCTGCTGGTGATGGATCACCACCGTCTACTCACCCGTTCTTCTTGGGCAAGTAGGCCTCCATGTCGAAGAAGAGGCCCTGGCGCTCCTTTATTTGGTTCTCGAGCTCCTGCGCAGCCTCTGAGACCTCTGACGGGAGGGCCTGTCTGCATCTGCGGGTGGGCCGGAGTCAGAGCAGCCTGCCCCACCCCACAGACCCACTTGAGGGCAAGAGCCAGGCTAGGAGCAACCAGCCCCTCGGTGCCAGTTGTCTACCCAGCCCGAGGGGCCTCACTTCCTCAGAACCAGGGCCAGCTCCTGGAGCCGCTTCTTCTGGCGCGCGATGGAGCTGGTGCAGCTGTTCTGCAGCGCAGTGAGCTCCTCCATCTTCAGGCGGTACAGCCGGTGGGCCTCCTGCGTGGAGGAGGAGTGCGCAGGGGGCATGCAGGCCGGCAGGCGGGCAGGCCGCAGCTCCTCAGCTGGCAGAACTTGCTGTGCCCGCCAGGGACCTCCCTAACTGCTCTGCTTCAAGGCAGACAAGCAGCGGGACGTCCCCCTGGGAGCTGAGTCTGACCTCTAGAAGTCCGCTCTGGTCAGAGTGGTCTACTCTGGACAGAGTGGTTGCCTGAAGCCACCTCTTGCACTCAAGCTCCTCCTCCCTACCCAAAGGGGTGAGAAGGGGGAGGGTGACTCAGGTCACACAAGATCCCTTCTACCAGAGCATTCCTCCCAGGTTAAAGGTCACTGCCCAAGTCCCCTCCCCTCTCCTTCCACAGCACCTTGGCCTCAGGGCACCCTGGGCACTTTGCCCTGGTGGGCGAATCTCCACCAGACACAGCCTAGAAGCGGGTCAAGGGGCAGTACAGCAGCATGGCAGGGGCCTCTGCCAGCTTGAGGTCTGGGCAACCGGCCGCTGAGGCCTCCAGGGCGCAGTGTTGGTAGCAGACTGGGCAGGACCAGGGGCAGCCATGGAAAGGCCAAGGTGCTGGAACTTGCCCAGGGAAGGCAAAGGTCTGACCCAGTCTCCAGCTGGCCTGGGCTCCACTCTCTGGTCTCAGTCCTCATGGCAGGAGGCTGCCACACCCCCTGGAACTCCAGCGTGTGGCATCTCTGCCATCACAGCCACCACCCTCTCCTGGGATGGTGACAGGAGTGTGTCCCCAGCCGGCTGGGGACAGAGGAGTCACCCTCAACTCCCAGACAGTCAACTCCCATCCAGGGTCCCTGCGGGTCGGCCCCGCCTTCTCCCCCCACCCACAGCCAGGCGTCCAACCTGATGCCCGGTTTTCCTCCCAAGGGCGCCGGCCCCTCTCCAGGCCCGTGTCCCCTAACCCAGCCCGGGACGGCCGGAGGGGGGCCCGCAACGCCGCAAGGGACTCAAAACGCTGGGCCCGGCCGGCGCTGGCCCAGGCGGCGGCTCTCCGGGAGGGTCAGGGTTCGGGGTGGATCGGGGTGAGGGGCCCCTCGGGACGTGCGGGAGCACGGGACCGTGCCCGGATGACACCGGATCCCGAGCCCGAACTCGGGTCCCGGCTACCTGCGCCGGGGCGAGGCCGTGCCCCCGGTGACCCCGAGCCCGGACCTCGAGCCCCGCCACCAGCCCGACCCTTGACCCCGGGCCGGAAAGATGTGGCTCGGGACCGCTGAGCGGTGGCAGCGGGCGCTCACCTGGGTGCTCTGGAAGTCCCGCTGCATATCCTCCCAGTCCTGCAGGCAGCTGCCCAGCGGGCCCGGGGGCGGGGGCTGCATGGCTGCCACTCCACGGGTCACAGGGTTCCGGAGTCAAGGTCGGCGCCGCAACCCCGGCCCACCCGAGGCGCCTCCGCCGCAGCCCCGGTCGCTTCCGGGCTCGCGCGGCCGCCAACGGGAAAAGGCCCGGCTTGAGCCGCGCGTGCGGGCCCCGCCCCCAGAGGCGACCAATCAGAGCGAGGGGGCGTGGCCAGCACTGGTGGGCGTGGTCGGGGCGGGGTCGGGGCCGGGGCGGGGTCGGGGCGGGGCCGGGGCGGGTGGGCGGGGCCGGAGCCGCAGGGGCCTCGGGCTCCCCCCAGGGGTGGGGTCCACGCCTCCCCCCTCCGAGGGGAGTAGGAACTCAGCCTCCCGCGCCAGCGTGCCCTCCTTGGCCCTGTCCCCGGGCGGGCGGGCGCAGCTCCACTCACTGCCCTTCCCCAAACAGGGCAGATTCCCCACCACGCCCCTGCTCCACACTTCTCAGGGGCTCTGCCTGGCCCAGCAGGAGCCCCTCCTCCTCAGAGCCTACAATCAACCCAGACTGGCCAGGGTCGGTGAGGCCTGGAAAGTCCGTCCCTGGGGAAGCCTCAGTCCTCCAAGGTCCCCCTTCTCATGGGGGTGGGTGGCCCTCCCCCAAGTCCTGTGCCAGCCTCTCGCGGGGATGGGGGGACAGGAAACTGAACTCCCCGCCGACCCCGGCTGTGCCCCACCCCACACGCCTTCCGGTTGCTGGCCCTGAGCTACTCCTTTAACAGATCTGAGGAGTGGGGCACTGGCGCCAACGCCTGTAATCTCAGCTCCTCATGAGGTCTGAGGATTTCGCTTGGGAACCATCTTGAGCAGGAAAGCATCTCCAATTACCTACCAAAAGGCCAGAAGTGGAGATCAAGCGGTGGAACGCCAGCCCTGAGTGAAAAAGCTCAGGGGCAGCGCCCAGGCTCTGAATTCAAAGCCCCAGTACTGGCACCAAAACAAAAAACCAGCCCTGAGGAATTTCTAGGAAGCTTGTCGGGAGGTGGAGGGGAGAATCTCCCCTGTCCCCACACAATGAGTTGGGGGCAGGGAAAGGAAATCTGACCAGTTTTTCAAGGGTAGATCAAGGGCCAGGTCAGAGCACAGGGCCTGGGGGGACAGGACAAATACATTCCTGGGCCAAGCACCCAGAACCTGCTCACCTTTGTGGACTTACACAAGGCACCCTGTGTAGCATCCTTGCGAGCCACCAGGTCCCAACTGTGTGTGGTAGTGCCCCAGCCCCAGGCAGCCAGCCCCTGCCCCCCAGGGTGCCCAGGCAGACAAGTTCCTGAGAAGGCAGAGCCAGGCACTGTCACCTGACTGAAATGCCTGGGAAGAAAGGCTATAGGGCACCAACAGAGACTCCAGGTAGCAAAGGCTCTTTTTCCAGACCAACCCTGGCACACAGGCTGCCCCGTGTCTCCTGGCCCAGGCCTAGGGCCCACAGCAGGGCATAGAGATGTCAGTCCAAGTTCTGGGTGATGTCTGTGATGTAGACCCCCAGGATTATATTCTCCCACTCCAGCAGTTGGCTCACCAGGCCACAGTTTGGCTGCATGGTGGGTTTGCACTGCTTGACGTAGGCCCAGGACCTCTGTGAGCAAAGAGAAAAGAGACTTCAGCACTGGGCAGGGGAGAGGGGCTCAGGAGGTCAGTGGTGCCTGCCCAGGGGACCCCAGGAAGAATAGACCCTGGAATGAAGTGAGTGGAGGGAACTGGCTGGCTAGCACTCACCACGTGAGCCACGGCATACTTGCTGGCTTTTTCTGTGAATGTGGTATTGATTTCTGAGAAATCAATACTAAGGGGAATCACTAGGCAAGCATTCTACTCAAGGATAGTGCCCAGGCACTGAGTTCAAGCCCCAGGACTGGCATGCATGCTTGCACGTGCACACACACACACAGAGACAAAGGAATGACCCCATTTTCTGGTGGCTTCTGGGAAGGCCCAGAAGGCAAAGGGAGACTCAGCCTTGAGCTCAGAAAGCAAGCCTGGCCCACAGAGCAGCACTGAAGGCTCATGAGACCTAGTAAGTTTGTGGGAGAAAGAGGCTAGAGCCCAGGCAGACATTAGGGAAAAGGGAAGTGGGGTGCCTGCCTTCAGATGCAGGAGCAGGGGCCATCGGGGCTGCAGCCTCACTGAGGACACAGGAAAGATGGAAGCGAAACATAGGCACAAACATCAGAACTGGGGATGAAGCAGGTATAACCCCAGCAGAAAGACTGGAGCCATTCCTGGAAGACCAGCTCCCACCGTGGACGCCACCACCCTCCGTGGACACTGCCACCCTCCGAGGCCCCCAGCCTCTTCGAGAGCAGGTAGGCAAGAATCAGAAACAAAAGGATTTTGAGTCGGAAAGAAGAAATAAAAATTGTTTCTGCTTGAGGATGACATGATCTCGCATGTCGAAACTCGAAAGGATCCGCCACGCATCAGTGCTAACACAGAAATTCAGCCAAGTGGCAGGATATATGCAAACAATGAACAAAGAAAACTGGAAGTGGCACTGTGTAGTTCAAGTGATAGAGACTAATCTCGAGCAAAAAGGAGCTCAGATGGCCAGGAGTGTGGCCTAGTGGCAGAGTGCTTACCTAGCATGCACAAAGACCCAGGTTCAATTCCTCGGTACCATGTACAAAGTAAAAGCTAGAAATGGTGCTGTGGCTCAAGTGGCAGAATGTTAGCCTTGAGGAAAAAGCCCAAGGAGGGCTGGGAGTGTGGCCTAGTGGTAGAGTGCTTACCTAGCATGCACAAAGAGCCGGGTTTGATTCCTCAGTACCACATAGGTAGAAAAAAGCCGGAAGTGGTGCTGAGGCTCAAGTGGTAGAGCTCTAACCTTGAGAAAATCCAAGGACAGTGCTCAGGCCCTGAGCTCAAGCCCAGGACTGGCAAAAAATTTTAAAAAAGAAAAGAAAAGAAAAGAAAAAAAGGAGCTCAGGGGCCGGGAGTTTGGCCTAGTGGTTAAAGTGCTTGCCTAGCATGCGCGAAGACCTGGGTTCGATTCCTTGGTACCACATACATACAAAAAAAGCTGGAAGTGGTGCTGAGGCTCAAGTGGTAGAGCTCTAGCCTTGAGAAAGTCCAAGAACAGTGCTCAGGCCCTGAGCTCAAGCCCAGGACTGGAAAAAAAAAAAAAAAAAGGAGCTCAGAGACAATGCCCAGGCCCACAGCTCCAGCCCTAGGACCAGGAAAAGAATAAAATATGGGAAATGAGGGTGTAGCTAAGCGAGATCAGAGGTTCTGAGTACTGGTGCACACACCAAAAAATGAATAAAATATTTAGCCAAGAGGCAAAAGACATATTGACAACATTAGCTAAGTAGAACCCCAGCATGTGGGAGGAGCAGACAAGATCAGCAAGTTTGAGGCCAGCCTCGGCTATAATGTTTCCAAAAGCTACAACAGTGGTAATAATAGTAGGAGGAAGAACAGGACTGGGAGTTTGGCCTACTGGTAGAGTGCTTTGCGTAGCATGCACGAAGACCGGGTTCGATTCCTTGGTGCCACATACTTAGAAAAAGCCAGAAGTGGTGCTGAGGCTCAAGTGGTAGAGCTCTAGCCTTGAGAAAAATCCAAGGACAGTTCACAGGCCCTGACCTAAGCCCAAGACTGGCAAAAAAAAAAAAAAAAAAAAATAGTAGGAGGAAGAAAAAAGGCAAGAGGGAAGAGAGAGGAGGAAGGAAGACAGGAGATTGCACATGCCACGAACAGGGCCTTGCATAGGATGCATCACAGAACAGGGACAACCACACATCTGGGACTCTTTTTTTTTTTTTTCCTTCAGTCATGGGGCTTGAACTCTGGGCCTGGGCGCTGTCCCTGAGCTCTTCAACTCAAGGCTACCACCCTACGCTCTGAGCCATAGCACCGCTTCCCATTTTCTAGTGGTTAATTGGAGGTAGGAATCTCACAGACTTTAGTGCCTGGGCTGGCTTTGAACCGTGATCCTCAGAGCTCAACCTCCTGAGTAGCTAGGATGACAGGCGTGAGCCACTGAGCCCAGCTCAGTGGGACTCTTTCTACCCCACAACTCTCCTTCCAAGAGAACACTGAGTAGATTCCTAGTCAACAGGCTCTAGTGAAGCTTATTTCTTTTTAGTTGGTGGTACTGGGATTTGAACTCAAGGCTTCAGATTTGCCAGGCAGGTGCTCTAATGCTTGAGCCACATCCCTTCCCAGATGAACACTTCAGTTTGATTTTCAGATAGGGCCTTGTGCTTTTGCCAGAACCAATCTCAGACCAAGAGTCTCCCATCTGCTTGCTGAGTAGCTGAGATTAATGGCATGCAGGCCGGCCCAGCCCCTAACTATGGTGGTCCTGGGGTTCTCTCCTCTCCTTTAAACACACCTCCTAGCAGGTCCCACCCGAGCCCTTTAAGATGACAAAGGAGGCTCTGAAAGAACCATGCCTGGAGCTAGGGGCCGGGGGCTCCTCTGGGTTCAAGTGCCAGTTGCCTGCTTCCCACCTCAATTGCTGGCGGAGACCCAGCTGGTACAACAATTCTGTGGCTCTTCAGGCTCTCCCTTGTCTGCCCGGGGCAAGACAAGCCACGGGGCACTATGCAGGTGGTCCTGGCCTAGGGTGCTGTGGCTGGGTAAAGGCGAAATTTGGAGTCATCATCTCCTCCATCCCCTGCCCCCAGGCCCAGCCATGACTCGCCTCCTGGGTGTGGCTGTTGTCCCCCCGCCCAGCCTGGGACACACACCTTCAAGGTCTCCGAATTCCAGTGCATTAAGAAGGCCACCACGATTGCACAGCTACGACTGATGCCCAGGGTAGAAAAGACCAAAATGGCAGATCTACGTGCAATGTTCATTTCTGCAGAGGAAGTCGGGAGGTTACATATGGCCTCTTCCCCTTCAGCTCTGGGTGGAGGGTCAGCAGGAGTCTATGGATGGAGAGGGAAAGGCCGAGGACCAGAGGACAAAGAGTTCAAGGCCAGCCTGGGCTATCCAGCAAGAGTCTCAAAAGCCTCAAGCAGGGAGCTGGAGCTCAGTGGAAGAGCACTCTGTCTAGTGTGCAAGGCCCTCTAGTTTCATTCCCAGAACTACAGAAAAAAAGAAGAACCATAACCAGTTCACCAGGTCCTAGGCAAGCCAGGCCTGGCAGTGCATGCCCATAACGCCAGCTACTCAGGAGGTCCAGGTAGGAAGACCCTGGTCTGAGGCCAGCCCTAGGCAAAAATACAAGAACCTGCCTAAAAAATAATAACGGAACCAAAAGGGCTGGGACTGTGGCTCAATTGGTATAGCCCCTGCCATACAAGCCCTAAGGCTCCGAGTTCAAACCCTAGTACCACAGCCATAAGAACAACAAAAGCTGGGCGCAGTGGCTCATACCTGTAATCCTAGCTACTCAGAAGGCTGAGATCCGAGGATCATGGATCAAAGCCAGCCCTGGCACTAAAGTCCATGAGACTGTTACCTCCAAATTAACCACGAGAAAACCAGAAGTGATGCCGTGGCTAAGGGCATACAGAGCTCAGGGACAGAGCCCAGGCCCAGAGTTCAAGCCTCATGACAGACCCTTTAAAAAAAAGCAGGGGGGGGGGGGGAAGTGTGGATTTTAGACCTGACTAGCAGTTCCAGAGAATCGCCAGGCTTCTAGCAGAGCAGGCTGGGCTTCTCCTGGCTCCACAGGGTGCTGGGACCCCAGTAGCAGTTGTGTGGCTCCGTCATGGGGGAGGGTGCAGCTAAGTAGCTAAGCCACAGTTCTCACCTGGGATTGAGGATAAGGGCGCTTCACCCCTTCCCCATGGGGCTGGAGGCTGAGCCCATCAGCAGGCACAGACATATCCACTACAGAGCTGGGCAAAACTCAAGGTGGCAGAGTGCTAGCCTAGCAAGAGTGCAGGCTCAATCCAAGGCAGGGAGGGGAAGGGAGGGAGGAAGGAAGAGAACAATCTGCCATAACCATCTACATCTCAAGCCTTCCTGCTGCCCGGTAAGGAGGGAGGGAACTTAGGCTGGCCTGGTAATCCCCAGCAAAGGAAGCCAGGCACACAAGGTCACAGACCATCTGAGCTGGGGGAAACTGAGGTACAGAGCATGGAGGGCTGGCCACAGTGTTTGGACACAGGGTGGGCCACAGGTCTTGCCATCTCAAATAGGACCAAGAAGAGTCCCAGCTTCTGAACTTAGTCAGGTGACTGTGGGGTCTGAACCTGTGTCCTCCAGCATCTTGCAGGTTTGATGAGGGGCCCTGTGAGCGCCAGCCAGGGCTAACTTGACTTAGTCTTGTCGGGTGCTAGGATCTGAACTCAGGGTCTCACACGTGCTAAGCAGTCGCTGTACCCCTTAGGCCACACCCAGCCCTCCGGGCTTTCGTTTATTCTTCAGGCAGCGTCTTGTGGTTTTGCCTGGACTGACCTCAGACCATGATCCTCATCTCTGTTGCCTCCCATCTAGCTGGGTTCAGGAAGAGCACACTCCCATGACTGGGGCCTCCCTAACCTTCTGCCTGAGCTGGCCTCCACTGCTGTCCTCCCAATCCCTGCTTCCAGAGTAGCTGGGGTGGTAGGAGTGGGGCGCTGTGCTCTGCCTCACCAACCCACCCTCGTAGACACCATTATGTGATGGGAAGCCAAACGGGCAGGGGGCACACCTAGAGAATCATGGGAATTGGGCTGGGTTTTAAGGAGAGCTCAGGCAGGGGAAGGGTGGAGCCGCTGGGCCCTGAAGCCCAGCCCACAGCCTCCACTCTATCACAGGTTCTAGAGAGCCTGCCTGGCCAGGAGCACAGGGCACTCAGCCCCCAGGTGACACTCGCCGGGACCTCTCTGCTCCTGTGGTAGATCACCACACATGTGGGCCTGGTGGCAGGGCCAGGGAAGCCCCCCCCAACCCCGCCACCACATGTTAGGGATGGTCGTGGGCGTGGACAGGAAATGCCCTTACCCATGAAATGACACACGGTGCGCAGGTGGGGGAGGATCTCAGCCTCCGGTGAGTCTTCTATCTTCAAATGCAGAAGGTGTTCTATTTGCCCCCTGAAACTGCAGAGACACACTGGAGCGCACACTGGAGCCCATGGACCGCACGCAGCCCCACCCCAGCCTCTGCCTCCGCGCCACTTCCAGCTATTTTGCTGATTGGAGATTAGAACAAGGACTCCCCTGCCCAGGTTGGCTTTGAACAGCAATCCTCAGATCTCAGCCTCCTGAGGAGCTAGCTAGGTTATGAGCATGAGCCACCAGCACCAAAATTCATACTCTCCCTCCTGAAAACTTTATTCTCTTTCCTTAGGCCCTGTGCATTTCTTAAATACATTTCTAGGAATCTCCTATTTTCCCCTTCTTGCAAATTGGCTCTATTTCCTGCTAGTGATGGTCTCAATAGCCATAAATCAGGCTTTCTGATGTCATGTGGTATTTTATTGCTAACAGATACTTCACCGAACTCTTGTCTTATTTTCATAAATTCTGCTTGAGGCAAGCCATTTCAGCTTTGAGCAGGAGCTGGGGAAGTTTCTGTGCATGCCGGGCAGTGACAAATAGTGTGAGTATATCTGTGTTTCTGTGTCTCTGTTGTTATCTGCGTGTCTCTCTGTGTTTTTATGTGTTTGTGTGTCTCTATTCATGTCTGAGTCTCCCTGTTGGTGTCTGTGTGGGTCTGTGTCCCCATGTCTCTGGCACTACTAGGTCACTTCATGGCAATTGGCACCAGACCCTTCAGTGCAGGAAGGCCTCATGAGTGGGGGGACGCCAGTCCCAGGCCGACACCAGTGGGGACTGTGAGGCCTACTCCAGCACGTGCTGCTGGAGCCCTGGAGAAGGGATGGGCTAAGACGTGGGTGGGAAAATGGTGACATGCCCTGAGATAAAAGCAGCAACCTGTCTTGCACTTACTAAGGCGTGGACTCCATGGACACATTGATGTGGGCTTTGATTTTCAAGTCCTTCTTGATCTTGGGGTCACAGGCTTGCTTATAGCTGCCCAGGTAGACGAGGCCAGATATGATCTCGACAGGGTATGGCTGAAAGGCCTCGAGCTCCTGGATGGGGAAGCATGAGGGCTGCCCTGAGCACCAGGGGAAGAGCAGGGCTGGGGTAGTGAGTGAGACAGAGGATGCGCAAGCTGGGAGAGCCTCCACACTGCCACCCCTCCCCGCACAGCTCCTTCCTCATGGTTCCCTGCACAATGGCTGGGGTGTTGATGAAGATCACTGTGCTGGGGGGCAGGGGAGGGCCTTGGGACTGCCCAGAGTTGGGCCGGCTCTTCCCAGAGTCCTCAGCAACAGAGGGCACAAAGGAAAGGCTGAGTGGGGCCCAGAGAAACCTCCTAGGAGGGGCAGGCAGCACTGCGCAGAATCACAGGGGCCAGAGTGAGCACAACCCCCCCACACTCACCCCCAGCCAGTCATACCACACCTCCCAGTGAAGGCCCAGCAGCCTAGCTCTGGGGAGGAGAGGAGAGGCGATTTGGCTGTGATCCCGCCCTGCGGGCTTCTATTTCCTACCACACTCATTATTTCCACCACCTTTAATCAACATTTCACTTATGCTTGACAAGACCAGCTCATCCGACTTACTCTGGAGGCTGAGATCAGAAGATCACAGTCCAGGGGGCTGGGAGTTTGGCCTAGTGGTTAAAGTGCTTGCCTAGCATGCATGAAGACCCGGGTTCGATTCCCCGGTACCACATACATAGAAAAAAGCCGGAAGTGGTGCTGAGGCTCAAGTGGTAGAGCTCTAGCCTTGAGAAAGTCCAAGGACAGTGCTCAGGCCCTGAGCTCAAGCCCAGGACTGGCAAAAAAAAAAAAAAAAAAAAAAAAGATCACAGTCCAGGCAGACAAGTCTGTGAGAGGCGTATATCCAATTAGAAAGCAAAAAGAAGTGGAGCCATGGCACAAGTGGTAGAGTACCAGCCTTGAATGAAAAAGCTAAGGAGCCAGCACTGGTGGCACATACCTGTCACCCTAGCTATTCGTGAGGCTGAGATCTGAGGTTCATGGTTCAAAGCCAGCCTGAGTCACAAATTAAACCTGCTTCAAAACATCTACATTTATACATGTGTGTACCCACATGTATACACATATATGTATATTCTAAATCCTATATGGAACAGTGTAACAAACCCTTCTGTCCTCTCCTGTTTCTTTCTGTTGTTGGTGGTGGTTGTGGGACTTGAACTCTGGGCCTGGGTGTTGCCCCTGAGCTCTTCAGCTCAAGGCTGCCGCTCTATCCCTTGTGCTACAGCACCAATTCTGTTTTCTGGTGGTTAACTGGGAATAAGAGTCTCACGGACTTTAGTGCCCAGGCTAGCTTTGAACCAAGATCCTCAGATCTCAGCCCCCAGAATAGCTAGGATTATAGGCATGAGCCACTGCCCTCTCCCCAGTTTCTAATGTTAATTCATGGCCAATTTTGTTTCATCTATACACCACTGACTCCAATTCATCCAAATTACTGTGAGGGAAAATTTTAGAACTCCTAACTCCATCTATAAAGCTTTTATTCTCTCTATTACATGATACGTGATATTATGTAACATAATGTGGGGGTGGGCCAGGAGTGTGGCCTCGTGGTAGAGTGCTTGCCTAGCATGCAGGAAGCCTTGGGTTCCATTCCTCAGTACATAGAAGAAGCTGGAAGTGGAGCTGAGGCTCAAGTGGTGGAGCTCTAGACTCGAGAAAGCCCACGGACAGTGCTCAGGCCCTGAGTGCAAGCCCAGGATGGGAAATAAAAAAAAAAAAGGTGTGTGTGTGTGTGTGTGTGTGTGCATGCGCGCGCGCACCCAGGGCCTGGGCCCTGTCCACTGTAGCCCACTGCCCCTTCCTCCCTTCCTGAAAACTCTTCATCCATCCTTCAGGCACCTGCGTGGCCTCTGCCACTGCCCTTGTTACAGCCCCAGGCTCCCCTAGAGCAGGGGCTCCCCACAAAGCCCAAGACAGCCAGCCTCTGGATCCAGCTGGGTGTGGGGATGCGCCCAGCTAAGCATGGAGAGGCCTCTCGCCTGACTTTGCCTTCACACCCCGCACACTCTGGATGCACCTTCCAGCTGAGTCCACCACGGTGAGATGGACCTTGCCTGTCCCCACGGCGTGCCAGCCCAGCTGCTCCACACCCCTGCCCCTGTCCCAGCGGAGCCAGCCTGAGCTCACCTGGGGCATCCAGATGATCTTCTGGGTCCGGAGGAAGTGGTACAGGCTGGTGAAGTACTCGTAGCCGCCCCTCAGGATGTAGACCGGATGGCGGGTGTGGTGAACCAGGATTCGACCAAACCGCACTGCGGGCCCCACAGCCAGTTCTAAGAGCAGAGAGCAGAGCTGCTGGCGACCCTGCCACCTCCTGAAAAGCACCCCTGGGAAGCGGGCCCTGTCGGTGGAGGGGGATAGGCTACACACAACTGGGGTGAAAGAGCAGGCTGGGGCCAGGTGCTGAGGCTGGCTTCAAACCACAGTGCCCCAGTCTCAGCCACTGACTGCAAGCTGGAGCCCCAGGATGACGCCACCCCATGGCGGGCACAGTGACTATACTCTGGAACCACCCCCTGCCTGGGCCACGTCTGAAAGCAGCCAGGAGCCTAGGGACCAAGTGAACACCTTGGAGGTGACAGCGTTTGAACACTCAAGCCCCTCGTGGCTTCCCCTCCAGCTCACTGCCTGCCCCAGGACAGAGACCAGAGTCAAATGGCCTGGTTCCCTGCCTGAACCCATAAGGGAGGCTGGAGAACCTGGCCATAGCCAGTCACCCCAGCGCCTCGGAGGTAGGGATAGGAGGCTCCAGAGTTGGAAGGCAGCCCAAAGCAAAAGGTAGCAAGACTCAAATCCACAAAAAAGCAGAGCATGACAGGTACACAGGGTGGCCCCCGCCACTGTGGAAGGGGAAACATGAGGCTGAAATCAGAGAAAAACGTGGCAAACACATAAGAACCTAAAAATTCCAAAAGCAAGAGGACACTTGGCAGTGGTAGCTCACACCTGTCACCCTAGCTACCCAGGAAGCTGAGCGCCTCCTGGTTCAAAGCCATCTGGGGCAGAAAAGTCTGTGAGACTCTTATCTCCAGTTAACCACCAGAAAATGGGAAGTGGTGCTGTGGCTTTATGTGGTAGAGTGATAGCCTTGAGAAAGTCCAAGGACAGCCTCCAAGCTCAGAGTCCAAGCCCACAACCAACTTAAAAAAAAAAAAGAGAGGGAGAGAGGGAGAGAGAGAGAAGAAAGTAGGGAGAGGGAGAGAGGGATAGAAGGAGAGAGAGGGAACGGGGAGAGAAAGCTAAGAGATAGCCTTCAGGCTTTGAGTCCAGTCCCGGTGTCCAGTACCTGTACAAGAAGGGAAGGCGAGGTGCACTCCAGTGGAGTGCCTGGCCAGCATGGTCAAACCCATCTGGGTTTAATAGGGAGGGTGGGAGAGAAGGAAAGGCTCGCCTGCCCCAGAGGGTGGGCTGGACTTTATATTTTTGCCAGTATTGGGGCTTGAGCTCAGGGCCTGAGCACTGTCCTTGGGCTGTCCTCAGGGCTACTGTTCTACCCTGAGCCACCGCACCACTTCTGGCTTTTTCTATGTATGCGGTACCAAGGAATCGAACTCTGGTCTTTGTGCATGCTAGGCAAGCCCTCTACCACTAGGCCAAACTCCTGGCCCATAGGCTGGACTTTGAAGGACTGAGACTTGGCCATGGCCAAAGTAAACAGGAAATAAAGGCCAAAGGCTTCCCCTCATCTCTGGGCTCACTCACCCTGGGGAAAACCAGCTGCTATGTCTTATGTCAGCCAAGCAATCTCTACTGAAACCACAGTGTGGTGAGGAGCTGAGGCCTCCAGCCTCCAGTTTACAGCCTCCAATCAAGCTTCCTGGGACACCAAGAATGGCTGTCATTTCAATGCGATTGGTCCTGGCCCAAAGCCCCAGGGACCGCAGCCCGGGCTGAAGTTTTATTGAGATAGAATCTCATGATCTCACTGGCCTTGAACTCATAGTCTTCTTCTTCTTCTTCTTTTTTTTTCTTTTCCAGCTGTGGGACTTGAACTCTGGGCCTGAGCTTTTCAGCTCAAGATTACCACCTAACCCCTTGAGCCACAGTGACACTTCCAGTTTTCTGGTGGTTAACTAGAGATAAGAGTCTCACAAAGTCAAGCTGGCATGGTGGCTCACACCTAAAATCCTAGCTACTCAGGAGGCTGAGATCTGAGGATCAAGGTTCAAAGCCAGCCTGGGCACAAAAAGACCTGAGACTCTTATCTCCAATTCACCCCTAGAAAACAGGTAGTGGGGCTTGGCTCACAGATAGGTTGGGTAGCCTTGAGCTGATAAGCTCAGGGACAGGGCCAGGGAGTTCAAGCCCCATGACCCACAAAAAAACAAAAGAGAATAGAAAGCTAATTGAGTTTAGGATCATATGATGTTACACAGACAGATAAATCGATGCAGACATTGTGTTTTGGTCAGTCCTGGTGCTTGAACTCAGGGCTTGGGTGCTGTCTCTGAGCCCCTTTGTGCTCAAGGCTAGCACTTTGCCTTTTGAGCTACAGCACCACTTCCAGTTTTGAGTGGTTAATTGGAGATGAGAATCTCATAGAGACTTTTCTTCCCAGGTTAGTTTTGAACCATGCTCCTCAGATCTCAGCCTCCTGAGTCGTAAGATTACAGGCATGAACCACCAGTACCCAGCAAGCTTCAAACTATGGATGCTCCTCCTTCCACCTCCTGAGTGTTGAGATTATGGAAGTGTTCACCGTACCTGCATTATTTTTGTCTACTGTTGGAAAAAACATACCTGGGGCATTTTCCTCCTCATTCTCTTCCTCACTCTCCTCTTGGCTCTCCTCCTCCTCTTCTTCCTCTTCTTCGCCCTCCTCCTCGTCTTCGCCCTCCTCGTTGGCTTTGCCCTTTTTGTCTGCTTTGTCCCCCTTGCCTTCCCTGTCCTTGGCATCCTGCCTCCTATGATCAGACTGCAGGCTGGGTCTCCTGAGCTTGACCTTGGACTTGTCTTCCTTGGGTCTTTTGTTCATTTTGAGGCGCACTGCCAGTGAGCTGGTGTTTTTATCATACACCACACAGTACCTCACACAATCCAGATCCACGGACTCAGGAATGAGGTACTGGCTCCCCTTCTAAGGAGGCAGAAAGGTGTGTGGTGGAGGTTGGCTGGACATGCATTCCCCATGGTGCCCGAAAAGCCCGGGTGAAGGCAGCACTTGCCCTTACGGGTATGCAGCTGAGAGTGCAATCTGTTGCACCCAAGGGTCTCCCACAGCTGGAACCCCCCTTTCAGCAGAATGAGGGCATCTGAGCATGCCACTGAATGCTGATTTACTAAGAGTGTGGCAGCCCGTCCCAGCCTCTGGAGGAAAAGACACCATCATGGTAAAAGCATAAATTGATGGTAGAAACAGGTAAGTTGTACCGCAAGAGTAGCCTGGGAAGAAAAATGTTGGCAGGACACTATCTCAAAAAAACAAAAGCAAAGCAAAACAAAACACTGGGCATGGTGTATCCTACTTGTAATGTCAGCTGGGCAGGAGGCAGAAGGAGGAGGATCAAGGCCCAAAGCCAGCACTAAGCAAAAACTATGAGACATTCACTGGGGGAAAAAAAAAAAAGAGCTAGAGAGATGGATCAAGTGGTGGAATGCTTGCCTAGCAAGTCCAAGGTCCTCATTCAGTGCTCAGTACCACCAGCTTACGGCCTGCTCACTGAGTAAATGGCAGCTGGCGAGGGCATGGGGAGTAAGGAGATGGTCACCCTGGAGGAAGTGGGGGCACCTCTGGGAATGGGGGAGGATGCTGGGGTCTGCCCTATGGATAGGCAGTGCCCCACAGTTAGTGCTGCAGCCTGGACTGAGGGCCTCCCCTTTCCCACCCTCTGGGCCCCAGGGCTCTGTGGCCCTGATACCTTCTTCACCCGGATGGCTGTGATCACGTGACTCTCATCGTACTCCACCTTGGGGCGAACATCTGGAATGGAAATGTTCAACCCAGAGCTCGATTTGCAAAGAAACAGGGCTGCACTACTTATGCAGTACATCCATGGCATCTACTTAAGATGGGTCTAGCACGGGGCTCCTGCCCCTGTGTTTTTAAGTCTCTGGGCTGTTCACTAGTCCTTGCAGGCCCTTGGGGAGCAGTGAAATCCTGATCCCCGACTTGGAGAGTTTTCTCTTGAGCTACAGAACCAGAGAGGGGGAGACATCAAAGCCCAAGGGAACTCACAATGCATGCCTCATGAATGTGGACCCAACACAGACTCTAGAAGCTCCACTCTAAGGTGTGGACAATATCCAGGGTAGACGGAAGGTATGGTACTCATCTTTCTTAAAGCTAAGAGGAATGTGAAACAGACACTGAGCACTCAACATAAATCCTAAAACCAGAGTGAGCTCTTCTTGACTTGCAGGCATAAAAGAAATAACACATTGCTGTCTACTAGCTTGAGGGGAGGGTAAACTACCACAAGGCACGGTCGCTCACACCTGTAATTCTAGCTACCTGCCAAGAGCTGAGATCTGAGGATCACAGTTCAAAGACAGCCCAGGGAATGAAAGTCTATGAGACTCTTATCCCACAGAAAACTGGAAGTGGCTGAAGTGGTAGAACACTAGCCTTGAGCTGAAGAGCTCAGGGACAGTGCCCAGGCCTAGAGTTTAAGCCCCATGCCTGACTTTTTTTTTTTTGCCAGTCCTGAGACTTGAACTCAGGGATGAGCACTGTCCTTGGGCTTTCCTCAAGGCTAGCTCTCTACCACTTGAGCACAGCACCACTTCTGGCTCTTTCTGTGTATGTAGTATCAAGGAATCGAACCCAGGGCTTCATGCATGGTAAGCAAGCATTCTGCCACTAGGCCATGTTCCTGGCCCCCTTTTCTTTCTTTCTTTCTTTTTTTGAAGCAAACTACCCACAAAAGACTGAAATTGGGCCTGGGTTTTATGAGAAAACTGATTCAGGGCCACTGAAGGTGTGAGAGCCTGGTCAGGAATAATCCAGCCTTCCTGGAGGCTGCTTTTACCACTCCACAGAGGGATGAATTCATGACCAAGAATTCAAAAGCACATGGTTTAGGCATCGTGGCATACACGTGCCATCCTAACTTCTCAGGAGGCTTAGATTTGAGGACAGTGGTTTAAAGCCAGCCAGGACAGAAAAGTTATGACTCTTACCTCCAATTAACGACCAAAAAAGTCCAAGTGGGGCCGGGAATTTGGCCTAGTGGTTAAAGTGCTTGCCTAGCATGCATGAAGACCCGGGTTCGATTCCTCGGTACCACATACATAGAAAAAAGCCGGAAGTGGTGCTGAGGCTCAGGTGGTAGAGCTCTAGCCTTGAGAAAGTCCAAGGACAGGGCTCAGGCTCTGAGCTCAAGCCCAGGACTGGCAAAAAAAAAAAAAAAGTCCAAGTGGAGCTATGGCTTAAGTGGTAGAATGCTAGCTTTGAGCACAAAACTTCAGGGACAGCGCCCAGGCTGAGTCCAGACCACCAGACCACACACATGGAAATGTGCACACACACGCACCACACTTGCCACACACCTATCTTTTCTTAGGTAATTATTTTATTTCAATGTATAGAGGGGTTACATTTATATTCGCCAGACAGAGCGTGTAATACTTCTCACACAATGATATCCCTTCTTATGTTTTGTCCCCATTTCTCTCCCCCCTCCCTTTTTTCGGGGGGGTCACGGTGGGGTCTTCAACTCTGGGCCTGGGTGCTGTCCCTGAACTCTTCAGCTCAAGGCTACTGCCCTACCCCTACAGCCACTTCTGGTTTTCTAGTAGTTAACTGGAGATAAGAGTCTCAGGTCCTTTTGTGCCCCGGCTGGCTTTGAACCTTGATCCTCAGATCTCAGCCTCCTGAGTAGCTAGAATTACTGGTGTGAGCCACCATGCACAGTTTGCTATTTGTTTTTGTGCTGTATGTTTAGTGTTTGTTTTTGTACTTACCAAATAAATAGAGATAGTTGGGTTCGGTTAACCTGGACACATTTGTGGCCTGATTCAAGATGTTGTAAAGCTTTGTTGGCTCACAAAATAACAATTCAGCCATCTTCCTGGAGGAAATCAACATTGGACAGGTTCAGCAGGCTTTTATTTTTTTCTTGCTGGTCGTGGGGCTTGACATCTGGGCTGTCCATGACATCAGGTGCTGTCCCTGAGCCTCTTTGTGCTTCAGGATAACACTCTGAGCCACAGTGCAACTTCAGCTTTTTACGAGTGGTTTATTGGAAATGAGTTTCACGGACTTTTCTGCCAAGGCTGGCTTCAAACAGCAATCCTCAGATCTCAGCCTCCTGAGTAGCTAAGATAACACGCGTGTTGCCTGATGAATGAGACTCTGAATTTTTAAATCTTAACATACCTCAAACTTCATAATGTAAGTCATCAGGAAGGTTTCAAAACACTAAACAGGTATGCAGAGAAGAATGAATTACTGAGCATGATATCACAGACAGACAGACAGACAGAGAGACACACACACACACACACACACACACCACATATTACCAGATAATACATAACACCAAGCAGAGCCATCAATTCACTGGTCATTTTGCAATTCTTGAGCACCTACCATACGACACACACTGGACATAATCAAGATAGACACAACCTCCCCTGATGGAGGTTGCAAGTACAGACAGCCCACCATAAAGTAACACGATCAGGAAGCACACCTCTAAGAGGAAGCCTAGTCAGGTACCATGGCTCCTGACTGTCATCCCAGCTATTCAGGAGGCTGAGCTCCGAGGGTCACAGTTCAAAGTCAGTCCGGGCAGGAAAGTACATCAGACTCTTATCTCCAATTAACCACCAAAAAGCCAGAAGTGGAGCTGTGGCTCAAGTGGCAGAGCACTAGCTTTGCGGGGAGCTCAGGAACAGCACGCAGTCCTGAGTTCAAGCCCTAGGACCACCACACACACACACAAAAAGGGAAAAATGGATGCCCACCTCTCAGAACAGGAGCCAGTGGAAGCCTCACACCAACTTATACCAGCAACGTCTATGCTCAGCTGTCCAGGACAGTGCAGAAGGAACTGGGCTGGTGAGTGCCCCTCCAGTCAGGTCACTGTGGCTGGGCATAGGGAAAACAGCCAACAGGGACATTCAATTAGAAGTTGCCAAGACAACCAGACCCACTTGATCTGCCTCCCAAGGCCTGCACTTGGTGAGCCTTGGCCCACACCCAGAGCTTCAGGCCCAGGCAAGTCTGGGCCAGGGCTCAGCTGCCGGGCCCCACACAACTGTGCTTCTGGCAAAGCATCACTCCCTGTTCCTGGAAATGCCAGACCCCACTCCTGACCCGGAGTCCAGGAGTGACAGGCCCAGAGGAGCCCATCTCTCCAGTGCCGTTCTCTGCAGGAAACTCAGAATGCAGCCAAGACACCTGCTGACCTGCAGAGATGAGGGAAAACCCGTTCCTCTTCATCCTCCCCTCTCCTCTTTCCAGCCTCTCTAGGACCTTCAGGAGTGACAGGCCCAACAGGCAGACAGCACTATGTAGAGGCTCCCAAGCCACAGCCCAGACAGAGCAGGAGCCCCAGGGCCTCCATGCTGCCTGCAGGCCTGGGTCTCAGGACCGTCCATGCCACTCCAATCCCTACAAAAATGGCCAGATGTCCTGAAATCTGTTTCAGTTTAGAGGGACACAGAAAAAAAGAAGAGCTGCATGCAGTAGTGTATGCCTGTAATCCCAGTGCTTGGGACACGGAAGGCAGAAAGAATGTAAGTTCTAGGCTAGCCTGAGTTAAATAGGGAGGGAGGGAAGAAAAAAAGGAGAGGAGGAAAGGAGGGAGCGGGGAAGAGGCCTGGGGTCCTAAGTATTGCGTCTGCATTGCAGACAGATAGATGTGGACTTGGAAGCCAGCTGCTCCTTCTCTTAGAGCCCGCTCTCATCTCCATCCCCCAACTCCTGCCAGAGGAGCCCTTGTGATCCTGGAAGGGGACTCCCCATGTCCACTACTGGAGAAGGGCTGGGGAAATGGACCCCAAGGCTTGCTCCTCCAACCTGGCTTCTCCTGGGGTGAGTTAGGTTCCCCCTCCCACTTTCCTTGACGCCCATCCCATGCCGGGGTGCTGTCCCTGAGCACTGGGGCTCAGGATTAGTGCTCTACTCTACTACTTGAGCCATGGCTCCACGTCCAGCTTCTTGGTGTTTAACTGGAAATAAGATCTTGTCTCCTGGACTTCCTGCCTGGGTTGGTTTGAAACTTGATCCTCAGATCTCAGCTTCCTGGGATTACAGGCTGAGCCACGGGCATCTGCCCCCTTTTCCTTCCTTTTTTTGGCGGGGGGTTGCCCTGGAATTCCCCCTGTGGCCCAGGCTAGCCTCGAGCACAGGGTTACAGGCTCCCCTGCTTAGCACCACCTTCTATGGCAGGAACTTGGACCCCACCTGGCTATGCAAGCGGCTATTCTCACTTCCTGCCATGGGTCACACTCAACTCGGGGGAGTCCCTGTCCACTGCCTGGAATAGGACTGAGAGCTGTGCCTCTGGACTTCCTGAGCCACAAGTGAACGTCAACTGATTCATCTACATATGTCTCTGAGTCAAGGGTGTGTGGTGGCACACGCTTGTGACCCCAGCTCTTCAGGAAGCCACAGCAGGTCAGCTGGGACAAAGCTAGTAAACCCCTCTGTCACAAAGAAGCTAGGGGCATCGGTGGCGCACACTGGTAATCCTAGCTATTCAGGAGTCTGAGATCTGAAGACTGAAGTTCAAAGCCAGCCCAGGCAGGAAAATCCATTCAGATTACTCCAATTAAACAAGAAAAAAGCCTGAAGTGAAGCTGTGGCTCAAGTAGTAGAGCACTAGCCTTGAGCACAAAAGCTCAAGGACAGCACCCAAGTCCTAAGTTCAAGTCCCAGGACCAGCACAAAAAAGAAGCTGGATTAGAGGCATGACTCAAGTGGTAAAGAGCCAAGCTAACAAGTATTGAGGCCCCAAGTTCAAAGTCTTAGTGGTAGAGTGCTTGCCTAGCATGCACGACAAAGACCCGAGTTTGATTCCTCAGTACCACATACATAGAAAAAAAAAAAGCTGGAAGTGGTGCTGAGGCTCAAGTGGTAGAGCTCTAGCCTTGAGAAAGTCCAAGGACAGTGCTCAGGCCCTGAGCTCAAACCCAGAACTGGGAGAAAAAATAATAATAATTTTAAAAAAAAACCAGTATGACCAAAACAAAGGGGATCAGTCCACAAGTTCACACTTCATGTAAACTGGAAGTCAATAAAGATAAACTGCACACAAGTTTTACATGCATGTGCTTATGTGTTACGGGGTGTGAAGGAGCAGGGGTGGGGGGACACGATGTGGGGTAAATCTGCCCTGTACTGCACCATGGGGTCTGATACACACTGATAAGTGTAAGGCCAAGGGCCACTCTTTCTCACCCTGCCTCACTGACCTTCCTGAGATGCCGTTATACCTTCTCAGCCACGCTCAGTCCCCACAGAACTTCTCTCATTTTTCTAGTTCTTGCTTAAAACCAGGCCACATTATGGGCTGTGGAGCCACTGCTCCGGGGCTCCCGGGCGCTCTCCTGCGCCTCCCCAGGCAGAGCTCCAGCAGCTCAGCACCCTCCTCCCATTAGCATTTTTTTTCCTGATGTTAAACTTTCTTAGGTCTCTGTTTTCTTGGGCCCACTCAAGGAGCCAGAAGACAACTCCAGAATAGTCTGGCCTCACCAGAGCTCTCCAGGCAGAGGTCAATGCCAGCCCAGGGGCTCTGCCCTGTAGTGGGCCACACCCCAAGTGTCTGGGGCAAGGATCTCTAATGTTTTCTGTGGACAAGATGTGGGCCAGGTATGAGAGGCCAACTAGAAATCATCTTAATGGAACTGGGCAAGCCAGTGCAGAGGCTCACCCAAGACTTGTAAGTAGGAGGTCTACTCAGCAAGCTTGAAGCTCCAAGTTCAAACTTCAGGAAGGCAAAGTGGAAGAAGAGGGACTGCCCGTGAGGGCTACCTGAAAGTTCACTAGATCAGAATCAGGTGGAGGATTCCAGAAACCACGGCTGGGGAAATCATGTACATGAGGAAGACGGGAGTAAATGTGAGGTCGGGACTGCAGGTAAGAAAGACTCAACAAAAGCATAGTATGGCAAAATGACCTCGTTCAAACTCTCGTGGAGTTCACAAAGAACTAACACCAGAAGACAAGGGAGCCTTCGGACCCCATATCCACGTACAACCCCAGTCTACCAGTGCCAGCTGGGTCACAAACCACCAGCGACCCAGTGAGGAAGATGAAGAAATAGAGCGGTCAAGCTCCTCTTCTCCAGCTGCAGAGGCCTGCAGAGCTAGACAGGAAACAGGCGGCCTATCAGGGAAACGGCACATTAGACCACTCCAGTGAGGACACCTGGTAATCACAATCTAAGGACAAAGATCTAAGTGGTGTGGTGCACGACTATAATCACAGATGCGGAGGAGGGGGAAGCAGAGGGAGGAGCATCAAGGCCCAAAGCCTACTTAAGTATGACTGTCTGGGGGCCAGGAGTTTGGCCTAGCGTGCTTGCCTAATATGCACAAAGGTTGGATTCCTCAATATCACGTACATACAGGGAAAAAAGCAGGAAGTGGTGCTGTGGCTCAAATGGTAGAGCTCTAGCCTTGAGAAAGCCCAAGGACAGCGCTCAGGCCCTGAGCTCAATGCTCAGGACTAGTAGTAGTACTACTAATAATAATAATAAAGTATGACTGTCTGAAAACAAGCTAAAAGCAAAAGGCCTGGGGTGTGGGTGGAGTGGTGCAGTGCTTGCTTGTCAAGTGTGAGGGCAAGCTCAAGCCCAGAACCATGACAGCAAGAGGAAGAGAAAATGACGCTTATGAAAACATGCTGCTCTGTGATGTCCCGCAGCCATGCTTGTTCAATGCCAGTTACCTGTGCACAGCAGAGGCGGTGCTATGGAGATTCACAGGGAGGGAGGGAGGAGCTGTATGTGAGCCTTTCAGTCAAGGTGGCCCAGGAAGAGGAGGCCTTCGGAGGTAGTGAGTGCTCGCACTTAAGAGCTGGCAACATGGAAGGCATGCAGGGATGCCCCAGCCTCTCTCCCAGAGCCTCAATTACTCATCTGTAGGGATCACTTAAGCACGGGCCCCCTCTGTCCTCTTGGAATAACCCTCACCTGCCTGTCCATCTGCCAACCCACACCCTCCCCCATTCAGCCCATAGGAAATGAGCTTTTTGAGCCAGGAGTTTGGCCTAGTGGTAGAGTGCTTGCCTAGCATGTACAAAGACCTGGCTTCAGTTCCTCAGACCATATACATAGAAAAGCCAGAAGTGATGCTGTGGGTCAAGTGGTAGAGCTCTCGCCTTGTGAAAGCCCAAGGACAGTGCTCAGGCCCTGACTTCAAGGCCCAGGACTGGCCAAAAAAAATAAAAAATAAAAATAAATATATATATATATATATAGAGAGAGAGAGATAGAGAGAGAGAGAGAGAGTAACACCTCCTAGTTTGGGGCCAGGAGGCCTAGAGGTAGAGTGCTTGCCTAGCACGCATGAAGAGCCAGGTTTGATTCCTCAGTACTACATACATAGAAAAAAGCCAGGATGGTTTTGTGGCTCAAGTGGTGGAGCTCCATCCTTGAGAAAACCCATGCCCTGAGCTCAAGTCAAGAAAGAAAATGGGCTCTTCTTTTTAACTTCTGACATCCCATTTCTGTGAATGTACTTCTCCCAGCTCAGGACTCCATATCTCTTCCATTCCTCAACCCCAAAGAAGCCCAGACCCCATTCTGCCAAGACCTGCCCCTCCACAATCCTACCCTCTCCATATCCAAGCTTCACCATCTCATGGTAGTCCATCTGTTTGTTCTACCTCGTGTAGCAGCAATGCTTTCAGAGGCCCACCCTTGGGCCAGTCACAAGTTGGACACTAAAGACAGATGGAAGGTACAGTAGACAGAAGGTACAGTTACTGACCCTAAGATACAAAGTTAAACAATTACCAGAGAACAGTGCTGTGATAAGAGCAAGGGCACCGCCTGTACTAGTGCCCTACTCCAACAGAAATGACTGCCCCAAATACAGGTCTATGCCTTCCAATCTGCAGGTTTGCCCAGGTCTCTGTTCTCCTTGCCTTTTTTTTTTTAACCAGTCCTGGGGCTTGAACTCAGGACCTGAGCACTGTCCTTGGGCTTTTTCCTCAAGGCTAGGGCTCTGCCA
The DNA here is from genome assembly GCF_031878675.1 of Megascapheus bottae. Lineage (NCBI taxonomy): Eukaryota > Metazoa > Chordata > Mammalia > Rodentia > Geomyidae > Megascapheus > Megascapheus bottae. The sequence continues at coordinate 5,346,781 of NC_143542.1, read as the reverse complement.
CTTGAGCCACAGCACCACTTCTGACTTTTCTGTTTGTGGTACTAAGGAATTGAACCTGGGTCTTTGTGCATGCTAGGCAAGCACTCCACCAATAGGCCCAACTCCTGGCCCCACTGCCTTTTTTTTTTTTTTTTTGTGGGTCATGGGGCTTGAACTTTGGGCCTGGGTGTTGTCCCTGAGTTCTTCAGCTCAAGGTTACCATCTTACCCCTTGGACCACAGCCCCACTTCCCGTTTTCTAGTCATTAATTGGAGATAAGTCTCTCCTTCTTTAGTGCCTGGGCTGGATTTGAACCTCAATCCTCAGATCGCAGTCTCCTGAGTAGGATTGCAGGTGTGAGCCACCAAGTCAGCTTGCTGCTTTTGTTTTAAAAACTGGTTTTATTGTTTGTGCTAGTACTGGGACTTCAACTCAGGTCCTGGGTGTTATCTGTGAACTATTACCACTAAAGACTGGAGTTCTGCTTGCTTCATCTTCCTTCCCTCTTTTTCCTTCTTGCCCTTCTTCCTTCCCTCTCCTCCCTCTCTTTCTCTCTTCCTCTCTTCTTTCTCCTTCCTACCTTCCCTTTCTTTCTTTCTGTTATTTTTTTTTTCTCTCTATCTTGTCTCCTCCTGTGCTGGTGATTGAACACAGGGCCTTGCGCACAAATGATCTCACTTGAGTTATGCTCCTAGCCGTTTTATTTTTGATTCTCAGAAAGGGTCTCACCAATGCCTTTGCTAGGGCTGGCCTCAGAGCTGTGGTTTTCCTGCCCCTGCTGCCCAAGAAGCTGGAATTATAGGCGGGCACCACTGTGTCTGACTAATCTCTTTCCTAATGCATTTTTTTTTTAATTACAATATATTGTTTAAAAAAAAGACTGGATCTCTATCACTTGACCTGTACCTACCTTCCAGCTTTTTGGTCCTTAACTTTTCTTCCTGGGCTGACTTTAAACCACCATCCCCAGCCGATCTCGGCCTCCTGAGCCGCTAGGATGACAGGTCTGAGCCGCCTGCCTCTGCTCCTCTCTCCCCTTGTGAAGGGCCGGATTCTCCAGCCCTCTTTTAAGGGCTGTTTTCCAGACATGAAGTTTGCTCCCACCTCCGGGGCTTCCACCCTTCTCAGCAAGCAGGTCCTCTCCCAGCCTCCCCCTCTGCCTCTGGTGGTTCTCCCGGGCTGCTGCCAGCCCGTCCCACTACACTGTCCTGGATGGCCGGAATGGTTCGGATCTCTCACGTCATGGGGCTTCAACTCGGGGCCTGGCACTTCTGCCCACGGCTCGTGCTCCATGGCTCTGGGCTGCAGCGCCACTGCTGGCTTTCTGGTGATTCAGTGGACGCAGGAGCGCCAGCCCTGAGCAAGCGCGGGGACGGGGCGCAGGCCCTGAGCCCAAGCCCAGGCCTGGCAAAGAAATAAATAAAATAAAACTAACGAGGACAGAGTGAAGCTGGGGAGCCGCTTCCACGGTGGGTCAATCACGCAAACCCACCGCGCTCCGCCGGCCGCGCGCCCGTCCTCCCAGCCACGGAGGACACCGACACGCGAGCACCGCGGCTCGACGCCGGCCCGGCGGCCCAGGCCGCCCTCAGCCCGGCGGAGGTCGCGTCGCCGCCCCGGCGCCCCGTCGGGGGCCTCGGCCCGGAGCCCCACCTGGAAAAATGGCTCCTCGAGCCCGTCCTCTTCCGCTCTCGGGGGCGGACTCTGCCCCGCCCCGCTCCGTCCGCCGCGCCCCGACGCGCACAACGACCCAACCGGCCGCCCGCCCGCTCGGCTTCGGGGAGGCGGAAGTGGCCTCTTCTCGCGAGACCCCAGAGCGCGAGGTGGGAGGGGGGGCGGGGAAAAGGCCGGGAAGCGGCCGCTCTCGCGAGATTTGAGGGCGCTTAAAGCGAGCGGCGCGGCGCAGCGTGGAGGTCGTTGGAGTCACCGCCCCGCCGCCCGCTGCGCTCCGTCCCGCCGCTCTCCTCCGCCATGCTGTCCGCCCTCGCCCGCCCGGCCGGCGCCGCTCTGCGCCGCGGCTTCAGCACCTCGGCCCAGGTAGGCGAGGGCGTGGGAGCCGGCGGGACGCCCGGGGCGCAGGGCGCCGGCCCCGTGGAGGCGCGCGGGGTGCGGAGCCCGGGACGGGAGCGGGATCGCGCCGCTCGCGGGGGGGGGGATGGACAGGCCCGCGGCCGGGCCCCTCCGCGCCGGGGACCTGCGGGAGGAGGAGTCGTGAGGTGGACGGGGCCAGCGAGGGTCCTGGGGCCGCCCCGCCCGCGGCCCCCCCTTTCGGAACGCGTCTCTGCCCCCCAGGGGTGTTGACAGCTCCGGACGTGGCCTCGGATCACCGCAGCAGCCTATTTTTAGTCGTCTTCCAGGGCGATGGCTCCTTGAGAGGCCCCGGGACTCCCACCAGGGGCTCCCGGGGAATCCAGGGTTTGGGGGAACACAGCAGGTGCCTGCTTGGCCATGCCCAAGGATTAGGAAAGAGACAACCCCTCCCCCCACACACGCATTCTTTATGGTTCAGGTGATGCCCTGGCGTGTTCTATACAGCCCGGCCACTTAAAAAAGATGCAAATACCGTGTATCTAGGCTGCAGGGAATAAATACCAAGGTGAGTGAATGAATGAATGAATGAATGAATGAATCACAGCAGAGAGTGAGTTGAAGTCAGGTGGAGAAGATGAGGACTAGTGCTGGGGCAAAGGTAAAATGGGGAAGAAAGGAAGCTGAGTGGGGAGGCGATTGGATTTTATGGCCGCTTTTGTGGTTTTTGTTTGTTTGTTTTTTTTTTTTTTCCCCAGTCCTGGGGCTTGAACTCGAGACCTGAGCTTTCCCAAGGCCAAAGCCACCACGACCCCCCCCCCCTTTCTCTGTGTATGCGGTACCTAGGAATGGAACCTGGGTCTTTGTGCATGCTAGGCAAGCACTCTACACGATAGGCCAAACTCCCGGCCTTGTGGCGGCTTTTTTTTTCCGTTATTGATGTTTTACATTGTGTGTGTGATGGGCAACCACTCTTCTATTCACAGCCTAGAATGGCTTAATTGGTGGCATCACCTCTAGGCACTGATGTCCAGTAGTGAATAAAACACAACTCCGCATTTGAGTTATCTCACTGTCTCCCTCATTATAAAGTATCTTAGGTAGTGGTGCATCCACTACCTAAGGAAAAGCAAAGAAAGAGGGTTATAGTTTTCAGATCATCGGGAACATGACCTTTGAGTGTAGCTCTGGAGGGAGCAGAGATCATACCCTCTGGAGTTTTCCAGGCAGATGGAACAACAGAGCAGGCATTGTAGAAATGGGGTGGGTGTGGTGGTACAGGTCTTCAGTCTCAGCACTTTGAGAAGCTGAGAAGGAATTGTGCCTTCCATGCCAGTCTGGGTGGTTGTGGTTATGTCCTGACCTTAAACCATGTGTGAAGGGGGACTCACACCTATAGGCTCAGTCACTTAGGAGGCAAGCTCAAGAAACTGCCACAGGATTTTTTTGTGCGTGTGTGCCAGTTTAGGGGTTTAAACTTGGACCTGGGAACTGGACAGCTCCACTTCCGGCTTTTTGGTAGTTAATTAGAGATAAGAGTCTAATGGGCTATTTATTTGAGCTAAGTTCAAATTGTGACCCTGAATGACCCTGAGATCTCAGCTTCCTGAGTAGATAGGATAACAGGTGTGAGCTATTAATTAGCACTTAGCACAAACTTAATCTTTTAAAGCAAATTTATAAATGCAGCAACATTTTTCATATGTTCATTCTCATTGGTGGCTAAATAGTGTGCTCTTGGTACTTGCAGCTCAGCAGTTTGGAAGTTTAAAGATCTCTGAGACCTAGCAACTGTGACACAGATTTCTTTAGTGCATTGTGTAGGTCCCACTGCTTAAGGCCCCTGTCCAGTGACAGGCCTGTTGCTAGGGTCTCTGTTTTGTAAAGGTGAGCTGTTGATCCTGTAGAGACAAGGTCTGGGGGAAAGCCTGTCTCCCAGGCCGTCCCCACATGGACCCTGAGGGCTGTCCATGGCATTCTTCCACTTGAGCCATGCCTCTAGCTTTTTTCCACACAGCATTGACATTGCATTTCATATTGAACATGACGTAGAGGTAAAGTTCCCAGGAGGATTGTGTAAGGTATATCAAATACTGCTGGGGATTTGGAGGTGTCCTGGAAACTACCCCCACACTGAGGGGCTAGTGTACTGTGGTCCTCTTCCTCGACTCCCTAGTGTCTTGATTTGCTTGCCCCTTATTGCTGCAGTCCCATGTCCAGTGACAGGCCTGTTGCTAGGGTCTCTGTTTAGGTTTGTTTCTCCCTGGGCTGCTTTTGCTCAAAGTTAACACTCTACCACTTGAGCCATAGTGCCACTTTTGGCATTTCTGTTTATGGGGTACTGAGGAATCAAACCTAGAGCTTAATGCGTGCTGGGCAAGCACTTTGCCGACTAACGCACATTCCCAGCCCCATCTCTGTTTTTGTCAGTTGTGGGACTTGAGCTGAGTGTTGTCCCTGAGCTCTTCAGCTCAAGGCTACCACCCTACTCCTTGAGCCACAGCACCACTCCTGGTTTTCTATAGGTTAATTGGAAATTAGTCTCACCAACTTCAGTGCCCAGGCTGGCTTTGAGCAGTGATCCTCAGATCTCAGGCTCCTGAGTGGCTGGTATTACAGGGGTGAGCCACCACACCTAGCTCTGTTCAGTTTTTAAAAGCTGCACATGTGGGGCCGGAAGTTTGGCCTGGTGGTTAAAGTGCTTGCCTAGCATGCATGAAGGCCCGGGTTCGATTCCTCGGTACCACATACAAAGAAAAAAAAGCCGGAAGTGGTGCTGAGGCTCAAGTGGTAGAGTTCTAGCCTTGAGAAAGTCCAAGGACAGTGCTCAGACCCTGAGCTCAAGCCCAGGACTGGCAAAAAAAAAAAAAAAGCTGCACATGTCTGGAGGTGAAGCTGCTGCTTTATCTTCACAAGAATGTTGGGCATCTAATCCGAGTGTCCCAACTTTCCCCACTTGAATTCTCCCACTGGGAACTGGCCCTCTGGAGGAAGTGACCAGTGTATCTTGTTTTGACACCACTTCAACAAAAGCAGCCCCGTGATAGATTTTGTAGGCTGCCATGTATGTACTTTTCCGTGAGGGTTCTGTGCTGAGTCTTTTCCCTGTGTGTCTTTTTAGAACAATGCTAAAGTAGCTGTGCTCGGGGCTTCTGGAGGAATTGGGCAGCCTCTTTCCCTCCTCCTGAAGAACAGTCCCTTAGTGAGCCGCCTGACCCTCTACGACATCGCCCACACACCAGGGGTGGCCGCGGACCTGAGCCACATCGAGACCAGAGCAAACGTGAAAGGTATGGGCCCACCTGCCTGAGACTCCACCCTTCCTTGTAGATCCAGGTCCTAGCTCTGGAGCTTAGGTGGGATCAAAAATTTAAGGACATGGATATCCCTCCCCCCCATCCCGCTCTTTCTCTCTTTCCCTCTCCCCTCCCCCCCCCTTCAGTGGTAGGGCTTAACTCTGGACCTGGGTGCTAACCCTGAGCTCTTCCGCTCAAGGCTATCACTCTACCGCATTGAGCCACAATGCCACTTCGGTTTTCTGGTGGTTAATTTAATTGGAGATAAGAGTCTCATGTACTTTCATTCCTGGGCCCACTTTGAACCTCAATCCTCAGATCTCAGCCTCCTGAGTAGCTAGGATTACAGGTGAGAGCCACCATGCCTGGCTGGACAGAAGACTTCTACGTTAATTGTAGAATTAAGTTTCACAAAGGACTGCAATGTTTTGGGCATGGGTCGACAAACATTTAAGCAGCATTATCTTTTAGAAAACAAGGTAGTCCCTTGCTGGTGCGGTGGCTCACGCCTGTCATCCTAACTACTCACCAGGCTGAGATCTGAGGATCAGGGTTCAAAGCCAGCCCAGGCACTAAAGACAGTGAGACTCTTACCTCCAGTTAGCCACTGGAAAACCGTAAGTGGGGCTGTGGCTCAAGGGTAGGGTGGTAGCCTTGAGCTGAAGAGCTCAGGGACAGTGCCCAGGCCCAGAGTTCAAGCCCCATGACCCACCAAAAAAAAAGCCAAAAACAAGGTGGCCCCATCTTGCCATTTATGTACTTTTTCTGATTTGAAAGTTGGTTGTGGAAGGGGAAGTTCCCGAGCTCTTGGGGTGATGGGGTGATGCCTCCTTCTCTGCTGCCTTCCCTGTACTCCCACTGCTCCTTGGCCAGGGTCACACATGCAGGCAATGCAGCCTTCACAGCCTGGCATAGTTTTATCTCCATATTCTTGGTAAAACCATTTTTAGAGCTTCTGTAACTTACCATTTAGTTGCTCTGTCCATCCTGTTGACCTTTGGGCTGCTGATGAGTTGAGGTCAGTGTCTTTGTGCACTGTTTCTTGGAGTGCTGAGTGGTGAGTGCAGGTCTCTGGGCTCTCACTGTGCCTGAAGACCCTGCTGGCACCTTTGTTTCCCCAGAAGACTTGAGTTGCTCCTTCCTTTGAGTTCACTGGGGTGACAGCCTCCCCAGTCTTCAGATTCATTCTCTCCTCTTTTTTTTTTTTTTTTTTTTTTTTTTAGCTATTAGTTTCCAAGAGCACCTATAGTGAGGACAGAGTCAAAACCAAGCTGATTTTAGACATTGTAGCAGTTGCCCTGATAAAATGGGACAAAACAAAATGGACACTGGAAACTCCGCCCTTGTTTACCAACCTAGGCATTTCATTGTGTCTGGCATTTGGTATGAGGAGGTTTGGGGGGTGGGGGGCCCTGGGGTTGCCAGGCAGCAGTGCAAGCAGGCCTGCTGGGACCAGCAAATGAATGGCTGGCTTTGGTTTTGTTGGGAGTGGAGGCTCACTGAGGCCCTCCCTGTGGCCTGGGGTCCTGTGCCTTCTCAGGCAGAAGCTGTCACCCCCAACCTTTCCCCTAGAGGCATCGCCTCTGTGGGTCAGAAAAGGTGAGGTTGTTCCCTTGGGTGCTTTTAGGTTTCATCGGACCTGAGCAGCTGCCAGACTGCCTGAAAGGAAGTGACGTGGTGGTGATCCCAGCTGGAGTCCCCAGAAAACCAGGTGCGTTGGGAAGCTTCGTCCTGGTCTCCCTGCATGTGTGCTGAGAACAAGTACAATCCCATTCCACCCTCTGCCACAGAAAACCTCCAAAGGCTCCCACTGCCCAGGGATGGGGCGCCTAGAGGCCTGACGTCTGAACCCCGTCCTGTCTGTATTGTCCCCCTGATCTCAAAATGCGAGTGCGCACACACGCACGCACACGCACACACACACACACACATACACAGACACACGGCTGTCACTGGCCACACTGTTATTTCCAGATAAGGTCAGTTTACCTGGCCTCTCTGGTCAGGTGGGATTGGCATCACTGGCTGGCAGCACCTGTCACAATGGGTACATCTTGCTGATCGTTGCAGGCATGACCCGGGATGACCTGTTCAACACCAATGCCACCATCGTGGCCACCCTGGCTGCTGCCTGTGCCCAGCATTGCCCTGAAGCTATGATCTGTATCATCGCCAACCCAGTGAGTGTGGGCAGGGCCTTGTGCTTCCAGCCAGGCTCAACTGGGCACGGTTGGAAAGGTGTGAGATGTCCTGGGTGACAGGAACAAAGTGAATGTCGTGATGAGAGATGAACTTTCTTTGAGACAAGGTCTTACCCTGTATCCAGGCTGGCCTTGAGGTCACATCCTCCCTCTTCAGCCTCTCAAGTGCTGGAATTACAGGCAGGTACCAGTATTCCTGGCTAAAATTTATCCTTTCAGTCATGATTGTGATAGCTTGTTGATTCCATCTGTGTTGTATTCTACTTGGGGTTTGCAGTTTGGATTCCACTATCCCAGTCTCTTTACACCTAGAGATCTCTGATAATACACAGCTGTTCTGTGGCTGTGCCACATGTAGAGGACAGCTGTGGTCCTGGTCTGGCTGGCCATGGCTCCTGGAGTAGGCCTGTAGTGAGGGTTTGAAAGAGAGTGCAGGGAAGGGACTGTGGGCAGGCTCTTGGGGCTCACATCCCACGCTCCTGGCCTTAGAAGGGGTCCTGCTGTACCCCACTCACCTGCCTTGCCTGCTGGAGCCAACAGTGATCGTAGAAACCTTGCAGTTGGGTTCTAACTTCCAGAAAGCATCCTCCAAGGTTTCCTTTGGCGCATAGACTCTGAGGGAAAGCCATATTGGAGCCTCCAGACATGGAGCCCGGGCTCCAGCGGCTACAGCATGGAGTTTTCAAACAGGAAAGTGAATCAAAAGTCTGGATCAAATTTCAGAAAGGAAGCTTTGCCCAGCCAGAGGTGCCCCGGGTGTGGTGATGTATCAGAAGGTGAAGGCTCCCCAGGGGTTATGTTCTGGTATGAAGATGGCTCTGACCTCTTGGGGTGGCCGTCATACCTTGGCTGCCAGCAGCAGTCTCACCAGATGCCCCCTTTGCTTGTCGTCTTATGCCTGCTGGGTCCCCTAGGTCAACTCCACCATCCCAATCACGGCCGAGGTGTTCAAGAAGCATGGCGTGTACAACCCTAACAAGATCTTTGGAGTGACCACCCTGGACATCGTCCGCGCCAACACGTTTGTGGCAGAGCTGAAGGTGAGCAGTGCCGTGTGTTTGCTTGGCTGGAAGTACCTGGCCAGGCCCTTGGAGGCACAGTGGCTCTGGTTTAATGCGGGGAGTGTGTGGGCCATGCATGGAGCATCGTTTCTCTGCAGGGTTTGGATCCCGCTCGGGTCAGCGTTCCTGTCATCGGTGGGCATGCTGGGAAGACCATCATCCCCCTCATCTCCCAGGTGCGTGTGCATGTCTATGTTGTACCTCCCCACAAGATTTTGGGAAGTGACTGCTTGCCAAGGCCCGGCAGGCTCAGGGGTTGAGCCCTTGCCTAGCACATGTCAGGAGAGCCTGGCTCCATTCCCAGCACCCTCCCCCCCTGTAGCCCTGAGGAGGGGTCTGGGGTGTGGCACTGAGTGACTGGGTTGTCCCTGTGACCCATTGCCTGCCTTCCAGTGTACTCCCAAGGTGGACTTCCCCCAAGACCAGCTGGCAGCGCTCACTGGGAGGATCCAGGAGGCTGGCACAGAGGTGGTGAAGGCCAAGGCTGGAGCTGGTAAGGTCTTGGGAGTGGCAGGAAGGGCTGCTTGTTCCCGGTTGTGGGGTGAGGGATTTGCTGTGCTGCCAGCACTGAAGAAGGCAGCTCACCCAAGGGGGTGGGGGTAGAGGGGTCACCTGGGGGCCAGGGAACAGCTGGGCCGAGCTACCTTGCTCTCTAGGCTCTGCCACGCTGTCCATGGCCTACGCTGGCGCCCGCTTCGTCTTCTCCCTGGTGGACGCGATGAACGGGAAGGAAGGGGTTGTGGAGTGCTCCTTTGTGAAGTCGCAGGAGACAGACTGCACCTACTTCTCCACGCCCCTGCTGCTGGGGGTGCGTACCTGCCCTGCCCAGAGGAGGGCGGAGCTGGGTTTGGGGGACGGGACGGGGACAGACACTTTCTGATAACTTTGGTCCCTGGCCACACTTTAAGGGTCTCTGAACACCAGTGTCGTGGGAAAGGCCCAGTGGCCTGCGCTGATTTCAGCAGCTACCTCCGAGTGCCCAGATACGTATCTATCTAAGGACACTCAGTTTGAGGTGAATGTTGAAGTGTTTCTTCTTCCTGGGCGTAGTGACACACCCCTAAATCCCAGCACTCAGGATACAGAGCAGCAGGATCTCCAGTTGAGGCTAGTCTGGTCTGTAACTTGACCCTGGGTCGAGAAGCGCTGCATGAGGAGACTTTCCTCAGCCAGCTGCTGCGCTTAGCACACAGCCTTCTGGGAGGTGGATGAGGAAACTCGGGGAATGGAGTTGTTCAAGGCACATGGGTAGTGGGCAGCAGAGCAGGAACCCACCCAGGGTGGTCTGGCCAGAGCCTGAGCTCGGGGAGGTAGGGCAGACCAGGTCAGGAGGCATCCTTTGTCTCTGTATAAAGCTGTTCTATTTGGGAAGTCCCCAAGTATTTGTGAGACAGCCGCTTCAGCCATGCTGCCAGTCCAAGGCTTCCTTGAGGTGGAGTCTCGTGGGCCCAGTCTGGCTTGGTGCTCCTGGGCACAAGTACAGGTGGTCTCTGCCTGGGGCTCCCGGTGGGTGATGCGGGGCTGGCTCCCAGCTGTCGCCCCTCCCCTCCCCTCCTCCAGAAAAAGGGCCTGGAGAAGAATCTGGGCATCGGCAGGGTGTCCCCGTTCGAAGAGAAGATGATCACTGAGGCGCTTCCTGAGCTGAAGGCCTCCATCAAGAAGGGCGAGGACTTCGTGAAGAGCATGAAGTG